>NC_089873.1:91979696-92282727 GCF_040182565.1 Anser cygnoides | reverse complement strand
CAGATTCTTGTTTTCCCGTTTCAGTGTCTCCAGGTGGTCCAGTGTCTCTTCATAGGCATTCTTCAGCTTGAAGAGCTCAGTGCTGAGGCTACGGGCCTCCTTCTGGGAAGCCTCCAGCTCAGCCTGTGACTCTTCGTACTTCTGCTTCCAGTCATTGATGATCTTGTCGAACCCACGCTGCTTCTTGTCCAGGGTGGCAGCTGCTGAATTGGCCTTTTCCAGGTCAATCATCATGTCTTCCAGCTCATTCTGCAGCCTGTGCTTTGTCTTTTCCAGAGAAGAGCACTTGGCATTGGCAGCCTCAATTGCTTCCTCAGCTTCTTGCAGGCGAGCAGCAAGTTTCTTCCTGCCAGGTGGGGAGAGACAGTAAAATGACTGAGCAACCACTGCCATGCTATCCAGAAAAACTGATGCCAAAGCAGCATCTCAATAATTCAGTTTCCAAAAGGAAAGTGCAAGGAAAAATAAATAGAAATCAAGCCTCTAGAGAGAAGCGCCTATGAGAGGCGAAGAATAGCTTAAATTGTGAATGCTGACAAGTGGCAGATAATTTTGTGCATGTGTGTGTATGCGTGTGAATGTTTGAAATTGAACTTTTCACCTCTCAAACAGAAGCCTGTTGTTATTTGCTAGCTGTAACCAGTATGGACTGATTGTAAATTTTGATAAAACCTGGTCTAAGTGAAAGTTTCACATACTGAATTCTCTGATTAAAAGACATAACCACTGATGAGTAATCAGTTCATGCCTTGGGGCTTTTGTTCATAGACTAGACTAGGAAAACAGGGTTTGGTAGTCACAGCAGGAAGAAGAGGTCCTGGAAATAAAGGAAGGGTCCCCAAAAGAATAAAATGAAGATGCTAGATGGAGAAAATGTAGTGGAAGTGGGGGAAGATCCTGCAGATTGGAGACATGCAGATGCTACAGTCCTCCCAGCTGAGGGGGAGATGAAGCCTATAGTGCCCACTTACTTGGCATCTTCCAGCTCCTCAGTTCTCTGTATGGCATCAGTCTCATACTTTGTTCTCCACTGTGCCACTTCTGCATTTCCCTTGGAGAGAGCCCGCTGCAGCTCTGCCTTGGCTTCTTGCTCCTCCTCATACTGCTCCCGCAAGAGATCACAGTCATGCCTGGCCGCTTGCAGGGCATGAGCCAGGGCATTTTTGGACTGCAGAAATAGAAAGGTCAAAGCATTGGACGGGTACCTACTGAAAAACCCAAACAAACATACTCTAGAAATTCAAATGGAGACAGAAATATGTTTCCTTTTGCCTCTGGCCTTGACAGTACCGATCAAGTCAAGTCAAGAAGTACTTGAGGTCATCCCTACTGGTGACATGCTGGGCAAACTATCAAACTGAGGATACCTCTGGAGAAATAACCAAATTTTTAAGATGCAAGATTTAAGATTTTGGTTATACTATTGGATAAGTTTTATTTACCAGTTACGGACACCAGATATTTTCCAAAACTCTTCTCCTTTGACTTACTTCTGTCAGGGGCAGGAACTTATATCCTTACAATTACGAGGAAGTGTTCTCACTCCTATGTATCATTGCAGCTTTTGTCCAGGGTACAAATGAACACGAGTAGCTTTTCCCATTCCAACTCAATGAATAGAACACCATCAAAGCATTACCTTGGTTTCCTCTTCTAGCTGTCTCCTAAGTTCTTCAATCTGTTGGGTAAATGATGTTTTTCCCCGGGACAGCTGACTTATCAGTGACTCCTTCTCTTCAAGCTGTCTTACAAATTCACCTGTCACAGGATTTGACCAAAAAAGGGTAAGAACAGGAAGTGACACACTCCTAGCCAGAGCCAAAAATCAAAGTCTGACTTGTCCAATTCTGCAGAGGAAAAGAACTAACAAGGATTGTGGCTGACCTTTTGTGAAGTGTCTTTCAAACTTGTAACCACCAAGATACTTCACTTTCTTCTCTTTTTTTTTTTTTTAATAATTATTATTTGTAGTGTCATTACTTTGATTCATGATTGTTAGTTCATCTCATGGATCAGGCTAGATTGATGCTTACTTTCACATGCGATTGTAGCTGGTTTTGCTTACATTTTTTCTTCACTATTTTGCTTTTCCACAGACTCCTTTTCAGTTGGCTCCAAAGTACCCTAATATCCTCACAACTGCCAGCATACAGACCAGGGGGACACATAAGGAAAACTATCACGAGAAGGGCATCACTACAGGGTGGAAACTGCAGCCTTATAGGAGTACATAGAACTAACAAGATAACTGGCAGAAAATGAAATATATGTGTCTGAAAACACATGGGAAGTTAATCTAGCAGAACAGTGATAACTGATGAGGATGCTGAGATTTAAAAGTTCTCTAGCTAAAAACATAGCACACACTTGGAGGATATGTTTGACTGGATCCAAGTATCTCCTAGGTTGCAATGCCTGAGGTTATGCTGAGGAAGGCAGTATTCACACAGACAACAGCAGTACGCCAACTTCCTCATCTTCCCTCTAGCTTTGCAAGATAGATGCACATGTCATTGTTTATGAAACTGGATATTTAGCCAACACATCCATTTCGGCTCATGAGGTGGTAGCACATCATGCTGGTAACTACGGTTATAGATTAGTTTTAAAAGCCGGTCCAAGGCAGGGTCTCTTCTGTCAAGGTTATAAAAATACTGAAGACAGGAAAATTGGAAGATACAAAGCTATAGCTCCATTCAGCAGTCCTAACCCAACCAGTTTCAGTACAAATGCTACTGCACAAAACTCCTCTTTAATGTAGCCGCCTGACATACTGAATCCCAGTAATCTATCTGGGCTGAACACTCACATGTCACACATACCATTCTCACTCTGGAGCTTTGTCTTCTGAGTAGTGAGGTCATTCATGAGGCGAGTCATTTCATCCAGTTTAGTTTTTGTCTCATTCAGATGATCTTCATAAGTGCGACAAAGTTTTTCTGCATTTGCCTAATGGGAAGCAGGCGAAAAGACATACAAAGCTGTAGCTTCCAAGTAACTATTTGGAAGTTGTAGCCTTCCAAATCTGTGTGTGTCCGCGTGTGCATGTGTCCCTTTCAGAGAAATGTCAGATAACAAAGACCCATATATCACTTTCAGCAGCAGCATACAAGGAGCGATGAGGCAGAGGTTAAGGCTGGGTCTTCATAAGCTTTAAAAAACACTTACATCATGTTCTGTTGGTATCCTGGTTTAAGGAAAAATTTGACCCAGCAAATACTACTTTTCTGTTTTGCACCAAGTAGAACAACAGTGAAATGCATCTTCCGGGAACACTGAGTGCCTAGAACTTGAATAAAGAATTTGGGATTTGGCTCAGATATAAGAGTGACCAAGAAGAAATTATCCCACTCATCATCATGTGTGTGTAATTAGTATTTTTCAAGATACAGTTCATGAACAGCAAAGGTTACAGAGGGACAAATGACATCCCTTGTTCTTAGTGAGCTTCTCATAAGTATCTCTTAAAGCTCTTCAATAAAGCAGATCAAAGTCTTGTCAAGGTTTTGAAGACAGGGACACTGGGACTGAAAGAGGAAAACCTGCTATGTCATCTTGGAGGACAGCAGCAAAGCAGGGAATAGGAGGCCTGTGTCTGCAGCCCCAGTCAGGGGTCTCCCAGCGAGACCATCTTCCACATTCATTTTCCCTTAACTGCATTCTGAACTGATTCACCAGAGTAAAAAGACTTTGCAAGACCTTCAAAAGCAATCACATGCCTATGAAGTTCAGTCATAAGCCTCATCTTAATTGCTAGATGGGAATATCACCTCCAATGAAAATTGCTTTACTGATTCTGCTCTAATTGCCATTTATCATAAATTGAGGCTGATGACAGCCTTCTAACTCTCAGAGTAACGAAATCTCTTTTCTTCAGTTGCACAGAAAGGACTCTTTAGAGTGCCCTGAAAGCCACCAAGCCTATCTGCTCAGGAGGCAAAATGGGTAATTCAGCCATAGAAAGTAAAAATAAACAGGACTGTCACAAAGCTTTTGTTTTACACTCCTTGTTAACATGACTCAAAACAGTGAGCCAGGAACAGGATCTGAGGGTACTGTGCTTGGGATGGGAGCCTAACCTTGGGTGGCATCACACCAGTCATCATGAGCATCGTGGAGCACAATTTAAGTGACACGGTTTTCTGCTCTGAAATATATGAATAACCAGTATGTCTGGGATGGGGGATGCACTGTGTTTTAGACAGGCTTTCTCAACTGCTGTCTCATCTCCAAGGTAAGAAGGGTTATAGCACCAGCTGAGGAAGGGGTGATACTACACACACATGCACCACCAGATTGCAAGAAACCACCAGATTGCAAGAAACCACATTCTGAAACACTCCAGCTCTACCAGGCGTCCTAGGAAGCCTTCAGACCAGTCTTGGCTACACGTGATCATTGGGGGTTTGAAAAGCCTCAAGACACTTACTTTTCCCTTCACCATCTGCTCCATGTTGGATGACAGATCATCCACCTCCATCTTCAGCTCACTTTTCTCCTTTTCCAGTTTCTGCTTGACCCGCTGGAGGTTGTCCAGTTGTTCCCCCATCTCAGCCACGCTGTCTGCATGCTTCTTCCTCAGGGTGGCAGCCGTGGCTTCATAGTGCAGCGTGGCCTCCTCAAGGTCCCGACGCAGCTTCAGGAACTCAGCCTCACGTTTCTTGTTCATCTCCAGCTGGGCAGCAGTGGCTCCCCCAGCCTCCTCAAGTCGCTCACTTAATTCCTCCAGTTCTCGGGCCAAATCTGATCTCTGCTTTTCCACCTTGGCTCGAGCAGCTCTTTCTGCTTCCAGCTCCTCTTCCAGTTCTTCTATACGAGCCTATCAAAAAGACAGAAGAACCTTTGGGTTACCCTCCATGACGATTCCCATCGGAAAAACTTGAGGCACCTTACAAATAATTGAACCTTCTGCCAGCCCACACTTCACAACAGAGATGGAAGCAGAGCAGTTAAGGACTTGCCAAGTTGTGCCAATAAATCGGATCTTGAGCTGGAGTATGGATGATGAGCTACATCTTTCTCATAGTAGATTGCTTTACAAGCTCTACAGTTTGCTCTACAAGCTTTAGTTGAAGACACTGAAGTACACTGACCTTGTATTCTGTCATGTACTTTACATTTAGGTCAAGTACAGCAGAGTGAGAAGTTTTTTTTATAGTAGGACGGAGGAATAGCAACTAATTGTGATTGAAGGGGAGTGTAAGAGTTCTCTTTACTTCCACTCTAAGAGCTACATGACAGAAGTAACTTCTCTCTAGGAGTTTTAAGACTGAGGATTTTGAATACAGCAGTGTGTCAAACTGCATGTATAATGAGTACTCATTGGGAGTAGTCTTTATTAAAAACCAGTTATTTTGATGAACATATGCTTCACATTCAAGTTACCTGAATGTTCTTTATTTATAAAGCATCAGAGCTGATATTTTGGGTCAAGACATTTAATTTGGACTGGGTTGGTTGCCTTTGGCCTTCTAATTTCTGTCGAAAATTTCCTGCGCATTTGAGCCCTTATCCTAAATTTCAAATCCATGCCTACTCACTGCTGAATCCTCCACAGCATCCCCACAACCATCCTCAGGTTCGTTGTTCAGAGCTTAAAACACATCACCAAAACTTTTCTGCCTATCCTGAAACCGCTAGCATTCTGTAGTCATAAGTCCTGCTACTGGGAAAGAACCACTATGGAGAAAGCATCCTGAGGGGAAAAGGTACTAATACGGGCTGCTACAGAGTTACACCACTTGGTGTCTCAAAGCTGAGCTGCAGCTTGCTGTGAAAATCTCTGCAAAGCACTTCAGTGAAGCATAAAAATCATAGAATCACTGAATGGTTTGGGTTGGCAAGGACCGTAAAGATCACCTAGTTCCAACCCCCTGCCATAGGCAGGGACACCTTCCACTAGACCAGGCTGCCCAAAGCCACATCCAGCCTGGCCTTGGAAAGACTCATCCTAAGACAGATGAAAAAGAACCACACTGACCTGAAGCTCTTTGATCTTCTTCTGCAGCTGCATTACTATAGCTTGTTCATCTTCTATCTTGGAATTCAGCTGGCTCATTTCAAATTCTTTCCTGCCAAGGAAAGGAAAATCCCACTGTGACAATTTTCCCCATAATTCAAAGTTAGGCTTATGCAATTTTTAAAGTTGTTCAATAAAACTCCTAATGCATCTAAAAATGAAAACAATCCTCATGTATTGCCATGTGTGTGAAAACACATCCTTCTCTGAGCAGTTGTTTCCAAGTCAAGACTCTGCAATAAGTTGTGCAATTACATTTCTTGTTCTTTTGGTCATACAAAGTAATATTATTTTCTTACTCAATGAAAAAAAAATCCCTAACCAAGCCGTGTCTTTCAACAGTACTGTCATAGTTAGTTAGAATGGACAACATTTTAGAGTCTTCCTTCAGTTTTATCTGCTAATATGCTGATAAGGGTAATCAATTATAATGTTTCAGGCATACTATATGCAAGTAACAATGATTTTCCCCTCCCTCCTTGGTTATACATTCTCTCCTCTGTCATGGAAATTCCTTTTAGCCACCATCAGAGCAGGATGACACACCTGAAGTCTCATAAATGGCAGTACTAACTGTGCTGCTTTACTTTGTATAAAAGAAATAGTCTCTTACTTCTTCAGCTTTTCTTCCATCTGCAACTTATCATTCTCCAAGTCCATGACACTCTCTTGGGTCAGCTTCAAATCCCCTTCTAGTTTGCGTTTTGCCCTTTCCAGGTCCATCCTCACTTTCTTCTCTTGTTCAAGTGAGCCCTCAAGCTTTAGGTACAAGGTCACTTATTAAATATATTCAACATAGATTGTTTCCAACAGTCAGTTGCGTGCTAAACCCATCTTTGTGTGGAGCTCTAGCAAGTGTTGAATCAGAAGTACTTAAGTATAAGCATCTGATCTTATGTTTTTTGGTTTCTAGCAGCCAGTAGACACATGGGATAAATAAATATAGTGTAAGGATTAGTCCATGCTTTACGTTCATGTGAGTATTATAGTTCTCTTGGTAGCAAAGCTCTGTTTGACTGCATGCCAGTTACAATGCAAACGCACACTGAGTGTGGATTTTCCCTTTTACCGCATTCCTTTCAGAGGCGTGACTACACAGATAAGTATTTATAGTGTTGCTGTAATTTTACTTTTTGCAGGGTGCAACAAGGACTTCATTTATAAATCCTTGATTGTTTCTGAAAGAACAGGAATACATTGCAAAGCTCTGTGACATTTCAGACACATGAAAACTGTTAAGTGGTAGACAAAACAAGCCTTCAGAAAAGTGAAGGCAGAGCCAGCTTACATCGTCCACTTGCTGTTCCAGTTTCAGTTTAGCTTTGCTCAGTGTGTTGACTTTGTCCTCCTCTGCTTGTAGGTCATCCAAAACTTGCTGGTGAGCTTCCTGCAAAGACTTCTTCTCCTTAGTAAGTTTGCTGATGTTCTCATCAAGAGTTGCCATTTCCTCTGTCAGATTTTTGACCTGTGGAAGAGAGGATGGTGAATTTATAAGACTCTTAAGCAAGGGATTATCACAACCAGGCTCAGATGACTGTCAATACTGAATTTGTATGGAGGAAGACAGTGGAAAGAAAGGGATGTCTTCCCCTAACTCCCTGTGGGATTTTGAGTGAAACTGTCATCAAGGGAGCCAGTATGTGCCAATTCTTGTTATGGACATTTTTATTCCAACTACATTCAGTTCTTTTCAGTGTCACTCTCACTGTGACAAACTCCAGCTCCTGATTCTCTCTGGGAGAAGTAGGAGATGAGTTTTATATTTGCAGGCCCTCAGAGGAAGAGCCGGAAGAACTCATGGTTTCAGCAGAAAATTGTTTGCTTAAACATGCCAAAACTAGACATAATTCTTTAGCAGTGTTGGAACAAAACCCACTTCTGAAAAAGAGAAACTCAGGCTCAGACAACACTTTTTCCCTCATAAATTCGAATGACTCTGTATATGCTGATCCTTTACAGTGGCCTTTGTAACAGGCAGTGTAAAGTTGTCAAGTACACCGGTAGCTCTTGTGAAAAAGGTTATCCTTGCCTGACCTCTTTTGAAAACATGGCAAAGTTCTAAAGGTACCTTATTTTCAGTAGCATGTTTCTCTTTCTCTACTTTTGCAAGTGTTATTTCAAGATCATCAATATCTTTTTTGAGCTCAGAGCACTCATCTTCCAATTTTCTCTTCTTGGAAGTCAGCTCAGAATTCATCTCTTCCTCATCCTCAACCCGCTCTGTCAGCTCTTTGACTTTGGCCTCCAGCTGAATCTTGGATTTAATCAACAAGTCGCAACGTTCCTCGGCATCTGCCAGAGTGTCTTGCTCCTGGTGAGAAAGGAAGAAGACAAGTGGTCATTGCCTCATTTGTCACCTATTCTCTAAGTGTTCACAGAGCCTGACCCAATGTTACAGAGCAGTGTAGGAAAACTTTCCTACTCCTGATTCAGAAGACAAGACCAAAAGTTAATGGAGCAGGATGAAACTGTGGTGAAAATAACTAGTCGTGCCTGCCCCTATAAGAATATTTCAACATCTAATTGCCAGAAAAATTGCCTTGGACAGAACTCCGCTAAGAGTTGCATTGCTAGCCCACTTGGTTTTATGCTAGAACATGAAAATTTCTACCTGCTCTAGTTTTTGGCAAGACTCTGACAAGACCAACAGCTTATTTTAGTTGAATTGCACTAACATGCTGCTCTGTAAGCTTTTGAACTTGGAAGTACATCTAATGAATATATAAATATACATCTCTACTCACAGCTTGGAGCTGTAGAAGCAAGTCATTTTTTTCCTGAACTAAAGAGACTTGCTTTTCTTCAAGTTCTTTTCTCCTGGCTTCAGATTTTTCCAGAGCCTCCTTCAGTTTCAAGAACTCTTCCTTCATATTGGCCATCTCTTTTTCAGTTTCTGCAGACTTCAGAAGAGGTTTAATCTTAAAGAAAAGCTTCATCCAGGGCCAGTTCTTTACAGCCATAAATGCACGGATATTCCACTGAATTACAAGAAGGGCATCCCTGTTTTAGGAAGAAAACAAAATCTCCTGATGGTTATCCTGAATTGAGAAAATTACATTTTTTTCCCCCCATTCCCAGTTGGTTTTATGGCTCTGGTCCCAGTAATACTGGGAACTTGTTCTAGGTCCTAACATATGCAAGGTACTTTCTCCACAGCTCTTGATTTTCAGGGACATGAAAAATTTTCCAAATCTGATTTTTGTCAGAGCTGCGGGCAGCAACAATATGTAGTTGTTATTACTGTTATCAGACATGCAAGTTAAACCTTTAATTTAGGACTAGCTATAGCTTTAGGGACTGTAATAAAGCCTCTATTCAACATATAATTAAATGGTAATGAATATTATCTGCTATGATTGAAAGGGGTGAATTCATACCTGCGCTCCACTATCTTCTGGAACTCAATACGCATCAGTCTGCCACGTGCCCTTGCTTGGATCATCGTTAAGATCTTTGCAAGTCTCTCATCCCTCATTTCTTCTAGATGGCCCAACAGACCAGCCTTGAAGAACACCTGGTACATGCACAGATGACATTTGACCGTAACGAATGTGTTTTTTCCAGGGTACACCAACAATTACACAGACATTGTTCTAATTGTTCAGAAGAATGGTAATTTTATTGGCACGTTTATAATCAAAGGAAAATAGAGGGCCAAATACTACCTGCATCAGGAACTGCACTGCACAGTTCCACAACTGCTTTAAAACTGGCTCTCATCTCCCGGGTTTTCAATAGGCCAAACCATTCTGTCATCACGCTACACAGTATCTTTTGGCTGTAGAAGGTTCAGAGCAGGTCAGCTGAACCACACAACTCCCAACTCTCAGGTCTCTGCTGAATGGGATCATGTCATAATTGCACATGGCTTCATTTAAAAAGCTACAGCTAATCTTGCAGTCCATATATGTTTGAGTTTATCTACGCTCTAATAAATAAAATACTGTTTTACTGATAGGCATGGAGCATCAGCTGCTCTTTCGTTTGCTTGCAGTGTTGCTGTAATAAAAGCTTTATGGGCGCTTACACTAGAGAAATAAAATTTCTCTAGCACACCCTAAAAGTTAATATAATTTTGCTGCCATATTGCTGGTTCCCTGTATTATCAACTCTTTCTTAATTGCCACCACCAGAGACTGCATAGTATCCCATTCTGCCAATCAAATCCATCCTTTCTCTCTAAATACTCATTGATAGTCCTTTCTGCTTACCTTGGTGTGTCCAAAACGATATTGGTTATGGTCAATATCTAAAGATGCCAGCAGTTTTTCAGCAGCTTTTCTGCTATCGACAAACTTATCTTCTGGGATTGCACCTGGATTCAGAATGCGGTACCTGTTAACAACAAATAAGCAATGAATAGGACTAGCAAAAAAATGACCTAGACTAATTTCCTACTTTGCATCTACACAGGCACCAGGCAAAAGCATAATTCTGCCTTCTACGTTCAGGCAAACTGTATAGAAAATAAACTTGAATCAAATAAAATACCTCAAATAAAAATGAGAATACATGCTTTGCTTATTTTGACTGATAGGATAAAGACAGGAGACAACACAGCTCTGGCATTACCTTTGTTTAAAGTCTGCATAAAGCACCCTGTTTGGGAAACCCTTACGGCAAATGCGGATGCCTTCCAGGACACCATTACAGCGGAGCTGATGCAAGACAAGGAAAGCATCCATTTCACCTACGGGGGGAAAACAAAACAAAATTTTTCCCTAGGGCTTAATCTTCATTTCACAGTGGGAAATGAAAAATAGGAGGTGTCATCTGAGAGGACAACACCATGGGAAAAGGTGAATAACACAGGTGGTATAGAAATATGTTCTGGGGGCTTGCAAGCAAGTACTGGGATGACATTGTTTGAGTATATTAAAATTTTAAGACAGTTGTGTTTTTCATACCTGGTGTTTTTGATTCGTTGGGGATAATGCATCGTACAAAGTGAGGGGCTGTAGATCTTAGGTTAGTCATCAGCTTATTCAAATTTTCCTGGAACAGACATGCAAAACACTATTAGCTTTAATGGTTTTGTGGAATTCCAATCACTTATTTCTCTAGTTTGTTAGGTAAGTTTATTAAGGTCATCTGCATAGTTCCTAATAAGATTATAAGCTTTAAAAATCATTGAAGAGAAATGATTTCAAATAAATCAAAATAGAAACTAACTTCATTATAGCAATCCACATCAGTTTTAGCAAAACCTTAAGAAGATTTGTGTTTTACTTACAGCCCCAGAAATGTCAGAAACAACATGAACAGCCAGCAAGATGAAATATCATCCTGCAGAACATTTTTGAATTTTTTTTCTCTTACACTACCTACAAGATGTATTCTTCATGTAATGGTATATGAAAATGGAAGACCTTCAATAAACCATATTACATTGATGACTAACTTCATTAACAAATCACTAATGTTAAAACATGTTTTTTTCATCAAATATTATGGTGGCCTAAGCATCAGGACGCTCTCTTCACACTGTACTGTCTGATGACAGTTTTCATTCCATCCTGTGTAAGCAGTGACTTCACACCTTCCACTATGAGCACTAAGTTCCTTTCACCTGAAGAGACTGACTTGAACTGCATTTTTGCCTAGTCACTTCACCCTTCCCATCTGTGCCTTGTAAAAGCTAGGCTTTTGTCTTCCTGGCCAAACATTTTCCCTTTATTAATCTTAGACATCTTCCAGGCAGGCAGCAACGTAGCTCAGAAGGAGCCAAGCATTCGGTGCCTGCCAGTGATCTCCAGGCTCTCGGGAAAGTGTTTTGTCTAGTATGCAGAAAATAGAGAAGATTAGAGGTGAAATATAATGTAATCAGAGCAAGTTGTTAAAGCTGAAAATTTCTCCTGTGCCAGTCAGGATGATAACTGAGACAACCTGAGCCAGCTCCCTAGCAGCTCCTTGTGTTCTGGAAAATGGACCTCTATTACTGGACTATTAAATTGCTGTCTGCAAACACATCCTTCAGATATCTTTACATTTCTTCAGCTGGCAAGATATGGCTCTCAGTTTCCTGTGATTTCACTTCATGAGGAGTAATACTTAACCAAATAAAATACATGACTAGGGGGAGACCCCTACCAACTTCCCCACCTGATGCTAGCCTATGTTACATCTTCCTCAATGTAACCCATAAAAAAAGCTCCCCCCCCCCAAAAAAAAAAACAAAACCAACCAACCACCACCACCAACAAAAAGAAAACAAAAACACACTAATGGTAAATTACAAGCCCCCTTTTTCCCCAGACATGATCCTAATGTCAGCTTCCACCAGGAATGCATTCCAGTGAGGGAATTACTCAGGAAAAAAGAGGTTATATTCCACTTCTTTCAACAACTTTTATTTTCTACAATTGCTCTTATCCTAGGATCCCATTAGAAGCAGTAACAAAGCAGGGACTAGCAAATGACTTGTAATCAGTTCCAGTTCCAAAGACTTGCACAAAGCTACAAGCCGTGAAATAAATGATACTTTCTCAAATAGAATGAAAAATGATTTACCTACTGAATGCTCAAATAAAAGAAAACAGAGCAGCCCCTCACACATACAGTTTTAATAACAAAATATTCACTTAGCCAGGGTCAATAACCCAGGCCCAGAATCCAATTCTGATATTGAATTTCAGTTTCCTTTGTCTATTACAGTTGTTAACAGAATCACAGAATCACAGAATTATTTAGGTTGGAAGAGACCTCCAAGATCACCTAGTCCAATCTCTGACCTAACACTAACAAGTCCTCCACTAAACCATATCACTAAGCTCAACATCTAAACGTCTTTTAAAGACCCCCAGGGAGGGTGACTCAACCACTTCCCTGGACAGCCTATTCCAATGCCTAACAACCCTTTCAGAAATGAAGTTCTACATCCCTCTTCAAAGTATTGTCTCAACACTAGCCAACAGGTGGGGTGAGGTAAACAAACCTTGTGTAATGAGGACACAGTTTGAAAAGAGGCACCTTTCTTGCGTTTCTTTTCTCCACCCTGGTCAGCTAAGAAAAAAGAAAAGAAGTAAAAATCACACCATGTATCTCAGTAAGGGGTGTGGGCAGGGGCATGGGAAACACACAAACCATAGATGACTTGATGGCTGTGATCGTTCAAATATTATACAAAAAACTTCTGAATGTCAAGTGCTATATAACACAAGTTTGCAGCTCACTGTCCACAATCAGGATTTTTGTCAAATACCATTGCAAGCTTTCTGCATTGCATTTTCATTTCAAATCTGGACAGCATCACTTGTTACACAGAAAGTCCATAAATATGAATAAGGCAGAAAAAGATAACTAACAACACAGCTTGTATTTCACTAAAATGCCTATAGGGTGTGATGATACAGAAAGGGAAGAAGCTAAAGAAAGCAATGCTTAGGCAGAATTTGTACTGCATATTGTACTGTACAGACACTGATTCTCACGTCAGCTAATGAGACACTGAACTCATGCAAATTACGTTTGGCCAGAATAGATAGAAATAAATATTTATTTTGTAATTTTAGATACAGTAGCTTGGCATCCCCTGAATTTTGCTTAAAGCTTCAGAGTCAAAATCACTTAAAGAAATGATAATTTTTGACATGACCTTTACAAAGTTGCACAACACATGAGCAAAGCATGACCCCAAAATATACAGCAATTTCTGAATTTCTGCAGTTTTTAAAATACTGGACCATTAGATCATTCCCACGAGGTCTGACATTCTGTCATCTGTCAACAGTCAATATAAAAGGTGAGGTGAAGAGTACAATGTGTTTGATGCAATTATCAAAATCCTCTTCCCCTTTCCAAAGTGACACTGCCAAGACTGGAAGAGGCTAATCTGGGCAGGCTGTTCTTTTCTCCCGACACTGAAGAAAAGCAAGGTAGCATTCTGACAGACAGGACTACCACAGGCAAATAGGCAGTTAGTAACTTGCAAGAATTTGCTAATGGCATGATTTTTGTTATTTATATTCAGCTCCATCTCTTAACACATTATGAAGTCTGCATTCTGCTTGCTTTCTCAGCAAGTGTCTTATGATTCATGACAACATCATCCACAGGAATGAGGTTACTAATAAATAGGCTGTAAGCGATTGCAACTTCAGGACATAAGAACTACATCTTTGTAAAGAATGCCAGTCTTATTTACTCAGCATCCTTTTTCTGGATGCTTGCTACTTGTCTTCTGTCAAGTAAAACAGTTCTGTATAATGCATATGGCTTAAATGCATCCTTAGATGTACATTAGTCTATCAGTCTTTTCAAAAACAAAATAAAAGGAAAAAAGAAACATATATCAACAGCAGCAACCAGAAAGGAAGATATATTTGTAAAATCTTCTACTACTTTGGCCAAGGAGGAACAGTGTTCAGTTGCACTCAGTATCTTCTTGCCACTAATCCAACAAAATATTTCAAGATTCTCTCTCAAACATTGTATTTCTTATTTAATTCAGGATGGCTAGCAAAGAGGACTACAGCATAGGGAACAAGAGCTGTTCTTGTTGACAGGCATTTATGTACAAAATGTTTTGTGAAACACTTGCCTGCATAACTGAATACTTGCATGCTCAAACACCCACTGGAGTGTTCACAACACAGATTTCCTCGCCAAAATTGCTTAGAGGTATTATGCATTCAAACTAGCTGAGTTAATGGCCTACTTAGGATAACATGGCAGACTCCTACAGATGCTGTGTGCATCTAAATAACTAGTCATTGCTCCATTTAGCATTGAGTCAATTGCAGTTTATAGTTGTTTCTTAAATTCATTTCCAAGCACACACCCCAGAAATGAACAAAAACTCATGTGAGCTGATTCTGCTTACCACTGTCAGCACCAACGTAGCTTTCAAACAGGCTTGCCAAGAGTTTGTTGGATGATTTTTGGAAAATCCCTACTACGGTTTCATTAAGCGGGTCTTTGTTCTTCTCAAGCCATCCAATGATGTTGTAGGGAACCTGCAGCAAGGTGTTGAAAGCATAAACCAGAGGTTGCAAATGCTCTCTGTCAAAGGAGTTCCTTAAAGCTTGGCTTGAAGCCAATGACCTTTTGTGAAATGCTGTTCTCAGAGCAGGACCAGCCACCGAGTTTTTCCATCACTTTCCATCCAATTCTCTGCTTCCTAATTGCCCGACCTCTCTTCCTAAGAATTACCATCTGAATCCTGCACACTCTTTCCAAACTTGTTGGTCCCTATATCTTCTTATGAACTCCAAGTGGGTGGCTGTAAATACACCACATATCATCAGTGTCCCAGGAACCCTACTTATAACAGCTGAACTATAAAACACACAGGTAATAATTTCACTTCACAACAGTATACTACACTCAAATAATTAAGATTTTCTGACAGAAATGTAGTGATTAAAAAACTAACTCCTGGACTTTGCCACGGCTCTCTGTTTAGTGAAAAAATATGTTCTGTTAATAGTACCACGTGAAGATAAAAATTCTCATTTTCTTTGCTGAATACACTAACATCTACAGATAAAGAACAAGATGGGCATTACTTCTCATAATAAAAGCAAACTCAGCTTACAGTTCAATTATACTTTAAAATGAACTCAAACCAGTACTAGGTATGTTCCAGCTCTGCTGTACTGAGGCTTCCTATCAATTCTAGTTTGATAAAAAATATTTCTTATGTCCCTCTCAAGTTCTTTCTGCCCATCTAGTCTGAAAATGCAGCTTTGAAATTGTGTATGTTTTGACTTGAGTGTCACAACATTGGATTGTATTCCTTTACCCCATCATCAGCAGACCTGTTAACTAAGCCTTCACAGCAAAATCAATGACACTTCCTTTGGCTCTATTGACACACTGGTCCTAACATGAGTAATAAGTGATGTAAAATCTATTCTTTTAAACCTTCCTGAAGTTAGGCAGCAATTACTTAGTTCATTTGTACAGGGAAACAAGATGGAAAGTTAGATGCTGCTGCTGTTTAACCACTAATCTGAATCTGATTACAGGAGAAGCAAAAAAGAAAAGGCAAGGCTTATTTTTAGCAATACCACTGTTAGCCCCCAGTTAGCTCCTCAGTTCACTTCCTTTATTTGTGTAGCCAAGAACCAGATGTCCTAAAGTCTGGTGGCATCTTACTGTGTTGCAATGTTTACGCAGAGAGAGCAGGCATTTGCTCTTAACTCCTTTCCATCTTCACCCTTTCCACCCTCCCTCCCTCACTGTGTGCTACAGGCTAACCTCCCCCCCTCCCCACACACACACCTGGAAGACCTCTAATATAATGTCTACTTGCAAACAGAGGAACTTACTGCACCAGCATAATGAAGAAGTTCAAAGTGAGCTTCATATTTCCTTTTCTTATCAGGCCTGGGCTTCTGCAAGTTAGGTGACTTGCCAAGATGATTGTCATAAAGTTTGGCTTTGAACGTCATATCTGTTGCTTTTGGGAACATGCATTCCTCTTCAAGGATTGACAGGATTCCCAATGGCTGTTGATTAAAAAGATCATAGAATCATAGAATACTTCGGGTAGTAAAGAACATTAAGGATCGCCTAATTGCCATGGGCAGGGACACCTCCCACTAGACCAGGTTGCCCAAATCTCCACCCATCTTGGCCTCAAACACTTCCAGGGATGGGGCATCCACAGCTTCTCTGTGCTA
Organism: Anser cygnoides; assembly: GCF_040182565.1. Taxonomy (NCBI): domain Eukaryota; kingdom Metazoa; phylum Chordata; class Aves; order Anseriformes; family Anatidae; genus Anser; species Anser cygnoides. The sequence goes on along the minus strand of NC_089873.1, from coordinate 92,266,083 downwards.
CATGTTCCAGTGCCTCACCACCGTCACAGTAAAGAATTTCTTCCTTATATCTAATCTAAATCTACCCCCTTTCAATTTTAAGCCATTTCCCATTGTCCTATTACCATACTCCCTGATAAAAATTCCCTCTCCAGATCTTTTTTGGAAAATGTTTAGCCTGCCTACTGTGGCTGTGCAGCCTTTATGTTTGATCTGATGGAAGTTTAAGCTTGCAAAATTTTTTCCCATTCTGAGGATGAAATCTTTGACTATTCTGTTAAAATAGTAACCACACCTTTGGCTATTCAGTATGACACGTCTGCCTTAGGAGGCTTTCTGATGGCTTCCAGAAATGGTTTGGTTTATACAATTGGACCAACTCACATTTTATTGCTCATCTTTCAGAACAAGATAGACTAACTTCCTAGGAGTTGACAGGACAGATTTGTTGTGGGACGAGGGTGATATGCATAGACATCCTAACCCTGGAGAAGAAAGTGATTAAGTACAAGAGCACGTAATAATCTGACTATTTCAGTTGTTCCAAATGTCCTGCTAATGCAAGACTCAAAATTCCATTTTTCCTCAAAGATCAACAGGGTTAGATGTTATGCCAGCAGAGATGGCATAAAGAGATACAGCAAGGGATACAGCAAGAAACCATGCCCCAACAAGGCTATATTATGTTATATATGAGGCAGGGAAAAGGAAAGGCATATTCTATGCTGGGGAAGCAGTGGGAGGGAAGCAATGCCTTCAGGCTAGGGAGAGCCTGAAGGACTTTGCACATCAACATGTAATGTAAGAAACAGGACATCATGGTTTAGAGGTAGAGGACACGTGACTGAAACATGACATTTGCCCTGAAAAGCTGACTATTAAGTTTGACATTAAGCATATGTGGAACAAAGTAAAATGTTGAACAGTAGGAGAAGAGAAAAGTGAAGTAAAAAGCAAGGAAGACCACACAGCCACACAAAACAAGTACAAGTTGTGGCTGCTGTTGGCTCTTTAGGGCAAACTTTTTGAAATAAAGGTAAGTAGCCAGAAATGGCACAAATATTGATTTTTCTTTGATTCCATATTGCATATGGTGAGAAATCTGTCTTGCTGTTTATCCTGCTCTGTTGACTGGGATTTGAGGATAACTCCAGATGAACATCATGAATAAAAACAATTCATAAAATACACCTTAGCACTCCTGTACATACCTTCTCAATTAGATCAATACAAGCCTGCAGGTCCATGCCAAAATCAATGAATATCCACTCAATGCCTTCCTTTTTATATTCTTCTTGCTCCAGGACAAACATGTGATGATTGAAAAACTGTTGCAGTTTCTCATTAGTGTAATTGATGCAGAGTTGCTCAAAGCTGTTGAACTGCAGGAGTTAAAAAGAGATGCGTTTGTACATAGTGAACTATGTCACAGGTTTAACGGAAAAGCAAGAGGGAAGGTATTTACATTTATAACCTTCTAAACAGTAACAGGTTGAGAAACTACTGAGCATTACACTGAAGGCAAAGGAGGGGGAGTTCAATAGCAGGCTGCTGGCTGCCTCATGTGCTGTCCTCTGGAGCGTGAGGATGCCCAGATTTGTTCAGGTCTCTCACTTAGAATGCACACACGTTTTCCTCAGCAGCATGCCATCCAAGTCCTCTAAAGCAAAGCCAGTGCACTCTTTGCTCTGCTTAATACAGAGCGCAAATCATAGCATTAAGCACTTACCCCTCAGGAATGGATTCTGAGAAACAGAAGCTATGAAGTGCTTTATGTTGCAGACATTTTTTATGGTGATAATAAAAAAATGACGAAATACTATACCCTATAAAAGGCACTTTCTCTCAAAGAGAAAAAGTGGCTACAGTGGACACACTGTCCTAAAATTCAGCTCAAACAATATGAGATGTTGTCTTTGCTAAAGACCCGCTTCCTCCCCAGGAACTATAAGCATGTCCAGCTGTGCTGAATACTGAGTGTTGTCTACATATATTCATGGCAAAACCTTGTAAAGTCATATATGCTGTTTGCTTTACAGCTTTCTTGACTTTTGGGTTTGTGTCCATTTAGAAGAAAAAAATACCCATCGCAAGAGGTATTGTTAAGTAACTTCTATGTCATTCCCCAAGTCCTCACACATTAATACTCACATCAAAGATTTCAAAGCCAGCAATGTCCAGGACTCCAATGAAGAACTGTCTGGGTAGCTTAGTGTCCAATGTCTTGTTGATACGGACCACCAGCCACTTGAACATTCGATCATACACTGCCTTGGATAAGGCCCCAACAGCATACAAAACCTAAAATATATGTTTCAAAATGCCACTACATACAACAAAATTCACTGCGGAACACAAGGATTTCAGTACACTAGCATTTTAAAATCTCTACTTACAGTTTAAATATCACAATTTTTCTTACAATCGCTGAGGTGATTACAAGTTAATACAACACAGAGCTTCTTTCATTATCTATGCTGACTTCTCCTCAAATCATTGCTATATATATTGCAGTCATGTGTACAAACACGTACATAAAGTTGTAGTAAAGTTCCTCTTTGGAAAGAGCTGGACGGCAAGTAGCAAAAGGCTTCATCCCTTGTACTGCTGTGGAGTTAAGTACCACAAAGCACACAGGCCTGACGTCAGCCATAATAACCAGAACTGTAGGCACAGGGGATGTCTGTGCTTAAGCTACTCCTTGACATTTGTTTCTAATTTTGAAGGATGCTATGTCACGAGCAGGACGTTGGAAAGGAAATGTCTGTGCCTCTTCTTTAGCCTACCAAATGCATGACTACACCAATAGGGTAGTAGCTCTCTCCAGCAATTCTCCAGTTACTGAGCCTGTGCCATAGCTTGCCTTCAGACAACGATTTTCATTTTAACCACAATGCTGAAGTGTCTTCTAGAATACTACTACAGCCTGCAGCAGTGCTAATCCAAGGACATTTGTTTCCTAAATTAAGAGGTACCTTTAAGTGGATATTGCCTTTAGCTGATTGAGGTCACACTAGGACTTAGAATTACATGAATAATAAATGAGTGTATAAATAATCCACAGATCATCTCTTCTAGGTAACTATTCTCATCCAGAATTAGATACCAAATCCCATGTGCTTTTACAGCACCTCATTTCCTTGAGTGGCTGCTACTAATGCATCTGAAAAACAATCCCAAAGGCAGTGCAAGCCACTATCCCCTTGTCAATCTTTTTACCAGTATCCTGCTCTTTCATCATCTATTCCCCCATGTTTGGGGATATAAAATGAGAACAGTTACTAGAGGATTCACTGTTCATACAACACGTACGCATGTTAATATTTTTAACAAGTATCTCTCTGGGATGTTACAGAAGCCTCCAGGCTTGTGGAACAGGTATCCAAACACTGTGACAGTTTATCCTTACCTGTTCAACACTTTGACCTTTGGTCACATACTCATTTCCAACTTTCACTCTAGGGTGCAATAAACCCTTAACCAAATCAGAGGAGTTGATGCCCATTAGGTAGGCAGCTTTGTCAGCACCTGATCAGGAGAAAACAAGGTTTTAGCTGGCTCTGAACTGCTATGTGAAAACATACCTAGCCAAGATAAAGTTATTAGTTCATCTACATCCAAAGAGAAACTAGATAAAGAACTTGCTTTTTAAATTATTCATCTTGGGTGCACCTATGCTCAGTTCTGAGGCGGAGAAGGTCAGCTAGAAACACACTTGACAAACACTTTAGATGTAAGAACAAATTTTCACAATGGATATAGGCAGTTGAAACAGTACTATTTCATGTGCTAGAGGAAGCAAAGAAGAAAGCCTGAGGAAATGAAATGGAAAGCTAAAGCAACAACTTTTTACAACCATTTTGTTCAAATGGTCAAAAAAATGGAGTTTCATTGTGTTGCTCTGACTGTGTCTATTCATTCTCTATAAGTGAGGTTGCTTGCCACTGTACAAATCACTGCTAGAAATGAAGTGCAGCACTCTTGGCTGAACAGCAGCTATACTGCACAAGATCAAATCAAAAAGGCTGCACCTTCCTCAGCACAGGGCTTGATAATATGCCAGACTTTTGAAGGTAAGGAGTAACGTTAAGTGTTATTCTTACTTTCAGTGCCATCAGCTTCTGCCTGCTCTTCTCTGGGTCGTTGTTTGAATTTCATGTTCCCAAAGTGCATGATGGCTCCCGTGAGTTTGTAGGCACCAGACTTTTCATCTGGCACAAATCCCAAGATGTCCATGGCTTGCTGTGAAAAGCAAACAAATGGGTATTTTATTGCTTGCCTCTTCAACAGCAATGGCATTTTGCAGCCCCACAATCTACCTTTGCACAGGAGATATTATTAACCTGCCAAGGGGCATTATCTCAAAGCAGCCACTGGAACACCCTGATGACCCAGCAATGGCTGGGAAGCAAGGGAAGAGATCCCATTATTTAGTGTTTTATGCATCGAAATTGTAAGAACATTGAGCCCATAGGCATTATATGGGCCAGATTCAAAAGCATAATATTTTATCAGGCCTCATGATTCATGGTTTGAATGCAACTGAGACCCATTCCTGTTTCCATTTATTCTAGTAGTTTCAGTGACAGAAATTTGGTTCCTGGCCAGCACTTTTCCTCCGCACATGCATCTAATCATTGAAGCAAAAAGTGAAATCAATACAGGCTTACATCTGTTGCCATCAATTCTTCTCCATCATCCAAGTTGTCCACTGTAACTACTCCTTGTGAGCAAAAGTGGTAGTCATATGGATTGGTGGAGACCAGTAACATATCTGGAAAGGAATTGCTATGGTAAAAGCTTCCATCCATTCAAGATATCCCCCCAAAAACAGAGATTGAAAGGATCAAATCTGACATACACTTGTATTTACACAAACGTGTGCAATGCTTTTTTCAAGTGCAGGGCAGCAACCAACTCTTTCATTCTACTGTTCATGTCTGAAGACCAAGATTTAGAGAAAGAGTAAACAAAAAGAATTTGGGTATGCTGCACACACTTCTATTAAGCAGGTTTTACAGTATACTGAGGTCACCATTTCCTACATAGCCCTACTTTCTGCTTTGCATGGCTGTAGAGGGTAAGAACACTATCTAGGTACAGAGGAAAAATATTTTAGCAGGATTCAAGATGGGGACAACAGGAATGGTTCCCTCTTATGACAGACCCCCTGAAAAAAATGAGTTTCAGGATTCTTTGGAGAAGACTCTTTTCTCTTAATGAACAAAAGTCTGGACATGGCTCTTTACTTCTCTCCTCTTTCCTTTTTCTTCACATCAAAAGTGAAAATTATTGTTTTATTTTCTAGAAAGCTATCAGGCTCCAATACTTCAGAGAGAGTCCTGCTTCCCTAAATCCACAGAAAGTTTCACCTGTATTCAGCAGACCAAGCTTTGACCAAGCTAGATGTCAATGTTTTATTTACATACACATACATCATAGAATATTCTGAGTTGGAAGGGATCCGCAAGGATCATCAAGTCCAACTCCTGGCTCCACACAGAAGCACTCAAAAAAACAGACCATGTGTCTGAGAGCACTGTCCAAATGCTTCTTGAACTCCCTCAGGCTCGTTGCTGTGACCACTGCCCTGGGGAGCCTGTCCCAGTGCCCGACCACCCTCTGGGTGCAGAACCTTTCCCTAACCCCCAGCCTGACCCTCCCCTGTCCCAGCTCCATGCCGTTCCCTCGGGTCCTGTCGCTGTCCCCAGAGAGCAGAGCTCAGCGCCTGCCCCTCCGCTCCCCTCGTGAGGGAGCTGCAGGCCGCCATGAGGCCTCCCCTCAGCCTGCTCTGCTCTGGGCTGAACAAACCAAGGGCCCTCAGCCACTCCTCATACTGTCTTGCCCTCTAGACCCTTCACCGTCTTTGTAATCTTCCTTTGGATGCTAATAGTTTTATATCCTTCTAATACTGTGGCTCCCAAAACCGCATACAGTACTCGAGGTGAGGCCTCACCAGTACAGAATAGAGCGGAAGTACATATCTAAGTATGTGTGTAAATACATATGCATTTGTCTGTTATTATGTGTATATAAAGTCACATTCTCTATGTCTACATGTTACTTTGCTATGTAGTCACTATCTTATGCAATCACTTATAAATATAGACAAATACAAATGCATATATTTATCTATATTTAGATAACTACGTATTTATGTACATTTCTTGTCTACAAAGCAAAGCCACCATTGGTTTCAGACTTTTCAAGAGCCTGTAAACGTGCCCCTCCTGGCCAGAAAAGTGAATGCTGTTTGTGGAATATACAGACAGTTTATGACAAGGACCATATTTTCCCAGCACAGGGATTCACAGAGGAATCTCAGTGCAATGCTTCCTTGAAATCTTTCCCATAATTGTCATTAGGCCACATAAAAGCTAAAAGGGTTAGGGACTTGACCACACACTGTCAGGATAAGACTTCAGAACAGACTATGATTGCTACGGCTTAACAGGAGTTTAGTGTAGCAACAGAGTGACTCTTCAATGCATTTTATAGAATGTGTTTCTTAGAGCACAAATAAAAGTCAGCTAACCACATCACTTAAATGATTAGTGAAGGCTCTATTTAAAGCATTAGGAGATGGGAGCAAGGAGACCTCATCTGTTCTCTGCTCTTCTCCAGCAGGTCTATGGGACTGCCTTCAGCCAGGGGAAACTTGAAAGGGGAGATCGCCAAGCAGCCGTGCATATTCTCCTTTGCTATGAGTTGTGCTAGGATACTATGCCCATTTGGGACAGGAAGAGGGAAATAGTTTTTCTTCATGGATATATAAGCAAAGCTCCTCACACACACACACAAATAACATGCTTAAAGTTTTATTGCCACAAGCACTTTTAAAGGCATAGATTTTTCCAGATGTTTTGAGAGCTTGAAGTACATGAATTCAATATGATGGGTTTTGGCTTTATAATGCTATGTTTTAGAAGTCACATCCAAGTCTCATTCCCTTATTCTAATATCTAAAATCACATCACTTTATTGGGTACTTGCATCAGTGGAAATGTAAGGGACTTTCTGAACACAACTTTGCTCCTTGTCTCCTCTTTAGCTGCTCTCTATTCAGAGAAAGGCTGGTTCTTAAAGAGTGCATCCATTAAATGCTTACCTAGTAACTCTGCTTTCTTTCCTGACAGGATTTGGTAGAAGATGTGATAGTCTCTTTCGCCTGGTTGCTGGAAAATCACTCGGGATTTCTCCAGTAAATCTGGTTTCACAAAGAAAAATTCAGTGAGTAAGGTTCTCCAAGCTTTCAGATGAGGAATTGTACTTTTAATTACTTTAAAAAGAAAAAAAAAAAAAAAAAGAAAAAAGAGAGAAAAAAGAAAAAGTTTGCTGCTTACAAATCTCAATATCAGCGGATGACAGTTTGCCTGTGGTTCCAAAATGGATTCGGATAAATTTACCCTAAATCCCAGAGAAAAATATTCTAGTTAGTGCATATAGCATACCAAGAGGAAAACTTGAAAGCAATCATTTGGTTCAAAGAATCAGTTTGTGCTAACTACGTGGCTTTGCACAGGCACATTTTCAATGAGAAATACCAAACAATGATATAACAGTTTTCTAAGCAGCCTGAGTCTGTATCTACAGCTCTTTAATCAGCTTGTGGAGAAAGGATAACTGTGTACTGTTGTATCAGGCTGAGATATGGGAAAGCACGCGGCTTCCAGTTTCATGTTACAGCTTTACAAGAATTTGGGACTCAGAGCAATAGGCCAATAAACCTGAACATGAGACACAGAAGTCTGTGTGCATGTGTGTGCGTGTAGTGACTCCCCCTCATTTGCAGTCCTGACTTATTATTTACAGGTCTAATGAAAACAAAGAGAGGCCCCCTCGTGACAACACTAAGAAACAAGCAGGGACAGCTTATTGAGCCAAAAAAAAAGTAGATGGTGTGGATCGAAAGCAGAACTGCTGTCTGTATGGGTCTGCAGAGGGGGAAGATGTAGGAGGGAGCAGGGATTGTGGTACATCTCTGACACTTCATGACAATGTAGAGGTATTGTAGAGAGGGGGGATGACTTGGGCTGGTGGAAAATGGCAGGAAAATAAGGCTGTGCAGCAGAAACAGTCATGGAGAGAATCTGCCATTGCTGTTTAAAATTAGGTGATGTGAAGGGCTTAATAAAGTGAGGCTTTGCTTGGTTCCTGCTCATGGAATTGTTTAAATTACTATTTAAGGTGGATTGATCGTTCTTTTTTCCTCATTAATCCCTCCAATAGTTTTTCCTAGACAGATCCTACTTTGTTATTCCTTCCTTGTGAAGAAGCCCAACCATTTTAGTGGACAAAGTGAGAAGCAATTTATGAAATGATTACTGCAGAGATGTTACCAAGTGGCATTGTTGACAACGACATCGTTATGTTGCATTACAGACTTACAAAACGTGACGAGTTGTCATTTCTCAGGGTTTTGGCATTTCCAAAAGCTTCTAGGGCTGGGTTTGCTTGAATGATTTGATCCTCCAAGGTTCCCTAGAAATCAAGGTTGCCGTACTATTGAGAAACCTACAGGTGACAAACTCATACAGTAACTCTAACTCAGGCATGCATTCACTCATAGAGAGAAGCCTCCCAAGCAAAGCAGCTTAGCCCCACCCGAGGGGTGGCACAGCATGAGTGGCATAACAGCAGAATTGGCAGTCAGCTAGGAATGCTTAAAAGGCCTGAAATGTTCAGCGGCTCTCTGCTGTTTTGCTTTGTAGATTTGATAATTTATGCCATCTGCATGCAGATGAAATCACCATATCTTCCCGTACTGCGAAGTCTCTGGGGACATCCAAGTGCATGTGCGTAGGAGAGGGGCAACTGAAGACAGTGACAAGCACTGCAGTGAAATGCATTAATTTTTAAAGCACTCGGAGCTCTTAGTGTCTAGAATTTTTGGAAATGAGAAAAGTATTAACCACCACTTGCACAAACTTCAGTTTGCTGAAGAAAACTACAACTGCCTTGGCTTCAGGGAACACTTCAATAGGGGAACCATGCAAAGCAAAATGCTGAGGTTCATGAGATGGAATGACAGATTTGAGTACCATCTTCACATGGAAAAGGTAAAAAAAAGCAAAGCTGAATGCTTACCCCAGTTTTGGTAGCCGGTTGCTGTCAAAAGACAGGAAAAAAAAAATGAGTACTCACAAAAAGGACATCACAGAATATAAACATTAGCAAGGTTAGACATCTAGTCGGAGCCAACATTCTAGCAGGAATTTCTGAAATCTTATTTTGCATTCACTACACATCACGAAATAGCCAAGTGCTTTTCCTACCCAGCTCATTATTTTAACTCCTTACTCCAAACATATACCTGGTTTTGCTCCAGAGGTGTTCCAGAAGGAACCACAAGATTAATAAATCAGAAAGAGGCTGGTACCAGATGGTAAGGATAAAAGATTGTAAATGCAAACAGGCAAGTTTTAGACAATCAGATTGTGCTGCACGTGAATTCTTGGAGTATTAGAAAAAAGGGCTGATGATATTGAAGATAAAATGTGACCTCAGCTGACAAGCTGACAAGTTACATGGACAAAGTCTTCTAGCTGCAATATCTGTTATTTCCACAATTTTTTCATGAGCATACCAGATTTCTGATGCCATTATGAGCATCAATGTCAATGCACATACAAGGCTGGCTCTGGACCACTCAATCATTTCCTAAGAGAGCTTTGCAGACTTCAAATGAATGCATATGAGATTTTGGGAACATGAGGTGAGTGAACAGAGTCTGAGGCCGGCTGAAGTCTTAGCTTTATACGTATAGTTCATAGGAATCAATTTGCCACAAAAGAGCGTTGAACCTTGAAGTGCAATGAAGCATAGTGAATAAACTCATAGCAACACAGAAAAAAAACAACATGAATGCAGTATTCACTGTAACCTTAGCACTTAAAAGCAGAACAGCACGCAACCAAAAGGAAATATAGAGAAGTTGATTTAAAAACCTTTTGTCAAAACATTCCTATTTTAGAGGACAAAAAGGCTTTTCAACAAAACAGACATTTTGATCAAAGCTATGCTTTTGAAGACTGTTTTCCATGTGAAAAGAAATCTATTTTTCTTAATCTTCGTGGTCTTCCCAGCATTTGACCAGCTTTAACACATTCAGAGACATTAACACGTGACAGCTAAAACTCTTAGAAAAAAGTATCAGCAACCAGCAGCAGTTCAGAACCAGAAGGGGTTTTGCTGCTCCGCCTGCTACATGGCAAATTTGGATGAGCATTGCCTTCCTACCTTCAGGACTACATGGTTTCAGTAATGCCGTTTAGATGCATCAGTATCTTTTCCCAATATTTTCTTATCTTAACCATGCCCATTGAGGTCTAGCACATGGTCCAGCACTCAGGATGCAGTCTTGCAATGTTGTGCACAACAAATATCTTAGAAGCTTGAAATGAAACAGCCGCTGGCAGACTTACGTTCTTTTTACCAGGTTCACCCAGGGCTGCCACTGTGGCAAAGTACTGGATGACACGTTTTGTGTTGACAGTCTTGCCAGCACCGGATTCTCCACTAGGGGAAGAAGGAAGGTAACATTAGAGTCGCTCAATCAGCTCTAACCCATTCTTTTGCCCGCCCATCCTGTCAGCTCCATGCCCTGCACAGGCTATTCTTACAGTCACTGACTGATTTCTGCAGCCTGTTTTTGGGTCATGCCAGGGGAAATCATGTCATATTAACTGAATGAAGAGGTGAATGCCTACAACAACAGCAACTTATTCTTCATGTGACTGCATTCAGAAATCTAATGCAAACCCACACTACTTTGAGCTTCCTTTAAGTTTTAATAGAAAGTTTTATTAAAAATGTCCAGACTCAGGATCCAACTCTATACAGCTAATGAGTTAAAAAACATACAGAAGAGCTGCAGTATTTTGCCAGCATCATCCAGTAGAATATGTGAACTGTGTAGAGAGAGAGACAGCTCTCTGTCTTTCATGACTGACAGTAAATGTGCCTCCTCTTTTCTTGGTCATCTTCCTTCCTGTGGATGGGTCTATTCAATGTTCTTGACTATGTTTTGCAGCAAGAACAACGACATTTTGAAGAAAATCTTCTGTGTCTGGAGAGGACAGACATAGCAAAGACAACCCTGGAAGAAGCTTCTCTAACTGCCTGTTGAGTTGTTTTCATGCCTACTTGGAAAGAACACCAAATGCAGATCAGAAACGGGCCAGCCTCCATCAAACCCTCTATTCCTTTTCAATGGGCTATTCCTTTCCAATGGGGCTCAAGGCAGCCATCAGGTGGCTAAATTGCCAATTATTTGACTTGGATCAAGTTCCAGGCAATATAGCTGAGCTTTTAAGGGTCAACTTGTATTTCAATAGGATTTTCAAGGAGATTTTACAATAGTATTTTTTCTCCCTTTGAAGTTTTTTTCCACAGCAAAAGAATCTCAAATCAGCCAAAAGAGAAGCACTTACGTGATCAGCATAGACTGATTCTCTCGATCTGTGGAGGGGAAAAAAAAAAAAAAAAAAAAAAAAAGAATTGAGGCAAACTTAGTTGGCTGTAGAAATTGACTGTTATCATTTCAAATCAGAACCAACTATTCCAGAAACAGTCCTGAATGGACAGGAGAGAATCACAGGAAGCAGCAGTGGAAAGGTAAAAATATGCATTATTTAGTTCAACCTCCAGCAGTGCCAGTTTTTCCCGTACCCTGAAGCCTCCTCTCATGTTTTGTTCAAGTCAGTACTAAAGACCTGCAAGTCATGCACATTCCCCTACATCTAGGAAATAAACAACAAAAAGAAAGTAATTTCCTGTCAGCAAAATGTTGCTTTACTTCTGCGTAGGTCTCTGCTCACATCTGACCCCTCTGCCCTGCATTATTGCACCAACCCAAGCAATTCTACTGCTTGTTCATGGGCCATTCATCACTATATATATGTACTCTTCTTTGGTGAGCCATGTTACTGAAATCAAGTTTTATAGTCTCGCTACTGTTAACTGCCTGAGCAGAAATAAACATTTATAAGAACGTTTTGCAATCAATATATTATTAAGCCAGTTCAGCAAATGCTAACTAGAAGCAGATTCTAGGAACCACTGGGCCTGAATCCCTCTTTTCTCTTTTAATTCCAGACATCTTGATGAGATACATATTGGGCAGCCTGGCCATATTTCACTCTCATCTGATAGAAGAGCATCTTTCTGCAGACATGCCTCTGCCCCAGCACCTTTTGTCCCCTTTCAGAAGATGGTGATTGCCATTTTATGAAAACCAGGCGACAGCAGCGCGTGACCACACCAAGTCTCTTTGGGATTTATCCTGCAGCCTCACAGGACCCGGTGTAAGCACATCACTGCTGCCCTCTGCTGACAAACTCTTTTTCCAGTAATTTGGGGGCTGGGGCGAGATTTCACAGAAAAATAGCAGAGCTTGCTGCTGCACAGTAGGCGCTCAGACCCCACGCGCAGTCAGAGCGCTGCTGATCCACAGCAGGTTGTTGCCAACGATGTGCACACAGCATCCTCCATAGCTGCCCTTCATTAACTTCTGAATGTTTGCATCTGATGAGCATCAGAATGAGCTGTTACCACAACTAGCACAGGGACTGGCAGGGCAGAAAAAACAGTAATTAAAAAAAATTACTGATGCAGACTCCCAAGCCCCTGTTGCTTGTTGAGTATCTGCACATTTGGTGCACACTGCAAATGCTCTCACAAACGGCCATCTGGTATCAATCATGTCTGCTAAATAAAGCAAAACTAAATTTAAAAGCAGGGAGCGCCACTTACTACGCAGCATGTCATGGTATGCGTTATCAGCAATGGAGAAGATGTGAGGAGGAGCCTCTGAGCGCCTCTTGCCTTTGTAGGCAGCAACAACCTCCGCCTTGTAGACAGGCAACCATTTGTAGGGGTTTATAGTCACGCAGAATAAGCCTGAGTAGGTCTAGAGGGAAACACAAGAAAAAGGTGGAAAAAAACTTTCAAGGAATAAGAAAGAAAATCTGAGTTAACCCAGCAGGAACTGATGTTGCCAGCTTTTGATCTGTCTTTGAATTCTGGTCAGAATTGCAGCCTTTGATCTGAATTCCTAAAGCTACTGGTTTGCTACTGGACTTCCCATTGGCAATCAATGGTACCAACATGACAGATATTAAGCAGTTTTCCAAAGGGGAGAAATTATTGTCAAGATGACAACCAGAGAGAAACAGCCCCTCCAGATGAACAGAGGAGCAGCAAGGAGACCTCTGTCTGATTTTCCACCTGGCCACCCACTGAAAGCTGTTTCCTCTTGAAAACAATAATTATGAAAAGAAAAAAAAAAAGTCAGAGCTTTTCTGTTTGAACTCTGTTCTTAGGAAGAGAAATCTGGGAGAAAAAAATCTCCCATTACTAACTTGATGTGAACACCCTGGGGCAAATTTCAGTTGGATGTCCAAAGAGAAAATAACTTTGTCGTACTATTCCCCAGAGCTTTTTCAGCTTTTGGAGAAATGTAGTTGGCAAATAAATAAATAAATAAAATATATCTTTATAGTCACTCTGTGGGCTCGCTTTATCAATTAGCTGGGGCCTGACAATTCTGAGGAAGAATGAGTTTCCGGTTGTAACACTGGGGGGTTAGCATTAGCTGGTAACTTTTCAGGTACTTAGTCTGGGTCAATGCAGAAAACTTCTCAGAACCCAGATATTATATGGGCACAAGCACTATGTGCATATAGATTAATGAGTTCAATGAGCTAACGATTGCAGGTGTCTTCCCCTAAAATAGGATTAGGACTTGCTCCAGAATGGCCTTGGCATGAGTCTTCAGTCCTAATTTTCTAAGCAGAAAAACAAACAAACAAAATGAAACAAGCTGTAAATGGATTAAGCAAGGTGATGAAATTTCATTTTCTCACTATAATGATCTACAAGACAAAGCTACGGTTTAAGCCATACATGTTAATACAGGGGTTATTACATACAGAAGCTATATAACAATCAGAATTTAAATTGAATTCACTCCTCTGATGTAAACCAAAAACCTGAATAAGGATTGGCTTGAAAAATCCATAGATTCTCCTGACTGACTTCAGACACAATTGAATGTAGCAAGCTGAGGGCAAAAGTTTGGCCTCATGAAACTAGATGCCACTGAAACTTGTTCTGGTGATAACAGAAATTATGTTAATGATGTCATAGGGAAGATACAGAGCGGGGAAAAAGGCCAGAGCAAAACAAGACAGATGTCCACACTGAAAATGAAGGGAATAAAATTACCGAACTAAAGATAGACAGGCTCCTAGTTAAAAGGAGTTATATGTATGCTCTAAGCTTGAGGCATTGTTTCTTAACAAGGAAATCTCCATAGCTGGTAATGGCATGGATTAGCATTAGAAGTGGAAAAATAAACTAGGTCTCCCCAAGGTCTTAACTGCTGAAAATATGTCCCATGACACCTCTTTCCTAGACAAGCAAGGAAAAACAGAGAGCTAGACACGATCTTATTCACTTTTGTCTTATTCAGTCAAAATTACTGCAAGGAACTTTCCTTTTTCCTTCTGAAAAAGCGAGTGAGACCCTCAGTCTTATAACATATCCAAGTTGTAAACTGAATACGAAGATCACACACTCAAATATCACAGCATTTGAAATGCATATTTCCAGAGATACAGAGTAGTGACCCTTACATAAATCATCCAGTTGCTGTAGCGCTTCCTCAGGTTGTACAACACAGATGCCTCATTCAGATGGGTCAGCATAGCCATGTCCTCAATCATGTCAAATTTGGGAGGGTTCATGGACTGCACATCATCTTCTTTTATAGTCATGGTCTGCAAAGACAGATAGAGTACAGCACCACTGGAAAACATTGAGATTTTCTGTCACTTCACATACCCTAGAGGAGAACATATTTTCCCTGTAGAGGGAGATTCTTTGGCTCAATGTGGCCTATGTACATAATGCCATTTGTTTTCACAGACACTGAAAGAAGGAGGGAAGGCTGAGATGGTACAAATAAGGAGAGTGGTGGTGTGGTTGTGGTGCCATGAGAATTCACTATAAGCATAGGATTTTACGTCCCACCTCCTCATTTCTCTCTCTGGGGTCCAAACCTGGACTGGTCTGTCGCATACCTCTGCTCACAGTGCTGTGCAAATACTAATGCTCCTTCAGGCACCAGCAAATTCCTATTTTTCCCTTGGCTGTTTCTTATTTGCCATCAGTTACTGAGGCTTCTTGTTCACAGCCTATTTCATGGATGGCATGAACCGGGCAGCAGAGCTTAAACCGAGCCAGGTATGTTCTGGGGCTTGCTGCTCAGCCCTCATTCATCATGGGTCAGACAAAAATGCTATCGTACCCGTCCATCTGTTGTCTCGACGGTCACTTTGCCACCACTGGTTTCTGTAATTTCAGCTTCAACATAAGCCTTCTTCTCATCGGGAACCCAACATTTCTTCTTCCCTGTGAAATTAAGGAGACAGAGGGTTCACAGTCTTGAGTTGAATAATAATGCTGTGCCCTACTAAGTGAGATTGCTAGGGTTAGTTAAACCTCTGGGACCACAGCAGATCGGCAGTGCTGCGGGAGCTGAGTGCCAAAACAGAAGGTTCAGGGCTTCCAAATGTTGTCTCTCCTTTGAAGCTACCACTTGGCTTCCCTAGATCCTCCCAGCACAAGGTGTCACAATATTTCACGAATGTTGGCGAAGCCTCAGCCTCCATGGGAAATCCACAATCATCATCACCAGTGTGCAGATGGAGGAACTGAGATCCGAGCTCAAAAGAAGCCATTTGCTAAAAAGCCACACAGAGTATTGCTATCTGAATGAGGAATTCAGCCCATATTATTTGCCTGCCAGCTATCAGATTTAACCTTATTCCTGCACATTCCTTTGAAGTCTGTCTTGAAAAACAGTAATATTAATAACTCACACCGAGTTATGTACGCTGCTTTTTAGAAGTTTGCATTAGCTGTGTTGGACTTCAGATTACTTGTTTTAGCAACTACTCTGAATATTATACTGCTGTGGTTATTGGTGAATTTACTCTTACTCCTACACCTCAGAGTTCACAAATCCATTTCATGAAAAATAACTTATGGAAAGTTAAAACCTAGCACTGGGTTGTCAATAAAACATGCAAATCGAGCAGAGGTACACGTACAACAGGGACATTTAGTCAGGTCACAGAATTTCTCAAATTACAGCAACATCAGCGTGCGACATTTTTCTCCCAAATGGACAAAGCAGCGATCTCTCTTTTAGCAGTGCGGTGCAAGTATGTCTTGCTTCTAAATCTAGCTAATTACTTAGTACGAGTTGATAGATTGCTTCCCTTCAGCACTGCCTTAGGGCTCTTTGTAGCTTTGCAGAATAACGAAGCTTATTCAAACTTGGTTGAACCAGCCACCTCAAGAGCAGCAGCAGCAGCAGCAGCAACAGGGGCTTTGCATCCTGCTTTGCTCTGTACTCCCCCAGCTACATTATGGATGCAACCCTTACTGGGTTAACACGCCACCACCAGCATAAATGGTGCCACAACTCACCATCGAAGGCAACGGTCTGTGCCATCATCAGCTCCTTCTCACTCTTTCGTAGGAAGGGAGCAGCCTCCCCGAATTCCGACATGTCCATCATCTTGGCAAGTTTTCAAGGTGGCACAGCTCAAGGAGGAGAAAAGCAGGGACCCGCTCTAACAAAAAGGAGGAAAAAGTTGCATTTATTGGACCGTGTGATGCAACATGAAACACTCAGCAGAACGTGGCAGGTGGCTGATTAAAGCGATGACTATTTGAAACAGAAATACCTAATGGAGATTTGGGGCTTTACTGAACCCTTTGCTAAACCCTTGCCTGTCTCAGTTTATTTAAAGCCAGACAGATTCGGTGTGGTTCAAAACCCCGACACGGGTCGCAGTTATCTCCATGGGAGAATGCAGTCTCCTCTTTATGGCATGAATGGTGCTTAAGAGCAGCAGATAAAAGGGACCACTTCAGGCTGTGACTTTGAAAACCACTTAGCAGTGGCTCTGCCTCCCACCAACTCGCCTGGAATGGGCTGCGTGCCCTCCACTTCTGGGGCACATCCCCGGGGGCCCTGCCACGCATCCTCTCTGGCAGGCGCTGTCTTGAAACCGCAGAGAGAGAATTCCCTGCTGCGAGCTGTTGCACGGGCATGTTTTACACCCCCTGGCGATGCTCCAGGGAGGCATGCCCATGCTCCTGCTGCAGAAAACTGGAGCTGGAGACGGTGGAGTGCCCGCAGTGCTCGCCTCCAATGGTGCCAGACAGCCTGGCAAAAACCCAGGACTCATCCGGCTTGGGTACGGCAGAAGGCAAACGTGCCTGCAATACTGGCACTAAGGCTTTGTTGTTTTCCACATTGATCTGAGTTTGTTAGCCCAGCTTAATACCTACAACACTTGTTTTCTCAAATGACAAGGCCACAGCATTTAGGAGCCTCTTATCATGTAAGAAAGGGCAGGGAATATTCATGTAAGCAAGATTGATTTGCTGGGTTTGTTCTGCCAAGCACTAAGGCTGGTTATCCCACTCTTATTTTTAATGTTTGGAAAGCTTATAGCTCAAATCAGTGGCACTTTATATAATGGAAGCTATAAACACAGAACATAATCTTTAAGGAAAATTAGTCTAAACAGCTATACAATGAATTTATTTTTAAGGATTCAAAACTTGACAGTTGGGCTGAAATAAGTCTTACTGAATACCACTGAAACGGATAGCTTTTTACTAGGAATTAATTTGATTCATGCGTGCTTTCTATATTAACTGTATAAATGATTTTTTTATGTATATATATGTATACACACACGCATACTTATAAAAACTTACCCAAACACACACAAGTATGTAAAATACTCAGGATGCTGTCCAGAGACATCTTAAAAGCTGTGCTGCTAAAAGGTGTCCATCCCCTTCCACCTCCCTCCTGCAGTTTAAGTATTTCAGATATTTTTCTTTCAAATCAATACTATTTAATTAGTACTGAAACTGCATAAGTGACCCTCAGATATTACCTTTTCCCTTATTCTATTTACTACGCAATATCCAGAGCAGCTGATAAAGTTTCAAGAGTCCTATCAAGACAGACACTGCAGTCTTTTAAAATTTAATTAAATTTCGTCCTAACAAATCTTTTTATAGACAAGAGATCTTCATTAATGAAGGCAGTATTTTTTTTTTTTCCTTCTTCTTCCCCCAACACATTCCTCCTGGGGAATGTAAAGCCCTAAGACAGTTTGGCTGCCAAATGTTTTACATCCAGTCCTCTCCACCTGCCACAACGCAAGCTTGGGATCTTCTGTCTTGTTGCTCTGAAGCAAAAAAAACTTTCTTCTTCCCAGACTAGCCTCAACTTTTTTCCTTTCTAAAGATAAAGAGCCTACCTAAGGACAACTATCAGCAATTATTTTAACATCATCTGAACTGACCAAAATTCCCAACTGGAGACAACTCAAAACTAGTACAGAGAAGTCTGTCTCCCACGGGGAGTGTCTTAGCTCTGGTAGAGCACAGACACTACATCAGTTCATACACTTAAACAGAACGGTGTTAAGGCATGTAAGTGCCATTTCACATTAAACATGCAAAGGTAAGAGGAGCCACTCCAGTCTTTATCTCTAGGATTCAGGACAGATTCTCACAAGTCCAAATATACACCAAAACTTTTCCATGTGGTTTAGCTCCATTTGCAGACCTCTTAGCAAGGGTTGTCCTGCATTGACTTTTTGATGTAATTTTGTTTTCATGTATATTTAGGGCTAAGCACTATGTCTAACATGTTACCGTGTAAGGAAGCACTTGCTACAGATGGAACAGAATCCCTTTTTCTGCAGCATTTTCATGTGCTGGGAGTTAAGACAGAGGCCAGAGCCCAGGAAGCACACAACCTGGGGGTGCAGAGGACTCAGCATGGGAAACACACTGCAAGATATGAGAAACTGGAAGTGTTGTTTGGCTTAGGGTCATAGGATTATTTGTAAGAGCTAGTATAGTCAGGAGAGAGAAGGCAGAACTAAGGTCATTCACTTTCCTTTCAGTTTACTTTGGCTAATAACAAAAAGAGGTAGCCCTTGTACATAAATTTTGGAAGATCCTTGAAAGCACCTGCTCCCTGTAGAAAACCAGTATTAGGACACAAATTCAAGTGGCACACCCAGAAGCACCAAAAATTTGGTGGTGCACTCAAGTTTGGAAATCAGGGACCTCATCTTCCCTTGCTGTGGTTGTTGGAAGAGCTACTACAGTGCTGGTCGCTCAGCTGCTATACCAACAAAAGCCATCATTGCCTGCCTTTGAAAAGGAAACCAATAAATCTCCAAGGCTTGTAACCCTGTCTGGATTAAGGAATTCTTTGAAGCAACAAGCTGTTTAAAATTATGAACCACACAAATCATCACCTCTTACAGATGACAGAGAAGACACCAAACATGACTTGTAAGTAGCGGTCAACCATTCCACCCAGATGCATAATTATAACGGACCTGACATTTTCCGAAATGTTCATTCTAGCTGGCTAAATGAATGCACTGAAGTTAGACAAAAAAGAAGCACGTGTTTGCCATCCTACCATTCAATCAGCATCCCAGGACAACCAACATAGTTCTATAAGTTTAGCGATACTCCTACTACTCCTAAAGCCATATGAAAACCTTATCACACCAAAACTATGGCAAGGTGTTAGAGCACAGCCGGCCACACACATTCGGAAGTGAGAAAGGTCGGTACTCACCCTGGAGAGCACACAGTGTCACTGCTCTGCCTGGTCCAGACTTTATATACTCCCACCTCAAGGTCACCGGTGATGGCTTTTTAAAGGCATCAGGAGTTTTTCTTCATGCCTATATTTGTCCGCCGGATGAGGAGACAATGCTGGAGCAGGGAGCGTGTCTGGCTGCGCCCCAACCCAGGGGGAGGGCAGGAATGTCGGGGGGAGCGTTCCTCGCCCCCCGCCCCTTGTGGCTCTATTCTTGCTCCATGACTTCATGGAAGAAACTTTTCCTGCTTCTCTGCTGTGTTTGTGCAGGGGCAAGGATAGCTTCTCCACGTGCCTGAGGACTTAATTAACATTGGCTTGGGGAAGGGGGAAATTAAGATTACTCAGATGCAGCTCCCCTAGAAAATAAGAAGCAAATCTTGTGCAAGGGATGAGTGACTTTAAAGGGAATTTGGTTATGTAAGCCAAACAGCCTTAAAGCATCAAAGCAAGGATGCGAGTTCTCAAATTCCAGTCAAGCATCTTAAATCCCCTTTCTGGGCCCCAGAGAATAAAAGCCAAGCCCATTGGCTCAGGTTTGGGATACGTCGGTATTCCACCATTTATAAGAAAGGTGAGATGGCGAAGAAGTTTAAGAATTTATTGATTCTGCCTGGAAAGTAAACCACAGAAAACAAATAAAGCAAGCATCAATTTTAGCAAATGCTTTGCTTCAGCAAACTCATTTATGAGACTGTGTTTAGGCAATGTTTGGCCTTCTTGTCAACTCATTTTTCCTGTAAAACAAGTGCCATAAGTAAGTCGGGACTCATTTCACTTCAGCCCATAAACAGCAAAACAACCGACACATCCAGATTGATTTGCTTTCACCAGCATGGGTAGATATATAGGTTTCCTTTGGTTCCAGCATAAACTGAATATAAAAGCACAAGGGAAAAATAAAGGCTGTGGGCAATGCTTGCTGGCCAAAGGGGAAAAAACATGTTAGCACTTCAGAAAACTCAATTTCAAGGAAGCAAGGGGGAGCAGGGAGGGAGCTTGCCCATAGCTTCATCGAATTCTTAGATAACCACAGGAACAAATGGCTTTGTTTGTGACCTGGCAAGAAGAAAAGTATTTGCATACCGAATCTGCTATTTTTAAAGCTGCTGTCCTGAAGACTGGACAGTGACAGGTTGCACAGGCAAAGTAATTATGGAAGAAATGGAGGGATTTGTGGAAGTGATAGGCTTAGAGATGGGAGATTGATGTGGCAGGTCTGAGGATCTGAGTGCTTTAGTGACTTGGTATTTTTAGTGTGAGAGGAATGCAACCAAGAGACAGAGAATCACTACTGCTTCACTAGAGACATGCCAGCTCCCGACAAATTTAAGCTGAGGAGAGGGCCCTTTGCTAAAGTTAAGAGTAAGGCTTTCAGTCTTGGTCTGGATCATCTGTAAAAGCAACCTGAGCTTGAGCTGCCTGTGTCGTGCTCTAGCACTCAACGGGCAGTTGTGCTATTCTTACTTATTTCCTTAAATCAGCATCACTTCCCACCCTTCCAAGCCTGCTGCTTTGTAGATACTCAGTACCCTGCAGCATGGATGTGTTTTGATGTTGGATTTAACTCATTGCCTTTTTGTTTTTACATCTGGCAACAAAGAACAAAGCTCATGACCTCAAATGAGGTGAATAGTGAATGACTCTCTAAAGCTTAAGCAGATGCTCCTGATCATGTAATTGAAAACTGGATAAACTGCATACATCACCGAGATTCATGGATACCACTAACCTGCTGTCAAGTCTAAGAATAAGATTATTTCATGCCGTGAGGATACAGCACACTGATGCTCTCTCCTTCTAGCTCATTTCTTTTACTACCAGCAGCTTTAATTCTAAACACAATATTCCCATTATCACCTACTTTGGGCAGAAGGCGGCATCTTTTGCAAATACTGTTATCACTTACATGTTTTCTGTTCTGTAAGTATTCAGCTTTTATCAGTCCTGCACAAACACTACAGTCTCTCTCCCACGCCTCCTTTTTCTTTTTAGGGGCTGCAAACAACTGTTTCTGCAGCTGATGCCAAGGCACTTCCAATGTATATGCCACTAAAAAGGGACACAAGACAGCACTGGGTCAAACACGATCAATTTATTTTCCTTGCTGGCCTGACATGAATTGGCACTACACACATTATTCCTGCCTTTCTGGAGTTTATTAGCTTTGTTTTAATAAGAAGCAGAATTCACTGAACATTTTCCCTAGATTAAATTTGTAACAGTGACAACCACAGACACTTGTCTCTCGCAGAGGCTACTTTTAGAAAGGTTAATGCTGGTCACCGTTTCTGGGGAAACAAGGGCCTTTGATAAGAAGTGCTTGTGACAAACCTATTTTTAATGACATTACATATTAGAAAAGAATGCAATAACATTTATCAGCTCTAGACACAGATAGTGTCAATAGTGTGGTCTTATATAGTAAAGGTGACACCTGGGATCTGTAAAAGCCTAATTATGAAACCCATTCTATTTTATTAGAAAAAAGCAACCAGCCCAGTGTGTTCTGACAAAGTTGGCCTTTAGACTACCGTCAATAAAGCACGCTCTGTAATAAACTGGCACTCCTGAAAAGCCAGATCAACAAGATAGAAGAACTCTAGTTAAAGATACAGGTGCTTGGAGAAAGTGTCTTCTGAATCACGATCTTCTGGGCTGCTCCATAAGAGAGCAGACAGACTGTCCCTCCGCAAGATGCATCTGAGTGACTGTATTGAAAGAGATTGAGAGCCTCTTATTCACCTCCAGGCTGTTTTGGTCATTGCTCCTTGATGATGTTTTACTCTCTGTTTAAAGGACACACAGGAAAGAGGCAAAATGAACTAGCTGGGTGTTGTCTGAAAGAAAAAGGCCATCCATACAGATGTAAGGAAGATACACAGCATCACACCCAGCAGCAAATCCAGGCCCATTCTGTAGGAGCAGGTGAATTTTCTCTTGTGAAGAATTACACTGCCATTATTTAAGCTGCTGATGCCCCAAAGAGAAATTGGAGGGGGAGAGAAGCTTAGCTTTAAAAATAACAGCACTCTGCTACATCTCAAGAAAGTTGGAACTAAACAGTATATTTAAAGTATGTTTATGACAGGCAGATTAACATTATTGGGACAGGAGACTTCCCAGTTTGTGCAAGCCTTCCTGCTCCAGTGCATGTGCGGGGCAGTGGGCACAGACATTTGCAACCTGCAGAGGGAGGAGTAGCTCCTGTTCACACTTTTTTCAGAATAATCATTTTAAGCAGTTTCCTCTATTTAATTCTTTGCTGATAGCTACTGTGTGGCGTGCAAGCTTACCATTGATAGCATAAAGAAAAGCTAAGTTTTTCTATGGAAAGCACCTGCTGTTATGCCAGCGTGCCAAGGGACATAATTCCTAAGCCAGCAAAAAAAAACAAAAAAACAAAAAAAAAACAACTCAAGTGCCTTTTGAACCACTGACATCCATGATCTATTGCTCTCGGTATGCAGACCCCTGCCCCAGAATACCTCCTCCTGCATGAGCAGCCTGAAACCACCACCAGTGGTGGCAGAGGCCAAATGCACGAAACCGCAGGAGGCGAGAAGCCAGACTCGGGAGCATCGCCAGGCTTCCCACAGGGCTCTGCTCCCACCCCTGCCGAGATGAGCAACCTCTGAGAGCTGTCACTGGTGCCTCTGCCCCGCTGACACACGGCCATTATGCTATCTTCAGGGCGTTTGAATAGGTCAGGGCTCTAATGGGGGAGTGCAGCTTCTGGGAGCGAGACTGACAGCGCTTGGAGAGCGGATTACTGGCGCTGATAAATCAACCTCGGGTTGACTTGCACACCCCAAGAAAAGTAAAAAGGTGAAAACGGTAAGGAATGAGCCTAAGTGAGTAAACGGCCTAAGATATTTGGCTGTGGAGAGGTTCTGGAAAAGGGAACAAAGGTTTTGGTCATGTGCCTTCTTATACCTGTCTCTAAAAGCTGGCATTCCCCACCCCGCCACAAGAAGCTTTCAGTCTTCAACAACCTCAAGTGTCCCACCCTGACAGTTGGGTCAGGGACTACACAATGGCACATTTTCAGAACTGCTCTGCATCCTTTGCCCAACTTCCACATATCCTGATAGCCTTTAGAGAGTTCCCCTCCCCACCGCCCCCTTCCAGTGCTCTGCATTATCTGTAACCACTGGGGAAAGGCAGAGAGTTAAATGCCTTAATAATGTATGTAAGTAGTTCAGGTTAATCTTTTCAGTATTCATTAACCAAGCATTTATTTGCACAGCACGTCATTAGAATTACTGAAGCCCATTCGCCAGATTGTGCCCTTCTGAAGTTACTAGTCAGAAGTGATTTAGCCTTGATGAAGGCAGAAAAGAAAAAAAAAATCCATGAATTTCTCTCTAGAGTTTGGAAGGCAGGGTGCTTCATTACCCAACCAGCCTGTGACTACAATGTAATCTCTCTGCTCAAATAGTCCGAAAGCCCTATTTCCATATCAACATGCAGCACTGCCCTAAAAATACTTGGAGGCCTTCAGACAACATATTCCAGCTCTCAGTGCCAAGCTCCTGCAAGACAACTTGCCTTTGTTTGTCTTTTCTACATTTCAGCCTCAAGCATTTAAAGCCTGCCTCTTGGAGAATGGCAAAGATAGGCACAGACTCACCTATTTTTGCTGCTGCAGAGGTTGATTAGTCAGAGGTGAGGGGGAAAGAAATGGAAATATTCATGCCTTTCTAGATTCAAGCAACTTTTCAATTTTTTGCTTCTGTAACTCCAAGTCTTAGCTTGACTCCTTGTCAAGGATTGTTTGCTATCTTGTGTTTGCTGTCTTGTAGCTGTGCTTACCTTATGCCAATTGCAAACTATACCAAAAAAATGCACCAACAGTTTAATCAGCAAAATAATTGCCTTGCAGAGATACTTACTTAACACTGCAAGAGCTGAGAAAACAGACCCTATGTGATTGACATGACACTAAATAGCTGGGAGCCACTGCAGGAAGCCAACTGTGTGATTTTTCACTATTTACATTCTGTAAGCAGAGACAAGACACTGTCTCTTGCCAAGTACAGCTATGCTGAGCCGATCACCTCAGCCAAGAAACTCAGTCAGCAAAGCTTGAAAAAACAATCCCAGTTCTTAAAAATCTATTTCCAGAGATGTTACTTTCTGCCGTAAGCTCGAAAAAGCACAAGTCTGTGCTTTTGACATGGTCTAATGACTTAGAAGCTTGACTGACAAGAAGCCTCAACACCTCCCAAAACGGACATGCCATCCTTCTCTCTAGTGGCACTGTTCTGAAGCAAGTGGTTGGGGTGTGCATATAAATATACATACATTTATATGCCTGTGTATATCTAAACATATATACACACACGTGTATATGTTTATATAAATACGGAAAAAAGTTTATTTTTCTCACCTCTCCCCTCCCAGCTATGGTGTTCCACACTTGCAGCTTAATAGGTGACAAAAGGGACTTGTCCTGTGCAGACCCCACAGAACTGATCCTGGGAACTGACGCTGTACCACAGCCAACTCTGCCACTGCCGTGCTCCCCCCCTTTCACTGCACCCAGCTCCCCCAGATAGCTCATCCTTGCTGCCCAGGTTCAGCCCCAGCAAGACCAGGGTCTGTTCCTGAATGAGCACATCACATCTGAAAACAAAATCATTTATGAAAAGGCACAGAAGAGCATGACTGGAAAAGGGGAAGAAGTACCAGACTGCAGCATGCCAGGCTGCTGAAAATGCTTGTTGCTGTTTGGGTGAAGAGCAGGGGTGGGAAAGCAGAGATGCCAGAAGCAATGAGAGATGGGTCAGGAAGGCTACAGTGAGAAAGGGCCATGCTGGACCAGCCAGAATAATCCAGAGCATTTGGAGATAGGCTGTGCTGTGTGTCCAGACCAAAACCCAATGGGAGATCACAGCCAAGAGGGGTCAGGCATTGCCTTTGCAGAGGAGGACTGCCTCTGCTGCAGGAGCCAGCAGCAGCTGGGATTTCCAGTGAGGTTACACGCATAGCTCCCTTTGGAGTCATAGCAGCTCCCCGGCAGCAGCTAATCATATTGCAACAGAACTGATTTTAAACGCCTTTTTTGTAATTGAAATATGTATTGTGTCTTTGGGGGGGGGGGGGGGAGATGAAAAAAGTCAAATTATATGCTTGAGAATTATTGCACAAAGCCAAAGTGCACAGTACACATCCACAGTTTTAAGCACTTCAGTCTCACACAATGGTCTAGAAGAAAGAAGAAAAGAAATAACACATCTGGTAGGATGAGGTAAATGACGGAAAGACGGATTACTGGAAAAAACACTGAGCAAGAATGGGAAATATACCCTGCCTGCATCAGTGGGGGCCTCAGAAGCTTCACTTCAAATATCAGTAGCTCAGCAGCACGGAAACACCAAGCTATTCATTTGACAGGACCACCAGCCCGGTTGAGTAATTTGTTAAATTTTCATCAAAACTCACTCAACAGGAAGCATCAGGCTTCGATCCAGCACGTCCCACAGAAACTTCTCACCAGCAGCTCAATCTATTCAAACCTATTCACTGAAAGAGCACTTGGGAATTGTGCTGGTTCAAGGGCTGCTGCTGCCCTGCGGGTGCAGAGCTGTGCATAAGGTCTCACCTCTCCTAGTGCTGTCCTGCAGGTCGGGCACCTGTGCTGTGACTCTGCTAGAGGAGACCGTGGGGCCCTGACAATGGTTCCTGCACAGCAACAACATAACATTTTTATTTATATAGCATAGAAAGATGTACATTTTTAAAATCATCACTGACATTTTTCAGAGAATCCAAACTTACAGCAGCAGGCTTAACTGAAAAATTTGACACAGAATTTTTAACAAAAATACAGGTTATTTTGGGGTATGAAAATTTGCTATGGAAAAAAAAGAAAAGGAAACTCTGTAAAATAGATTATTCTGCCTCTTGCCTGTCAGGATATATTGGTCCTGGTGGAAACTCTGGTCCTTCTTGTCATACTGCAGTTGATGAACAGGATTTTTTTAGAGCAGAAAGATCTCTGCTCCCATTGCCACCCAAATGTGCACCAGAAGAACCTCAGAGTAGGAACTGCAGAACTTCAGGGCAGATGATTTCCATTGTTTTTTCCGCATGGTCAGAATACCTACATTCATCCATTACTGATGCACCTCCATCCTACAAGACCTGCAATGTGTCTATTATTAAAAAAAAAGTCGCAGCGATGCAGATATTATTTCTAGGAAAGAGGAACTGATCGAGGCCAAGGTAAGGGCTACGTCCACATATGCAATGAAGTGGACAATTCATGCTGATTTCTCGTCACAGAGTTACAAGGCTGATGACCTTTCAAAGAAAAGGGACTAAGCAGTCTGGTCATGGCCATGCTGATGGACCAGGAAAAGCCACCAGGAAAAGTAATCTGACAGCCTGCTCAGACAGTTTCAGTCTCCGTGGGGAGACGAGCTTCTAGCCAGACAGGTCATCTCTTTCAATGCTTACTTGGTCTAAAGAGTAGCAATTTTACCCATGTAAAAGCTAATGGCATGTCATTCTTGTCAGATCAGTTTATTTTGAATCAAGGAGAAAATTCAGATGTGTGAGAATCAGATTTTAGATGTTGAAAGCATAAGGATCAGCAGCACTAAGTGGCACTGCTGTTCAAAACAGAAGAGGCAAACATAGTCAAAAGATAATAACAAACCCATTATATTTCAAGTTACAGCTCAGAAAAAAAAAATTGGCTTACTCAACATTGGACACACAGATTGGAGTTCTAGCTACTTGCAGCTAGAAACCATAAAACCATCATGAACACACTTGAACTACTTACAGCTTTCTATTGCCACACAGGGTGTGCAGCTGGGGTGATGAAAGAAGCATGCAAATTGGGATATGGGTTGAATTTATTTCAAGAAGAGAAGGAATTGAGAGGGAATCAGGAGGCGGATGTATGGATCCTTTCCCATAAATAATAAAACGCTCTCAGACTGAGTCCACCAGTGGGCACCAGTGCTGTCCCATAGCCACGACACGCAGGCAGGTCTTACTGATTTGATCACACGGTACATGTAGAGTTCAAAGAAAGTAATTACTCCCTTAACCAGAAAAGATGCGATCCTTTGAACTACAGCTTCAAGATGTTTTTTGGTGAGCATTACAGACTATAAAACAAGTATGAACATGCACTTTCATACAGGTTATAAAAGGGAGGTTGCAAAAGGGCAAATGATACAAAATTCTCCACTCTCTTCCCGTTCCCCATCTCACAGCCTGTTTGTTAGCAGTAACAACGTGTGACATGTCACACACGGCTCTGCTGAGCTGAGCTCCAGACCTCTGACACTAAACCACTAATGAAGTCATAACGTGGGGGGGGAAAAAAAAAGCTGTCCAGGTCCATAACCACAGTTTGGTAGCCAGCAACGTGTGACTTAATCCAGCTGTCTCCATTAAATGTCTCCCACCACTGTTATCACAACCAGAAGCAAAAAGGGTGTTAGCAAAGGGGAGAGATTTTTTGCACAGTGCTCTTTAATTGAAGAGGGTTTGTGTCTGCCTTACACTTTCCAGCTGAGCAACAACGGGATGAGGAGAGAGTGCCTGTGCACCAGGGCACGCATGAGGACTGTCAGGCAGCTGTGAGAGTAGCTCGTAACCACATGCATTCAAAGAGTGGACCAAATAGCAATCCAGCTCTGCTTTAACATATGAATATCATTTATTTTTCCTGAGCTTCACCTCCTTTGTCTCCCTGCCTCAGCTGAGGACAAGATGATCGAGGGGCCAGCTCCTGAACTCCCTCCTCCTCTTTTTGGACTCTCTGGAAGTGCACAGCAGGAGAGCACCAGGAGAGGTTGTCACTTTTGGCTCTGCACTTAAAAAATAAGAAGCAGACATATACGGGCAAGCAAAAAAATGAGCGGATGTCATTTAATTCTTATTCCTCTTTTATTCATTAATGTCTCCAAAGACTCCTACTTCTTCGCCCCCCAAATAAAATCTTCCTTGGAACAACAGACTGAACACATCACCTCAGATGTTTTTACAACCTGACAAATCGTATTAAGCACTAACATCCAGTTCATCATTCTCAAGATTCAGCACTTGTCGTGTCTATCAGAATTTCTTTAGAGGTCTAAGATACAAAAAAAAAAAAAAAAAAGGAATCCAGCAGCTGCTGAGAGAGTATATTCCTAGCCTTAAAGGATTAGGGGCTTTAAAAAATAATACTAAAAAAATTAAAAACAAAAAAACAAACCTGAACTAATGATGGGAACAGATCATTAATATTAAATATATTATGGGATATTAAAAATAGTATACCATCCTACTGCATTCACAGTATCTCTGATGAGGCAGTCTAAGTAAATCCAGCCTTGTACATATGCATTCAACTTAGAGAAAAACATTTCTTAAGGGTGGAATTACAATTAGGATGTGAAGGGGAACACGACAAGGATGATCACTGATCCAGGAAGCTAAGAGATTAGATAAAAGATAAACCTGACTAAAATAAAGCAATAAACATACGCAGCTTGGGGTGCTCACTTATAGGGTACTAATACAGGTTCTTAATATTGCTGTATAGCAAGGACAGACCATGACTATGGCATCCGCATGTTTGTATTCCTACTAGCTTTTATAAGCCAATTCCACCTTTCTGAAGTCATTGAATGAACAATCACTATAACCCATTCATTTTTACAAGCTTTAAATTAAAAAAAAAAGGAGAGCTTGTACAGAGTAGTGGTGTGAAGATCCTACTCTGAGCTCTGCTAGCACAGAACTTGTGCTGTTCTCTGTGGCTCTGCCTCATCCCCACCAGCAGCCAAGGTCTCAGTGGTATGGGGGACATTTCATGCAGCAATATGCAAGCCACTCAACCATTAAGGCATTAAACTTTTAAAGACAAAAGCAGAGTGGCACGGTTAATCCACCAGGGAAAATGTATGCATGCCTTGTCTCCCCCGTCAGATTGGCATTTCAGGCAGTACAGTGCTTGCCTGCAAATTAACCTGCAGAAGCCTGGTAATATTTTGCATTCTCTCCGATACCACAGTGGACCAATCTAAGATTTTTTAGCCTGGTTGTATACTATACATAACATTAAGTACAGCCATTATTAATAGCTTAGCTTAATTATTAGCTGATACCTTCATATGCATGCAGACATAAGACTTCAATTATTTTTAATTATATGGAAAGTTTCAAGTGTCTGCTTTATTCCATTAAGATCACTCAGAACTCAGTAAAAGCGACAAACGCTTAATTTTTAAATGACAGTTCCTAATTAATTTGAACTCTGACTAATTAAAAGATTTGCAGATTCCAACAGTCTAGCCCATTTTCAAATGGCAAATCTTTAAGCCTGCAGAAAAAAATGCTCTACTTTCCATCGAGATTAAAGACTCAGCCCCTACTTTAAGTGCAAAACCCCCTTCAGCTCCAAGGTACAAACAGCCTCTCGAGGATACCCAAGTCCATTGCTCCCACTCACATAAAAATCTAGGCTCTGGAGACAGGAACAAGAGCTTCAGCCAGAGCCTGTGGTGGTGACAGCCTGGGGTAATCCCACTCACCTACCAAGCTTTTATCTTTGTGCAGCACTATATAAAAGGGGAAGCCAATGCCCAGCTCGGACAGCTGCTGACAGACAGCCTGCAACATTAAAAAGGAAAATGCATTTGCTAGGTACCCCCACAGAAACACTAGCTTCAGGGGATAGCTTCAGCAAGGGACGATAAAAATATTTATATCTGTAACCAATGAAAAGGAGGCTTATGTCTGTGCTATGGATCTCTCAGCACCCACAGCTACATTTACCCTCGCTGATCAGCGAGGTGAAACTCAGAGCGACAGCCCTACAAGTCAGCAGCTGGACTCTGAAGCCAACGTGGACAGAAGGTGGTCTTCTCGTATTGTGTATACCACAGCCCCAATGGCCAACCAGTCCAACCAAGCCAACACCATTACATGTCATTTCCACCCCAGCAGGAACACCAGTAGTGGCACAGAGACAAGGCAGCTGAGGTCACTTTTTCATGGAACAAAGCAGGGCTTAAGGAGGACAAAGGACCCAATCCCACAGTGTGTGAGTTTTGCTGCTTTCATCGTGCGCTGCTTTTAAATGCCTGAAAATCAGGTTGTTGACTGGTGTGAACAAAGTTGGATTTTCAACACAGCAGCTTCACACAGCTGCTGGCAACAAGCTTCCTTCATGCACAAATAGAGCTAATATACACAGAGATGGCTGGCTAGATTTCTCCAAGTAGAGTGAGTAATGCACATAGCCATAGTAACCAGCTCCTGCCTCCGAGCTTTCCTGTACTCTGAAGTCGACGTGCGTGTGCACGGATCTGCAGAGAGGAGTTTGTATTTCTCCTGGTTGGAGGAGCGAGCGCAGGAGACCTGGCTCTGCGATGCCGCGACACGCTGCAGCAATGACACAGAGCGACCTTGCCTGTTGGTCTCTAAGTGGTTTTCCAGCATGTCACATGCATCTGTTACCCACTTATCGACCCACTTGAGTCACATAAACCAGCCAATACTCTCTGCTACGCAGGGTTATTTACTGCACATCAATGTTGCATTTTTAATATTTCCAAACAAAATTCCCAGGCAAGATATGAATAGCTTTAAGGTGTTACAAAACCATTCTCAATGAGTTCCTAGTTTCACAGTAAGACAGGTTTATAGTTAGCCTTTACACTAGCATTTTGTCTGCCTAAACCATCCTGCATCTGAGGACATTGAGCATTGTGTTTTAAAGATACAGGCATGCCAGAGCCTTTAACGCAAGATAAAATCCAGTCTCACTTGCACACATCAGCATTTGTAAGTGTTGGCACCTGAGTTATGAGCTCAAGACCCAGAGCTACTAGGTTTTATTCCTTTGTAAACAGGTAAAAATAAACACACATTTTCTTACCCTTTATGGAGATGAAAACATTGCAAAGAATAAAGGACGTGTGTACTGTGAAGAGCAGAGTGAGCTGCAAAGATTACCCCAACAGGGCATACAGAAAGCACTACTTCATCTGGTGAGCTCTTCATTGTATATTGCAGTGTCTATATAGAAAATTAACGAGTCAAATCAGATCATAGCTTAGACTGCAGAGCCGTGCCTGGAAGAGGGAAAAATCCCACCTTCTTCCCTCAGAAAGCACTAAAGATTACAGAGATCTCTGCACAGAGCAACAATATGCAGGTAAGAAAAATCTCAAAGCTATTGTCATTTCCTACTGTTACACAGTGCCTTACTGAATGAAAGGGAAGCTGGCTGTGTATGAACTGTAGAAAGGAACTGATTTCATCCAGCAGTAAAGAAGATCTGACCTAAATTGCTGAGCTTAACTTTACCTTGGGCTATGGACAAGTGCAGAAGATGTTAGTTACCACTGCAGAGCCAGTGCTGTGTACCTCCACTGAATTCCTTCACCTACCCCTAGGTTGTGAGGCACCCTTGTAACTGGCTAACAAAAAACTAGTGGTTCATGTCAGTGGCAAGAAAGATCACTGCTTAATATTTCAGTCCAGCAGAGTTCTCTTCCAACATGCCCTTGTTAGATTTGCCTGTGACTGATGACGTTTAATGAGTCTGGGAGAAATCCAGGAAAATGTTATCACCGAACAGCAGACAGAGACTAATGCCAGGCTTCAGCTACCTGCTTTAAAATTTTAATCACACTTCAGCACTACAATGAATGGAAAATACTTACCAAAAAGATTAGCACCATTCCTTCTATCTCTCCTCTAATCACTTTCTACCTTAAGGTCTAGGAAATGGAAGAACATGGGGGAGGCAATGGTAGAGGGGATGCTCCAGTTTCTGTAATGCAACCACCTCATGCTTCTTTGCTCGTGGGGCAAAAGGTGCTCCTACACCCTGCATATCCAAGGCTGTAGCACAGACTTTTTAAACTTGCATGCATCATACAGGATAGTAAAGTTCTTACAGAACTTAAGACTGATATTTTAAATATTTTCCTTCTAACGTGAGATTTATTGACACAGTAAATAATTTTCTTAAAAGAGTCAACATGATATTAAGAGGAAATGTAACAAATATCATGCTCCTAAAAAACAGGAGTCTCCTGGAGGACTCCTTACCTCAGAATGGCTCTCACTTTGGCTCACCCTTTAGCAGCATTTTACAAGCCTCCTTGTGTGCAGACTCGGTAAGCTAATCAAATTGTATCTGCAGTTTAGGACTAGCTTCCACATTTCCTTCTCCCCAGCTCATGAATAAACATGACAACATCAGGTCCCGAGTAGTTAGATTTCTAATCAACAATGCTTAGGAGCAGGAGGAAAAGGGGGAAGGAAAATCGCCATTTGAGTACTCCAGGCTTCAGAAATAGAACTAAAATTGGAGGCTGCGCGACCCTGCTCCAGTACCTTCGTGCGTAAACGCTGTGCCTCCAGCGATGTGATTAGATGTTATTTTTCCCCTGGGGGCTCTGCCTCACTCTGCGAATGAGAGAGGCCTGCGTGGGGAGGAAGGCAAAATCAGATGGCAAGGGAGACACTGCTGTCTGCATGCCCCTTTTTGCTCTGTTGCTGAAGCTGCCTTCTGTATGAGTCAGAAGTGAGAAAAGATGATTTTAAGATTCAAGTAATTGCTGGCTGCATTAGTATGCCAGGATGCTTCGCCTCAAAGCACCTGGGTGACAGCAGCAAGCAAGCCAGTTACACCAGCCTTTAGGCAAGCAACCACTATTCCTGGTTTTATTTTCAATGCAACTCAGTTGTGATGCCCCAGGTTTGCAAAAACCTACTGATTTGTATGGGAATGCTGAGTAAAAGCCCATGAAAGTACTGTATACCAAGGGTGCAGCCAAACACATGAAGAACTATGTTTTGGAGGTATAGATACTTGTATCAAAACCATACCTGTGCATGCACGTATGTATTAAGTGTTATGGGCCAGGCTGGATGAGGCCTTGGCCAGCCTGATCTAGTGGGTGGTGTTCCTTTCTACGGCAGGGGGGTTGGAGATGCATGATCTTTAAGATCCCTTCCAACCTGAGCCATTCTATGACTAACAAATGGAGGTTTTTGACATTTCACAAAAGGAATCAGAGATTAGCAGCTTACCTCTATTTCACAAAAGGAATCAGAGATTAGCAGCTTACCTCTATTTGCTTTGTGGTTCTCTGTCGGTAACATAAAGGTAATTGTACATAGATACAGTTAATAAACGCCATACAGCAATGAAGATAGAAGGGGGCTACCCATTAGATATGCCTTCATTTGTTAAATAGCTACAGATCAGCAAAGCTCCTTCACATATATGTATGTGTTTGGACAGTCTAAACAGCAGCAGGTGTCTGAGCAGCTAGATCTGCAGCTCACCCAGAGAGGCAGGAGCAGTTTTTAATCCTGGCATTGCCCACAGCCCGTAGCCTGTTACCTCTCTGGTGGGGACAAGTCACCTCGGAGGGCAGCATGCATCAGCCAGCCCAAAGATGGCGCTCCTTAAGCGCACCGTGCCTAAAAATAAATGGCACTTCAGCCACAGGCATCACACAGGTCAAGGGGTGACAACAGCCTCGTGTACAGAGGGTGCTGCTCCCCAGGGTATTAACGCCTCCCCCAGCAAAAATTACTTCTGTTCTTGCTAATGAAAGGCAAAAGAGGAACTTACTTGGCCTCCGCAGAACACAAGCAAGGCAACAGCTCAATACCTTCCAGAATATCTTGAGGAACTTCACAGCGTCAAAGCAAACTGTTAAACTGATCCTGCAGTGAACACAGTAGCTCTCAGATTTCTTACTGCTTTTGAAAGCAACAAAGAAGTTGTCTTAATTCATCTCACCCTGAATACAAGAAAGAAAATTAAAGGCTTCTTTTAAAACCTATATTCAAATCCAATTGCTAGATATGCGATAAAAATAAGCCAGAAGATATTTTGTTAAGCTTTATCCTCAAGAGATAAAAAGAGAAACAATTAAGGCACTTGATATGACACACAAGCAAGCAGAAATGGCTCCTGACTTTGGCACTCAGCCCCCATCAAGATTAAACAAAATATATTGTAACTGAGCAGCACTAGATTTTTTTTTTTTTCCTGGGGCTTACCATAAGCCTCTGGATTTTTAAATTACAATAGCCTTTTACTTCCTTCAAAGGTTATAGGACTTTTTGGCTGTACTGTTAAAACACTGCTGAAATGCAACACTTGGGTATCAATATAAACAAATACATTCAAATAGATTATTCTGAGGTAAAACCGAGCCAAAACAACAGCTGCTTACTCACAAAATTAGTTTTTAATAACTTAATACAGTGCAAAACCCTAAAACACATTGTAAGCTCAGTTGCTCAGAAGAAAAATGTAACTAATACAGTATTTACTGTTGCACAAAGGCTCCGTTACATATGGGG
Organism: Anser cygnoides; assembly: GCF_040182565.1. Taxonomy (NCBI): domain Eukaryota; kingdom Metazoa; phylum Chordata; class Aves; order Anseriformes; family Anatidae; genus Anser; species Anser cygnoides. Next base: position 92,231,027 of record NC_089873.1, on the reverse strand, counting down.
AAAACGAGGTCTAGCCATTCTTGCTATATGGGAGATCTCAGCATTACTGAGTGTTTGTTTTCCACGCAGAGATAACCTTTTCAGAGATGTACTTTGGCTCAAAGGGAAGGGATCCTACAGAATTCAATCAGCACATATTAAGTGACAACCCACAGGCTGGAGTTAGAACAAAGGCTCTGTATCATGAGCCAGCCACATTAAAGGCGAACTGCAGCCAATTATACTACAGTAGCTTAGCCGAGGAAATCTGGGCTTTATCCACTCCTGTGTTTCTTTAGGACAATATTCTCCCTTTCCCTACACTCTGCTTTCTTATACCAAAACATAGGCAATGCTGGAAACACCCCACAAGGAAAACAGTTGCACTTGCCATCTACCTGGGCTCCCCATCTCACAATGAGGAGCGTGTAGGCCATCTTCACACTTCTCAAACACCAAAGAGTTCATTTCTGACACAGCTTTAAAAGGAGATGATGTTTTCAAACCCAGCAAGCATATAAGCAGTGCTTTCAAAATCCATCTAAGCATCAGGCGATGCAATGCCCCCTCTTGAGTAATATATGCTGCCCTTGGTTTTGTACCTCCTTCAAGAGTCTCAGAGGTCTGTATCAAAATAATAAAAAGAGGTTCTCTGTTCACAACTGAATTACATATTGCCCGAAAAGATACTTCAGATCATTCCCAAACATGAAAGAAAACAGGAGTCATTGACTGCTTTCTTCAGGGTCATGCAAAAAAACCTCATCTGTCAGCCTAAGAGCTTCAGATTCAGTTTTTAAGTGTAGCAACATTGGTGTTTGGCACCAGATTGACTGCTTCCAAATGATATTAAAAATTCTTGCTATACTGTGACCAACGCTGTCCTTGCAGGACATTTTTCAAGCTAAGCTAGAGCCTGCACTGCAAGACTGAAGTTCTGTGCTCTCTGCTCTGTGCATCTGTATTCAACCTCTTCTGATATTCAGACAAAGTTTTGAGCAGAGATATATTAGTATACTTTTCTATTTACATTTCCAAGGACATGCTCGGTAATAAAAGATCTATTGTTATGAGCACAGTGAATGCAACGTTAGCTCAAAAAGCAGCGGAGCCCAACAATAATGGATTAGGAAGACAGACAAACACATTACTGGTAGCAACACATTTTATCAGAGCTCCCAGAATTCCTCAGCTTCCATTTCAGACAAAAGCTAATGCCATAAATGCAAACAAAGCAGAAACAAACAAAACCCACCACCAGCACCAACAAAAGAACAAACACAAAAACAACCAACACACCCCTAAACTCACCTTCTAGACTCAAACTTGCTTTTATGGTTCAGTTAGGAAGTCACGCAGGCTTAAAAGGAGGCATGGAGTGCACACAGTGCTAATGCCAAGCCTGAAACATAGCCATGGATGCAGCTAGCTGCTCTTATTAATTCCCCTTTAAAAGAATCCCTAATAAGACAAGATGCTACCAACTGACTACCTGCTCTTCAGCCAAGACTGACAGTTAATCCAGATCAAAGGGCAATGTGTCAAAATGGACACAAGGTTGTTCCTTAGGAAGGAGAGCTTCACAGGTTGCCAGAACCTTAGGCACAGCAGACTTGAGCAGAAGGTGGACATAAAATTAAGGATCCATAGTACATTGTTATTTCTGTTCAAGAATGAATACCCTCTTTAATTAACGAACACCCTCTTTGATTAAGATACCTTTTTTTTTTTTTTTTCTCCCTGCAGTCACCAAACAATCCACACTTGCCATTCTGGAGACGGAGATGCCCCTTGCCCTAGCTGTCAGGCATGGTCAAGGTCTACCAGGATACTTACATGAATAGCTATATGGTTTTCAGCGTGACATAATTCAACCTAATTCCTTGTGCCTCATTTCTACGTACTCCTAGGAAAGTATCCAGTTTAGACCGGGCTGGGATAGAGATACACAAATGTGTCACTGGGATCTAAAGCCAGCAGACTTTCCAGCTTCATCACCCTGCAGGAGGGAAATTGGTGAGAAAGTTGAAAAGGACACATGTTTCAGACAGCGAACAAATCTGGAGATTTCACAAGTAACCAGACTGAAATGCATGGAGGAGTGTGTTTATATACAAACCAACTTTGTAGGGTTGAAAGCATTTCTTGTGAAACAAGTGCTTGCCTAAAAACACTAGATCTTTGGTTGTTAACAGTAAATCCTTTTAAGTAAAAGGAGCAGAGAGCATCTTACATCTTCACAAGAACACTTAAACTAAATCCATAAAGCTGTGTGTCAGTTTCAATGGAGTTTGTTCCATTTTTTTGGGAGAACAAGTGTAAGTCAAGTACATTGTTAAAGAATTCCTGGAGAATTAGACGCTCACCTCCAAATCAAGACAACTGTAAGCACAAACAATACATAATTCCTGGCCCACATTTAACACTTCTGACACTGATGAATCAGTACCGTAAGAAGTGGATTTTAGACTTCTTCACTCTGAATTTTGTATTTTGTTTACACAGCCTTTAAATACATCTTACTACTCACAATCAGTACTAAACACTGCCTGAACATCTATCAAAGAGCACACCATCTGTTCATTACATTGCTTATTCTAAACAGGCTTACTTACCACCACAGCACTTAAGATTAATTCCTAAAGCAATGCTTTGTTTTCAGTTTGTAAAGCTCAGCAGTTGTACTATTTGTGCAGGATATTAACTACAGGATAAAGTTAAGAAGAAATGCAGCCAAAATTCCACATGCCTGGGAGGAAAGATTCCCCCCCTCCTCATGTTAAGTTGGGCATGATAGCACAACATACCTGTTTTGACCATACCAATAAAACTATGCTGTCTTGGTAATAGGAGTAAGCACAGGGGGAGGACAGTGACAACAAAGGAATTGGTTCAGGAAAATCTTAGTTTTCCATTGTATGCGCTGGCAAGGATGACCAACTGCACTTACTTCAGAAGTTTGAGTTCAATGACACTGCCTGTTTTATCCAAAGGTTGGAAAGACTCCACCACTAGAACCGACCAGCACTGAGAAGCTTCCCAATTTACATACAAGAAAGACTTCCCCAGGTGAGAGCAAGCAGTAGACACTGTTGCTTGGAATCAGTGCTGAAAGGAGTGGAGAGATGAAGAAGTATGGGAAAGTGAAAGTCTAGGAAAAAAAAAGATCAATAGCAGGGAAGTAGTAAAAAGATCAGAGAATCCAGAATTGACACCAAAAAGAAGGGTAGTAGTAAGATGAAGACAACATACGACAAATCATATCATATGACAAACCATATATTGAAGGGCACCAGCTCCAAACTGTTGACTCATAGCAAAGAGGTACACCAAAAGAACTAATTGAGTACAGCAAACAAACACTACAGATTTCCCCCATCCAGCATGACTGAGGCAATGTACAAAGCTACACAGAACCACATAAATGAAAACTTTCTCCAGGTTATGTAGGATAAAAGACATCTACTCGCAGATATTAAGGATTGGAGTGCCTAATAATGAGACTTGGTGGTGTTCTGAATTAAGACAGCTCAAGTCTCTGCGTGTGTAAAACAGGCAACTGACAACCTGACATAATGCACAGATAATTAAAAATCGACTCTATTGAAGAGCTGTTCATTGTACCAGTTACTCTGCACTAAATGAAGGAGCCTGTGGGAAAAATAGTCCAATAGCATATTATGTGCAACAAGAATATTAAAACTGCACAGGGAACTTTATTACAGAACTGTTTTCAATGTTGATATTATCAACAGGCCTAAAAGCAAAATCCTAGAACACAATTCACGTAGAAAGAGCTAAATGTAAAAAGCTACAGATTTACTCTACAGTGAGAAGAGCTATGTGTTTTGAATAAACATTTTAAATGGAAACAAAATTATTTGCTATTGCCCATTTCCATGGATTTGCTTCGTTGCTGATTAGAAAAAACACTGCCAGGAAGGAACACAGAAACGCTGTCAAAGTGGCTTGATGGGTCCATGCATTTGTTTGCTGTGTAACCCAATGGAGTTCAGCAACACTTGGCTTAGAACAACATCATATTGACATAGCACATTTTTCCAAGGGGGAAAAACAACAAGCTCAGTCAATATTTATATACCATGCCTAGTACTGTGGATTTTATAATGTAAACTCCGAAGATTCATTTAGCATTTTCTGGGGCCATGAACCTTATTACAATATAACCTTACTCCGGTGAGTAGCATGACATTTTTGCCCTTGCATTCTACCGTTTGAAAACAAAGTCAAACCAGCATTTATCAGTTTAATTAGTAACATGCTTGACATTTCCTACTTAAATTTCTTTTCTGGCAGAAAGTGAGTAGAAAACATTTACTTGCCCTTGCACCGTGACCAAGAGACTTAAATAGAAATGAATCCATGTCTGCAAACTTATTCTGACACTCAAATTTCTTAACTCATTACACTGAAGTAGAAATTTATAGTTAATGAGGCTTTATTTCCCCAATGAGTTTGCAAGACTAACAGAAACCCTCAACTCAGCAATTTTGTTGACACTTTCTGACCTTCCTAAGCAATAACTACATTTTATGCAAAAAGGCAGCCAAACTGCATGTATTCTGTACTGAGCTGGCAGTTATCCCTACAATAGCCCTCACTTAACAAAATACGTAAGACACAGAAGATAGAGCAAATTTTTTTTTTTATTCCCCTAGTCTTCACAGAGACCAGAACAACGTCTGTAAATCTTACTTGGGCTTAATTCATAAAAATACATATGTTATAGGAACAGGTTAAAATAGATACAATTCATCTGATGTATAATTGCAACTGAATGTACAAGGCGATAGACATGAGTAGACATTTATTATACAACTGAAAACCTAAGGAAAGTCAGGTGTTTTAAGATCTAGCCATTACAAATTAGATAGAAATAAAGTCAGTAATGCTACAGAAGAGGATTTATATGAGATAACCCAAAACTCTTGTAGTTATACCAAAAAATATATATTAAGGAAGTAATTCTGCCAACTGCTAAAAGACATGTTATTCACGTCATATGTAAACTAATGAGAGGAAAGTGTTCTGCCACTCAAAAACTTCAGTTCTAGTCTTTCATATGAAAGTATACTTAAAAATTACCTAAATATTTATACTATGAACAGTATATGAAATCCCATTGGTGTACAGCAGAAAACAGCAATGCTGACAAGTATTGCATGTACCAGATTGGACTATTAAAAAAGTGCAGATCTTTTTAAAGAATGAATAAAACGATGTGGGCTTAGGAAAGTAGTATCTAATATTTACGAAGTATTTGTAGATTCATATATTTCATTATGAGCATGCTTTCCCTAATTGATGCTCCTTTTTGAAAAAACACTTTTCTACTTGCTCAGATTAATATCTCCTCAAAATTAGAAACACCTCCACATATTTACTACATGAAGTATTCACAATAATATGCTGATAAATACAGCTTGCAGTGTAATGTGTTCTAATTGATATAATCCATTTTATTTCTGTGTTTGTGCCTTAGACAGCAGGAAGCATCACTGCACAAAAGACAGATGGTATTTATAAGAGAAAGTGAACAAGATTAAGTGATGAAAGTGCTTAACATATAAAGCATACTTACCTGACTGCCAATAACAGAATAAACAGACAAAAAAGTTGAGCGACTCCCATTTTTCTATACATATTTTGGAAGGTTAATCACCAACAAAAAGGTGCATTCAGCTCCCAATACAGATGGACAGATGGATAGTATTTCTACCAAGACCACGAGAAGACCTTGTTGGTATACAGCAGTTCAGTGTTTTCAAACAACAGCCTTCACAATTAATTTTTTGTTCTCAATTGATTGTTAAGCTACTTCAGTTTTAGATGATTTTTAAGATGGATAGCATGCTAGCTTCAATTTTTTTTATTTTACATATTTATTCATATGTATTTTATACTAAAACTTTAAGAGACAGAGCCCTATAAACTGAGGTTCACTGTTTCTGCACTTAACTTGCCACCACTTAGACTGTGAATCATTGCAATCATATTGGAATGTTTGTTCAGTTCTTCCTTCTGTAATTTTACAAGTGCTTCTTTTTCTTCCAAGCGTACTTCCAATTGAGATTTTTGAACTTCCAGAGAAGATGCCTGCAGGAAAAAAAAAAAAAAACAAAATGTTACTATTTCCTCCATTGTTAACTGAAAAAAAACTGTACAGTATACAGCAAAAGCTAAGTGGACTGGCGGTGAATTTAAGCAAGCAATTAAAAAGCACAGTTTTAAAATTATAAGCTTGTTTCAGAAATTCTTTTCTCAGCTATACATTTGGTGCACATGAAAAGTTACAGCTACTGTTGCAATTCAAACATTAAATACCAAGGGGAAGAACCAACCCCCACATTATCATTGTTCTATTTAAGCAAGAGAAGTGGAGAAGTGCTAGTGGTTAAACTATCCATGTTTCATTTCAATCCACACACTGGTAAATATTTATTAAGAACAAGTGAAATATTTGCTATATACAGAATATCGTTCTAGGGATTAGACTTGGCTTCCAGAGAATGCCAATACTGGAAATACTTTGACAGACTACACACTTCGTTGCGATCACTGATTAGTTTGCATCGAAAATGAACCTCTCCGCATTGTGTGTTTACTGGGAGCCTTACCTATAGGCAAGGATATACCAGCTCTGCTGAAGTTTCTGGGATTTTAATTTATATATTTTAAAAATATTACCCTGTTAACTTTGTGGTATAGCCAAACTGGTCTGTCTCTCTCATGTTTTGTGAGAAGACATTGTTTTTAGAGATGAAAAATAGATATTTTATTAGAATTTCAAAGACCAAGAAAATCAGATGTATTTTGTTGTATATATACATACATACATAGCATCTTAATGGAAGGATGCAAGAAACAGGAGCAGGAAAAATAAAACAAGAAACTCCCCCCTGCATTTTACAGTAGCCAAAACTAGAAACTGAAGAGGAATGTTCTGTGTTCATTTATTTACATTTATTCACCACAGTTTTTCTTCCAAGTATTATGTACTCACACACCTTGACTTATACAATCCTCTTAAACCCTGACTGTGACTGTTCTCTTGAATTCAATTTCTTTTCTCAGCAATTCAAAACTAAAAAGGTACATAATTAAATCTGAGAGAGTTTGTTCTTCACCACCACAGGGACTGGTCTAGTTTCTTCGGTCACTTTACCACTGAAATATTGATTATCCAGCTCTATCAGAGATATAGATATCTAATACTCCAGTCTCCAGAGTGCAGATGCAAATAATGTCTTACCTTAATACTCAGTTCTTTCCTTGCTTGTTCTGTTTTACTTAATTCCTTTCTAAGAATATCTACAGTTTCTTCCACGTTGTTTTTTTCTTTCTGTTGAGCTCTCAGTTTTTCTTCCAGAACTTTTATTTTCTGTTGCAAGCCTAAAGAAAATCAACACATTAAAAGAGGGATTGTCAGACTTAAAAAAGACATACAGCACTGCCTAGGAAACAAGTATATACATATATTTTTAATACTCAACATTGCTGCTAATAAGTGAAGTACTGAGTAGTGCCACCTATTGCTAAGTTCTAGTAGCTGTTTTCCAGCATTTGCTGAAGAGTTGAAGTGAACTCTTGTAATTTGCAGTTCCTACAGAAAATAGGTTTAGTGAACATGCTGTGAAGAGATCCTGAAAGAACATACGATGCTGTGCACAGATTCGGTGAAATCCATATAGTCTGGGAAATCACATTTTTATATCCTTTCAAAGATGTGTATATATACACATTTGTTTAATTCAACTGTTAAATTGCATGTCCCTGGCTACCTTTAAGATCTACAAGTTACTAAGAAAAATATAGCTGCTTATCTATAGCACAAAACATCTATTTAAACCAGTTAGTTCTTTAGGTTCAGTGATCTTTACATAAGTGACTTACTTGCTATTTTGCCATCTTTATCCTGTAGCTGTTGCTGTAATTCTTTTCTGTGATCTTCAGCTTCAACCAACTGTGCAGCAGTCCTAGAATTACAGGAGAAATTTTACTTATCAAAGTGATATATATTACCATTTCTTTGTTCTAAGAAGCTAGAATGATTTTTGTCTAACTTCTAACTGCTGTCAGGAGCTTCAAATCAAATCAACAAAATTATGAAGGGTGTTAGCACAAGTTCTCTCCTTTTTTTCCCCTCATGAAACCGTTATTTCCCTCCTTTGATCAAAGACATACAGTGAAAGCTACTGAAAATGTTCATTCCTAAAGCCTAGACACCAGAAATTGGTGCTCTTGATTACAGCCACAAAGCATTCAAGATACCTCAAAGAGATAGAACTGAAGGTAATAGAACTGAAGTTGTCTTTCAGCCAGAGTCAGAATTCACTGACATTAGTGATTGATGTATGGGGCTTTTAGCTCTTAGTATGCTCCTGATTTGACAATATCATTGCTAACACCCGTTTCATGCAAGTGTTATCATCTATGCAAACACATCTATGCGCAAAGATTTTCTAATAACATTCTGAACATCTACAGACTGTCATGTAACACTCAGCAAAAACTGAATTTTGTAAGACTTCACTGTAATCCATATATAGGTTATCTGCAGTCCTCACTAGTTAAGACTGCAGGAACTAAATATTATCCTAATTACCCTAATATATAGGTGCTCTCATCCATCCATTATAGCTGTAACCCAAGTACTTCGAACTTCACAAAGTCAATTTCCTTTCACCATTACTAACAAGCATGTATCCTCTCTCATTTGCCTCACCTACATGACACCTATTGTCACTCTTGCTTACTTTATCTGCTTACTATATCACAATTTCTAAACTGCAGCCTCTGGCAATAAAGGGGTAAGAGGGATATTTCCGTAGTCTGTTTTATTTGTGGTGTTTTATTTGTGGTAGTTCAAGAATATCTATGCAGCAACCAGTAACTGATCCTCCCCATTTGCCTTTAAAAAGGAGCTCCCCCCAATTACACTGAGCTGCATACTGCACCAATAAGAGTTAGTGTCCACATTTATTCAGAAGCAAATAAATCCATCTGTACGAAAAATTTTCCATTTGAATCAGAACTCAAGGCAGTAATCAAAGCAGTCCGAGTCACTGACTAGGCAAGAGCCTGGAAGGATAAAGTGAACTTTGCAAGTCAAACCAAGAAAAGCGTTTTATTTCTGCAGTGAATTTCAGGCTTGCCTGTAAGCATATTTTAAAGATACCTTCTGCAAAATTAAGTATTAAATAAAATTTCTCCAATAGAAGCCCTATTCTTTAGATACATGGGTGAAAATTACATCAGACCTCTAATCTTAAGCCATTGAAAATAAAACTTATGATTTGTCCTCAAGGTAGAAGTAGTGCTAATTTTATGGTCAAGGAATAAAGTTTTGCACCAGAGACAGAATACCAAATCAACACTATTTCTAATATAATTTTTAATTTAGTAGGTTCTCTCCCCCCCACCCCCCCTCCCTTCTTCAGTATCTTAAAGAAGCACTTAAATCCTCAAGTACTTCTGCTGATATCTCACAACATTCTGCAGGCTAAAAGGGCATACGTGAAAACCTTGGGTGACAGTAGCATTCAACAATTCAGCAACCACCAAAAGAACCCCTATCCCTCAAAAAAACACAAAAAATCCACCCCCAAATTGTGTTATCATTAGTTCTTTTAAATTATTACTGTTGCTGTAGTCTGTAGGGATTCCCTCCTGCCCCCAACCAATATAGTAGAAAACAAAATTGAAGTCCCTACTACAGATTTTCATCTAATATACACATACAAAACAACCCTGAAGGATCTTTTACTTCTAGTTCTACTTCTCAGATGTTACTTAAAGCATAGAGAATTGAAAAATTGAATGCTGAAGCACTACTTAGTTTCACTGTCTACTTAAAGGACTGAATCAAACTTACCTGTCATTCTGCTGCTTGAGTGATTCATTTAGTTTTTTCATTGCTTCCATTTCTTTATTTAGGGAATTGCATGTAATCTGTAGATCTTTATGTTGTCTTTCAATTGTTTCATACCTACAAATAAATTAGAGTGTTATGGTTGAAGAGGATAAATGCTTCTGAAGAGCTTTTACTTTAATAGTTTGTCAAAAAAAAACTTGACATCTTCTGTGCAATCATCCCACGCAAGCTAAAAGATATATATTTTAAAAGAAAATACTTGAAAAAACAAGCTTCCCTAATTATTAAGAAAACTCCCTCCAGTAGAAAACTCTTAGAGACTGACAAAACACCAGATATCTGTGTTTAGATATCTGACATAAACAAACTGTTATAAATAAGGTTTTTGTAGTCATCTTTGAAGGGACCCTTTGAGACAGTTTATGACCTCCAGTTATCCAGTGATACTAAAAAAATGAACATAATGGAGACAGTGCAAAGTAATTAATAACAGTTTGAGGCAAATCTCATGCTTGAAGCAAATTGCTCTGCTACTTTCCTACCAAAAGGAAAATTCTCACCCCCTATGGTAGTTATCTTGTTATTTTTAAGGAACAGCATTTAAAGTCTACAGATGGTTTAGAAAGTATGTTTTTACTTTATAAAAACAGTATAACAATCAGTCAGTTATTTTATTCCAACTTTAGGAAAATTATAGCTGTTAGGTAACAGATTGAAGATGCTTTATTCTACACAGATTAGTCAAATGCATGCTCATAAAGGATATAGCTACATACAACTCAGGCAAAAAAGTAGGTACTTCCACACTGACAACACTAGATACTTATTCAAGAAAAGCCATAATGGACAAATTGCGTACATTTTTCCTCCTTCAATTACTTCCCTTACTGGCAGTGATATACCTTCAAGATTTCTGACATAATTTCTGCCTCTGTTATTAAACAACCAACTTGCTCTCAATTTTATCAGCTTCTTTGTCTTGCTGACACCTAGTGACAAAACTGATGCATGTGAATTGAAACACTACGGATATTTTAAGCCTTTATTCTTCCAAAGAATGTTTGTTTTCTTCCATAAGTAATTTCTATCCCTACGTACTTTTTATGTCTCACATGCCCTATGTGGTTTTTCATTTTATTTTAACTTTAAGAGCCTAAAGAAATAATGCTTGTAAATAATTTGGAACACATAAGGCACTTCCTTTCCCCCTACATGGATTTAACCTCATTTCAGTCATTTGCTACAAAAGTGATCAAAGATGCAAGCTCAAGAAAGACAGCATATAAGATCAAAGAAAGAAGCTGAGAGTATGGTGTAACACCATCTGAAATTAAGCACTGTCACTTTGTTTTAGAGAACAACGCTCAAAGTTCTTGCCATTTCCTGAGCTGGGCCTTCAACAACTACATTTTCACTTCTCACTCCATTTAACATATTAACTTCTTGAATGACATACTGTAACCTGCTCTGCAAGTATACAGAGAAAAGAGTACTTTTTACTTAAAACCATGAAGTATCATGTAATGTTGCCCTTCTAACATGCTTAGCTAACCCAGAACAGGGTTTCGTCACTTTGACTGACTATGAAGTATTTGCTTACAAATCCTAAGCTTTTTACCTCTGAAGAAGATCAACAGATGATTTTTTCAGTATTTCATGTTCCTCAGCAACTGTTTGCAGTTTCCTGTTGTGTTGAAAGAGCTGCTCAATATCAGTCTGTGCCCTTTCAGATTCTATCTGCTGAGCTTTCAGCAAAGCATTAAGTTCTTCATTTTTTCGTTCCGCATCCTTCAACATTGCAGCAAGAGTTCTTGCCTTTGAGGGGAAAACCCCCACCAAAAAAAAAAAAAAGGCAATCACAAGAAATTCTGTCTTATAAGTCATGTTTTAATAGGAATATTAAAAGACATTAAAGAAACTGTTCCAAAGAAACGTCCTGTTTTCCTTTGGATTGTTATCATGAAAATTAATACTGTCCTCATTTGTAAGCATAGGTTAGCTAAGCAGGATAAAGTTTCCACATGTGCAAATACAGTTAAAGCTGCCCAGACAATTATTACTCTGCCCTATCCCAAAGTCCCAGAAAGAGACTCCTGTTACTCACCTCGGACTCAGCCTGGGCCCTCTGGCATCGGTACTGGGCCATCAGCCGATCAGCCTGAGCCAGAGCCTGAGCTTTCGCTTCCAAAAGGTCTTGTAGCCTAGATTCTTTAGACTGTGCATAGGAAGAACACTCATTTATTAACATTCCCTGAATCTACAGACAGCATTGTACCCCTACATATTAGGTTGTACTCACAGCTAACGATGCAAGCTTCTGTTCATAGACATCCATTAGTTCAGATATCCTCATATCAGTGATTGGCTCCTTCATCTGTGGAAAAGTTTTGCAATTACTGCTACTGTAAATTTGTATTTACTTGGTCAGATAACGCGTCTAAAAGAGCTTGGTAGTTTTGTGAGCTTTCTGTCCTTTTTCTGTTTACTTAGCATATATGGCCCTACAGATCTTAATTGTTCATTAAACTATGTTTGAGTCAAGTAAGAATGTTACTTGATGATTTCAGGATACATTTCTTAGGCAGTACCGCTTTTGTAATGTCAGTTTTGAACAGTTGTTCATATATGCTGATGCATTACTAAGTGCAAGTTCTCTCTGCTGTTCATACAATAAACAATTATTAAAAAGGTACCATCTCTGCACCATTTTGAACCATTATGTAAGATTTTTTTTGGCTTATTAACAACACCCACATAGCTAGCTCCAGTTCCCAGCTTGCTTTCCTGTCCCTAAAACAGGAAACCAGTAGTTTCTTTTCCTGCTTGCAAAGTTGCAGTAATATCTAGGACACAGAGAAAACTATAAGAAAAGCTTCTGTAAGCTCCCTCTGCTTTCTCTGTACAGTAATACTATTAATAGTGTTCAAAATGTTTTTGCACACAGTTGAGCTTCACACAACATATGGAATGTACAGAGATGAAGTACTACATGTTTTAGGTGATTGCGTATACGGATTTTTAACTAATGCATTTTTAAAGGAAAATTCTACTTACTAGAAGGTCTAACAAAAGACTCACTGAATATTAGTAATGTTTTCCCTCCCTCAAAAATCCAAAGAGCTGCACCAACTGTCACATTACCGGAAGCTGCTGCACTAGTGCTGTTAGGCACTGCTGCTGCTTTGACTTACATTACTAGATACGCAGCAGCGTACTTACACACTGTCACATGCAGTCCTGAAGAGGATGATCAACACGAGTATCCAGTGGCAGAGTAAGAATGAAACCAATGAAGTGTCACTTGACTTTTTTTTTTTTTAATATTATTCTAGCAGCTGATTGGTGGCTTGCTGAATTTTATTCTTTTCAGTTGCGACAGAGAGGAGGGTTGCAAAGCTAAGGCTGGAGGCAATGCCACTAATATAGCTGGTGAGCCATTATCAGGTACATTCTGTTCATTTTTTGCTGTTTGCGTACTGTTCTTCTGAGTCAAAAGAAAACATAGGCAACAACCCTTCACTCAGTCTGAAGTGGCTACAGAACAACTACTACCTTGCATTGAGCAGAAAAGAGAAAAAGGAAATATGTTCAGTATCTCACAGTATGGCGCCCAAAGAGGCGCACCATATGTGGTTCCTGTTTGAGTGTCTCATTTACAATGCACATTGCTGCACAGAAAAGCTTCCTTCTGAAGTAGTAATACCGCCTTTCCAAGAAGGCCACAAAAACTAAACTTGAAATGCTCGAGATATAGCTACAGGCAAGAAAATGTAAATGTTTGTGCGCCTGTTTAGACATACAAGACATGCACTGTACCCTTATAAAGCAACATAATCATCTTTATTTCATCACAGGTTACTTACAAAGAGGTAAGGGAGCTCCTTGTACATGTCTCAGCAAGTCTAGTAATTTACAACTATATCTGACATCTGCCTCCACCTCTGACAGAGGGAAGAACAAGGAAAACCCAACCAGAAGAAGGGATTTAAACAAGGAGCCCAGCTTCTGATACTGCACAAAGAATCATCGTTGAATTTCTCTCAGGAACTCAGTAAAAGGAGCAAATTTTTATTAGGTAGGAAAGTAAATTGAGCTCAACTGATACAAGGCACTGTAGCCTGACACTTGGAGGTTAAGGTTTTTATTTTTCCTTAATAACTGAAAAAGTCAATTATTTAGGAAAGGTATGTAAATTTTACTAACCTCTAGTCCAGAATGAAGTTTCTGTATTAATTCCTGAATATTTGAAGTTGTGGATTCATCACCTTTAGAACAAGACAAAGAACTTCTCGGTGTAACGCTGGTCACGGGTGACTGCATTTGGATTCTTTTTGATGCGTGCTCTGTTTCTTGTTGTCTGTAAGCATTATTTGCAGCAATACTTTCACCGAGTCTGTATAAACATAAATAATATTAATGAAACAATCTGCTACAAGGATTGTTGCAAGGACTGAAGATGAAAACAGTTTCACAGCATAATTAACTTTTTTCATTGAAAAGACAGACTACTGGAACAGTTACATTTGCATTATCACACAACATTAAGATGTGGTTCCAAATACGTGCCCATACTGTCTAGAGATACTGAAAGCTGAAGGAAAAACTTAAAAGCCTATTAAGGCTAACTGTTGGAAACAAGTGCAGTACCTCACCAGAAAATGCATGTTGTTCAGCTCTCTTGAGCAAAACAGATCATCTGTGTCTTATTAGCCCAAGAAACAAGTTGAATAATGACATGTGAAACAGCATAACTATGCCACTGTTTGTAAGTAGGAGGATCGAGAAGATATTTAGTAGGAATGATTTTGTTTTTATCAGGCATAAATATAAGACTGAATCATCAAAACGCAGAGTGCTACCAATAAATTTTAGTTTTTCCCTCTGTGATAGTATTTCACAATATTATATTGAATACAGCACATTTCACATTTCACTTTTTAAGTTTTAACCATAATTTAAGCATGCAGATAGAAGTCTAATAAATTCATATTCATTTGTACAAGGAAGAGAAGACAAAAGCTGAGACTTAAGTAATTACTGTACATATATCCCAGTGTCTGCATGTAACTTGTGGCTGGTATTTGCAAGGCAATTACTTGGGACATGTTCCAAATCAGAGCTTATTTTTAAGTCACCAGTCAATTTTTTTTTCCTTTCAATAAATTCCTTAATTACTAAGTTAACCCTAAGACTTCACTGAAGTGCTGTCTCAATTGCTTAAGTGAACAGAGCCAATTTCTGACTTGCATTTAGAGGCATGTTATTTGCCTATTCCTTTGTGCAATGCCAGGCATATTGAATTGTACAGATCCTTTGTTCCTCCACCCAGACAGTTTGTCACTGTCCATTACAAGAGTGTTTTACCTACACTAAATCATGCAATCATAGTATAGTTGAGGTTGAAAGGGATTGCAAATATCATCTAGAACAAGAGGGTTGAACTAAGCAGGTTGCCCAGAACTACATTTAGTAGTTTTGAATATCTTAAAGGATGGAGACCGCACAACCTCTGGACAACCTTTTTCAGTGTTTGATTGCCCTTACTGCCTTAAGAGAGTTTATTTTGTATATTTAAACAAATTTGCTTGTTTGAATTTGTGCCCCTTACCTCATGTTCTGCTAACGGCTATCACCAAGATGACTCTGGCTCAGTCTTCTTTGTTCCCTCCCATCATTTATATACATCAATGAGATCCCTCTGTCTCTTCTCAAAACTAAACAATCCCAGCTCTCTCAGCCTCGCTTTCTATTATGACACATGCTCCAGCCCCTCAAACACTGTAATGGCCCTTCACTAGACTCACTTTGATAAGTTTATCTCTCACGTTGGGAAGCCCAGACCTGGACACACCACCCCAGATGTAGTCTGATCAGAGGGGAAGGATTGCCTCCCCTAAAACTCCTAGCAATGCTCTTCCTAATGCACTCTAGGATGCTATTGGTCATCTTGGTCATCCTTGAAGACAGAAGTCACATTTGCTTTCTTCTAGTCCTCAAGAACCTCTCCCAGTCACCAAGACCTTTCAAGGATGATATAGGGTGGCCTCACATTGATATCAGCCAATTCCTTAAGTACTCTTGGTTGCATCCTGTCAGTTCTCTCAGATTTGTATATGTCCATTTTGTTTACATGTTCCAAAACGTGATCCAGTCTTCCTCCAGACTTGCCCATTGATCTCAGAGACCTGGGATTCCCAAATGCAAAGCATACCAGTGAAGACCAAGCTGAATGAGTCATTGAGTTCAACAGCCTGTAGCACATCCTGCCCTCCTTCTGCACCAATCTTGGTGTCTGCAAGACTGATTCTCACTCCTCACTCTCCCAGCTGCTGCTGTGCAGCAGTTTTTTTTCTTCCTTTTTTCCTTCTCTTAAATCTGCTCTCACAGAAGCACAAACAACATTGCTTATTGGCTCAGCTCTGGGCAGCAGTAAGTCTCTTTGGGGCCAGCTGAAACTAGCCCTTACGTAACATGGGGCAGCTGCTGGCCTCTTCTCACACAGGCCACCCCGGCAGCCCACTGCTACCAAAACCTTGCCATGTAAATCCAATACAGTGCCTTACTGCGTTATATCCGCAGCAGACACTAGGGTGCTTGGACACCACAAGGACCACAGATCAGAGCCCTGTAACAGCAAGCAGGCCTCCAGTTTCTTCTTCTGCTTCCTAGCGCTGCATACAGGTACCTCACAGAAGCATCCTGTATTGCTGATTTCCCAGAATAAGTATGAGGGCTTTTCCCCCCACAGCATCTTGCTGTAGACAATCCCTTACTTATGTGCATATTAGGGTGACCCTGATTTAGCACTGCTGTTTTTATGGCTGTAAGGTACCTCCTGTTCACATATACCCACGCCCTTTGCCTTCCAACCCAGTATACCGCTTCTTCACTTGATCGACTGTGGTCACCCCTTCCCCTGTTGTTTTTAGTTTAAAGCTTTCCTCATCATGTTAGCTAGTCCTTGATCCTGAGTCTCTTGGTCATGGAAACCACATCTGCTTGACAGGGTTTACACGACCAATTGTTGACCAACAAAATCTGTCCGCTCCTCCTCAAGCCCTTCCATTCTCACCCACAGGAAGAGGTGGAACACCACCATTGTTCCCCATGCCACAGGAGCCAGGTAACCATGCTTGATAATATCCAGGTCTCCTCTGCCATAGCATTTTTGCCCTTGTGGAAGGCTAGCAGATGGTAATAGCCTGAGGGCTAGAGAATCCTCTGTAATTTTTCCAAAAACTTCCTAAGGCTAGTCTCCCAGAAAGTAGCAAGCCTCCCTGAATGGTAAGTCAGGTTGCCACATTTTGAAGCTGCAAGGCCTTGAAGGAGGATCTGGTCTCTCTCTTTTTCATCATCTCTGTTGATGAGTCTGCTAATTTCCTTACAGCTCCTTCACTTGGCACCACAGGTCCTCAGCAGCTGCACACCTCCTGCAGGTTAGGAGACCACCTCTTGCTACCCCAGCTTAGGGAGAGGTCCAGAACACTCCCTGCAGCCTGAGCCCACCAGAGTTGCATACCTGTTCTGAAATTTCATTAGAGTTGCTGCCCCAGCTTTCAAAATTTATTTTGTAGCTCTTTTGATGGTGTTACAGACCTTCTTCTACTTACAAAATAACAACCCCTCACCCTGATTGCCCTTTTGAAGTCTATATCTAATTAGACATATGGATATTATTGATAAATAGTACTGTCATAATCATAAAAACAGCAGTTATGTTTTTGGGATGAACAGTTTTAAGCTGTTATCACCATATTTTTATTTAAAAAAAGAAATAACCTTCTGTACATGCCACCATCTCTCTGAGCTTTCTCAAAAGAAAAAACAACTCAAAAAACACAACGAAGCAAGTTACCATGATTAATCCATTTGATCATCCTTCCTCCCCATATAAAAAGCAATTCAGACGCTGTTCCAAGTTAAATTTCTGTCAGAGCACTCTGACAGAACATCAGATGCAGTCCAAGTATAAAGCTCCAAGCACAGACTTCAGAAAAGTGAACCCTGAGGGATGGAAGTCACTATTATGCTCTCTAGAATCTGATATTAATTAAATAACTGTCAGTATTTCAAGTAATTCCCCTGGCCTCTAAAACCACTTCTTTCTCTTAAGTGCAGATTAAGAGGAAATGACAATTTTTCTAAAGTTACTTTCAGTTCATTTGAGGTAGTAATATGTCAAGAAACACAAGCATCACTAAGGCCATAAAAATTTCAAATCCTACCAGACTACCTCAAAAATAAACTTACACAATGGCAGGAAAATCGGGTAAGGGTGCAGCCTCAAACAGTATTCCAAGTCCCACTTGGACTTGTTCTCTGTATTCGGATGTTAAAGCAAACGTCAAAGGTGTAATCAGGCGTTGATCCTAAAAAAGAAACTACTTTAGTCAAAATATATGAGTAAAGAACAAAACCAAAAATAATACCAATGCCCATGAGCACAGAAAATTTTTATTCAAAGCTGCCTTTTTAAATTCTGCCCTTCTAAGTTTCTGAAGCCCAAAATTAATGAAACAGAACTGATTTGAAAAACAGTTCACACTTGGATGTATTTAAAATTTTGTTTTCCCAGTTAGAGTTGACATAAAAGGCAAAGAAACTACTTAATTCCTTCGAGTTTTTAAGTGCTTGATTTCCATCATAAAGGATCACAAGTGTTAAGTTTTATTAGGATTTCCTGATAGCTGTGGGACTACGATTGCTACCTATTAAGTCACACAATTCCCATTCTCCAAAGAAAACCCTCCAAAATAGCATGAAGTGTTTGTTTGACTGTCTGGTTTATTTTCCATCTACAAAGTAAGCAGCTAATGTACTATCCAGCCAACAGTGTTTTGTCTATGTAGAGTTACATCATAGATGTATACATTTAATAGTAAATAACCTCACAAACTATGTGATTACATAGTTGTGATAACTTTGTTTGCTACTTTCAAACTGTAATCCTAATGGAGTCTTAAAAGGATAATCCTTACCATGCATTATTGAAATAAGAAGTATAAAATCAAACTGCTCTTATTTTAGAAGAATTAACAGTGAAATGGTGTTTAAGAACGGTACCCGGGGGACTATTTCCCTAACAGCTTTACTACCTCAGAGACGAGCATGCAAATGCATTTAGAACTAAAATTGCTGCAGTGCTATTATAAAGTGTATGTGTGAAGAAAAGTATATGACATTTTAAATTCATACCTGCAGAATTTTGTAGAAGCTGACTTCCATACTAGGTACGTCCTGTTTCAGTCTGCTCATAAGATCAAGTGTTTTCAAAATAGTATCAGCAGCAAGTTTGCTTTTCAACATACGAATGCAAAAGCAAAGTGGGGAAAAAAAGCAGAGAGATCTGTCAAACCAGCACTGATAAATTCAGTCAATTTACAAAATGAATAAATACCTTCATGAAGATGTTAAACATGTCTAGCAAGACATCAATGTCAACGGCACAAGAAATCACTCAGTTCCTTGGACATGCTGTTGATTTTTTCCAGTGTACCAAGGACAGCAGCGAAGCTCAAAAACACTTTCAACTTGAAAGTGAAGTGGGTTTAATCACTGGTCAATTTTATTGGGCATATAACTCAGTTATATTGATATTCAAGTCAATGACACTGAGTTGAAGGAATCCATGTTCTTTGTTAGTACAATCATTGGTTCCCCTCTTCCCATAGTATTGATGTGTGATATCACTTCACCTCAAATGAGCTTAAATTAACAGATGCTTAAAATCATTGTCCCACATCAGTGGAACTCCAGCTTACACACAAAATAGTACCAGAACGTTTAAGCCAGGTTTTATATATTGAACTGACCAATGTTACATTCTATTGCCACAGAAATACTAAATCTGATTTAAAAATAGTACTGACTTACTTCAATTTGAATGGTAATTTCAACTACAGTATATTTTCTGTTGGAACAATATCAAAACTCACACAGGTCTAGCTAAATTAGATATCAGAAAAAACTGTGTGCTTACCACATTTTAGAGTCCACTACCTTTGCCCCAAAACCAGCATCAATTCCGCTATAGGTAAATTGGTGTTCGATTAGAGACACACATTGGCTGGCAGTCAGTACCTTTGAGGCATGCGTTTTCAATATGTCATCTCTACAGAGCAGTAGACTGAGTTAAGTTTTATTCTTAATATATCTATGCTTAGGTATTGTCACCATAAGGAAATATTTTTAATAAGACAGTTGCTACATCCAAGCATGACGTACTCCAAAATACTTTTAAAGCCCAACTACATAAACCACTTAAGTCACACTTAACTGACAATCCAAGAAAACTCTGCTGTTCAACTAAAAAAAAAAAGTACTTGGAAACAGACAGCTACAGGAAAATCACAATAAAATGAGGCGGCATAAAAAAAGATGAACAAAAGGGATTGAACAACCAGTGCCTAACACAAGAACTAGTTAGCTAGGGGAGAACTAGCCAATGAACTTCTTCACAGACTTCAGCTGAGATGCCGGACTACATCCTGCTGTCACATTCTCCTTACTTCAGGATACCAAGTTCAAAAAGGCAACAAAACAAAAATCAGAAGCAGAAGAAAGCAAGCTTCAAGTACTTTAGAGCTGTAGGCTTGAAGATGACATGATAGATCAGCATTCTCACCGAACTCCTTGACAAATCTGGCCCAAATCCTGTCAGAGACAGGATGTTACACTAGGTGGACTAGAAAAGCTGTTCTGAAATTCTAATGAAGGAAACCCCTTAAAAAAAAAAAAAAGTAAAATGGTATCATTTTGCATTATTTTTACTCTTATTTCACAAGTCTAAGTTTTTATTGTATTTGGCTGGGCACTGCATTAGACTTAGCTAGGCCAAAATACTCTGATTAAGATGGCCACCCATCCTCCTCCTTACAACTTCACCAAAAACACTCATCATTTTTGATCTGCAAAGCGCTTCTACACTGTTGAACAGCCACCACATTTTATTCTGAATCCCTGTACTACAAAATAATTTCACAACAATTAGAAAGCTACTTAAGATCTTTCAAAATGACAATGCTAAGTAAAATTAGTGCAGTTATCGCCATTGAATGCTATCAGTGTGACCCAAAACGGACATTTCTTCTAATACCTTGGAACAGATCATAGTGGAAAAATCATAAATTAACTGCCAATAGGCACGTAAAAAGGATATCTATGAGGACATTAATAGCCTTGACCATTCTTTCACACTTTCTCTTCACTAACAGCTCATCCACAATCTGTTCTGGCATCTGAAGATGATCAAGAAGAACAGGCAGCAAAAGATCCACAAAGTGTTCAGCGGAGGCACTGTTCCCACTATTAATAGCATCCTGTAATAAATTTTATGTCAATGTTTAGAGCTACTGAGAAAGGAAGACAAGCCTACTCTACCTCTTCCTCCACCAGCTTGTAATCAAGCTTTCCCAGGCTCTTGCTATTTTAGGTTTGAGACTGTTGATCAGTATCACACTGGAGAAGGAAGTTTAACAAATAACAGTGAAAGAGTAGGAACTCTCAATTCTACAAGTCCTAGAAAACAAGTCTTGTATAGCTCTGTATCTGCCATCTGGCCATCTGGCAGGTAGATATGGACAGACAGATACGGAACTGCCATATCTTCCATTTTACTTTCAGAACAGATATATTTTTGAAATACATGTCTTTAAAAGCAAAGCTGAGTGTTAAAGTATGAAATTTTAGAACAAAAGAAGTCAGGTATATTTTTACATGCTACCTTCCAAGTAAAATGTTATTAGATGTTTAAAAATTGAAACAAAAATATAGCTGCTAAGAAGCACTTTAAACTCAATTATCAGCTCTGGTACCTCAAAAACCTCTTTGAATAGCTGCAATGCTAGAACAGAACAGTCTTCAGAGCTTTCCAATGGTTGGTTTGACAAGTGTACCAATGCAACAGATGGTTCAAAAGTCTTTGAGCGAGTCACAAATCTGGTATTTCCAGAGACTGGCAAGCCAGATGGTTCCAGTATCGCCTGCCGCAGGGTATGACGCAGTTCAACCACAGAACAGAAGGCGAGCAGCAGTTCTAAGATCTGTATGAAGTGAATGAAAGAGTTCAATCGCTTTTAAAGCGATTACTCATACAGCAACTGCAACTCCCATAGCCCAAATCTAAAGAGATATTTAAGTTCTAATCAACTATTCTTGGCATTTTGAAGTTCTATGAACGATATTTTTCCCTCCATAAAGTCAAGTGAGCAGCAGCAATACAGTCCACTAGACCAAAGAAAACCATTGAGTGGTGAAGGCTTGCAACAGTTGGCATTCAGTGTACTGCTTTCCTTTCTTAAGCAAGAAAAGAAAGAGACAACTGCTGTCTACTGATCTACCAGCAGTAGAAATGCTTTGGTATGCACTGAATTAAAAAAAAAAATATGGAAGGGAAAAATATTCTGAGATATTAATGAATGCCCATGTGCAAACTCAGATGAAAGTCAACCCCCCCCCCCAAAAGCACCATGTCAACGTTTCTAAATAATAACCAATAAACAGCAAAAGTCACGTACATGGAAACATGAGCATTTATTTACTGTGATGTGAAATGCACTCTTAGAAAAAGTTTAAGATTTGTTTCAAAGATATACTTTGCCCAAGCGTTTTCATGACATACTGTATTTTAGTCTTTAGCACCAGGTAGCCGATGTTTCATTTATTTAAGGTGGTAGTGAGACAAAGCTGAATAGAACCCAATTTGGCATCAATTTGTTCAATTACTGTGAAAGCACATACTCCCTACTTTGAAACTAGTGTCATGGTTCCCTGACCATCAGTTCAAAATCTGAGTAGCATTAATTCAAGTCTTGGTATGTGAAGTGGGGCACACACTGCATTTCTGGTGCAGTAACCCACACTTCTTACTAGCCAAAGCATGAAAGGTATTTATGTTTGCTTTTTGCCTTTATATCTGTTGCCTGAAAACAGGCACACAAAACCTGGCAAAACAAACAAAACCCAACAAAAACAACACACCAAGCAAATACAACCTGACAGGCTTTTGAATAACTACAAGACAAACTGATAAACACTAAGTCACTAAAGAGTCTTGAAATCAATTTATTTAATCAATCCTCATACACAAAGAACCTATTTATGGCTACAGACGTGGAACCAGGTTATGAGTTGTACCCTCTTAGCCTTAAGCTGACTAAGTATAAATACCTTAGATGATGAATTGGGATCCTTTCCATGAAGAAGATCTAATACTTGACCAAGGCATGAGGTGAAGTGTTCATACCTATAGCATACATGAGGGGGAAGGGGGCATAGAAAAAAAGCATTTGGAATTTAAACTTTCTTAAAGATTTATACCAAGGGATGAAACGTGACCTATTTCCTTTTTACCCCCAAGCATTTCAAGTACAGTGATAGCTTTGATGGTGTAATTTTGCTAAAAGACAAGCCCAACTCCAAAAATATCCCAAGAATAAAAAAAATAAATCCCTAAAATACACCAAGATTTTCCAGCTATTCTTATTGCTAGAAGATTCAGATGGAATTTCAGAACTAAATTCTACCAGCTGAATTTGCAGGAGCAATAGACAAGCACTCTGCACAATTACTACGTAGTGCCCTACAGTAAAATTATCACAACTTCGACAATACTATTCCACCTCAGATTAATGTAGGCCTGCAAAAAGGCACAGTAGCTGTTCATGAAGTTGTCTGGCCAGTGATACTGTTGAGACAAAAAATTACTGAAAACAAGCATTAAATATTCCTTAATCAACAAGGAAAGGACACGTTTTGATTTACACTTCTGTGTGAAACAGGTAACACAAGAATCCTTGAGTTTCAGGCAGGATAGTTATAATCAACTAGTAACATACGAGAAGCATCTACAGATTTTTTCCAGGGTGTGGTTCACAATACAAATGGCATATAGCAAAAGAGCTGAACAAAAGTTTATAAAAAAATTCTGCAATACTTTTGGTAAAGTCAGGCCATACCTGGTAAGATAATCTGCAACTTTGGGGTTTTTCAGAAGATCCATGAGTAGATCAACAGAATATTTTCTTGTTAGAGTACCATCTCCATTTACAACAATATTGAATATTAACTGAAAAGTCTGATGGATATTCCGAGCATGAAAGAGCTAAAAGAAAAAGGAAAACTATGTTCGAGAACATACTTAACTTGCTCAGGTCTCTTGCACATTAAAGTTAGCTGGAATTAGAACTCGATTTTGCCAGTGTGGCCAATAGATTTATGAACAACTTGAGAAGAGAACTGATTTCAAAGTATCACTTACTTTTTCTCCTACTTCTTCATTTAAAGTAAGGCTTGATAATATTGAAAGTGCAAACACAACCACAGTCAAACTACTGTGGGCCAGGAAACTTATCAAGGTACGATAAAAACTCTTCACATTATTCTATAACAAAAAAGAGACAGGTATTATAAGCTTTATTTTGTTCTGTAAGAGCAAGACCAAACTTACATCTTGCTCATATTTTAAAATAAGAAACAAATCATGAATGATACAAAAATGTTAGAATGACAAACTTTCTCTAGGAAATCTCTTTTAGCATTCTTCTACTGCACAACTACTGGAGTTGACATCGATGACTAAATTCTTTGTTGAATTTGCATAAGGTAGAACAATAAAAAGAGAGGAAGGAATTTCATCACTATTTTAAAGACAAATAAGAAAGTCATTTTGCTAAGACTTCAAAGAAAAAAAAAAA
Organism: Anser cygnoides; assembly: GCF_040182565.1. Classification (NCBI taxonomy): domain Eukaryota; kingdom Metazoa; phylum Chordata; class Aves; order Anseriformes; family Anatidae; genus Anser; species Anser cygnoides. Next base: position 92,206,460 of record NC_089873.1, on the reverse strand, counting down.
CCACTGAAAATGGAACCTATCTCCTCTCTGATCAGATTTGAAAATAGTTCTTTCTTCCACCTCCCCTTCCTTTCAAGGTAAGCAGTACAACATTCACGGTCATGTAGATGAAATTTTATTTCTCCATCAAGAAATGTTACATTCGTACTGATTGATGAAGAGACATGAACTGGAATGGTTCGGATATGGATGTGTATTTGAGGATTCAAAGGCCCTGACCTGACATTGTTGTATTTTAAAAAAATAAAAAAATTAAAATATTAAAAGATTTATCTTTTGAAAATAAAGTCTTTTTTGGCAAGCTGCAGTAAGTTTTGCCTGAAATTCAACTACAGTCTTTATATTTTAACATTTAGTTTTTCTACAGAAGATATGTTCAAATTTTAAATTCACTTTTCCTTTGCAGAGAACGGTTACAATAACTGAATGTGTAATGCAAGCCTGTGCAACAGCAGAGCAATAAAAGAAAACCCAGCTTCCAGTTCTACTGATTGTTTTCTCCAATTTGAGAGAAACAACCACCAACACTGGACACAACACTGAACAAAAAGGTCAGGATTATTTCTTATGCATGGAAAACATGCTTAAGAAATAGAAAGGTAATTCCTCATAGTCAAGTAACTCTTGTCCTCAAGCCAGAGAGCCATGCCACAAAAACAAAACACTTACCAAAGATTTTATCTGAGTTTGAATAGATAAGTTGTGACGACAGAGATTCGCCAGAAGCCCTAAACATGGTATCGTTAACTCATCTTCAGTGGATTGACTGGAAAGAGAAGTCCAGAAGTTTAAACAAAGATGTTTTCATTAAAGCATCCTAAATCTAGTTACAATTTTTTTTTTTTTGAGTAAGATACCATTCCTCCAAGCAAAGCAAAACTAAGATCTGCAGGCCTCAGACTATGGGCAGCTTTTAACTGAGCTAAACAGCAATAACAGGAATTGGAGACGAACACTATCAAAGGTCCTTTATTTCAGGTGTTTTTAATAGTCATTAGACTTGCACAAAATTCATATTATTCTAAAGGAAGTCTGCTCATAGCAGCAAGCATAAATATTTCCCATGGCTTTTGTGTTTGTTAGCTTCCCCTTCCTGGGGATGGGCTAAGAAGCCAATTAGCATTCAGCCACCCACAACACTACATTTGACAAACTCTAAAAACATGGTTTTTAAGTAAAAATCCCTGGTAAATTCACAGCAAAAATGTCACTGCTTACTCTGAAGACCAGAAAGTTAGTGCAATGTGCAAATCATCTTCAGGAAGTTTAGAAACCTAGCTAGGGATTTCCCATGAAGAAAAATAAATGAGTACAAACTTACACATGGTGCATTAGAAATGAAATCAATTCATCGAGGTTGGCACCGGCGCAAAAGACTGGAATGTTGTAGGTTAGCCTCTGAAGCAGCTGAATACTCTGAGGAAATAAAAAACTATTCATATGTGTCTTCCCTATAGCATCTCACTGAAGAACATAACAAGTACAAAAGGCTTTTCCTACCGCTGAAACTGAAAGGAGAAATAAACAAAGACTACAAATGAATTCATTTTCCAACTGTAATGTTAACATAATAGTTACACAAGCTGCTGCAAGTACTTGAAATAAAATATCCTACCACACTGATTACTGTGTACTTACTAAAAGCCCAGACAGGTTAGTAAAGATTTATTTTAACAGAGGAGTTAACTTTTTAGCCTATCAATTCTTCCCTTTTCCATCATCAGCCAATTCTCCATTCTGTCACTGAGAAAGGGGTTTTGTACCAAAAGTTTCACCAAAATCTAAAAGCACTTTGTAGCCTCTTGCAGAAAGCATGTTTATAGTAAAACATACCTGCTGTAAAAACCACCAACAGACCTCAAAAACTGCCAACAGACGGTGATAGTACTGTCCTTTATACAACATTCTTCTGGCATATAACTGAGTTAATGTGACATGAATACACTTGGACATGACAAGAATCACAGCATAGCTAAGGAAAGCAGCCGATATGAAGTCTCACCCTGTAGAATACCTAACATAAGAGCTTAAAAATCTTATAACTGTATCTATTTGATGACTACAAAACCTTTTCCATTGACTGATAAATCACCTGGATCCCCAAGTCATCTTGTACTCCCTAGTATTTTGAGAAATACGCAAAACATTAGGAAAGCGTTTGTACTGGCCACTTGATTAATTTCCAACAGATCAAGGGCAACGTAACTGCTAGTAAATTCATTTTTCTGCTTTCCCTCTTCTGAAAAGAAAATTGTGACCACAGATAGCCAGCAAGTGCATGCTGAAATCTCAAAGCCACATATGAGAAATCCTGTACATATTTTCTAAAAAAAAAGCCCAACATTACTGTTCAGTGCACAGAAAGGACAGGTGTAAGTTGGTGTAGTCAGACTGGGAGATGTCATGTGTTCACTAAAAATAACTAAAGCAATAATGTCACAATGCCTACACTTGGCTCCTAAAAATGAGCTTCTATTAGCACAGCCCCTTATATTCACTAGTAAAATAGCAATGACCAGAGGGAAGGAGGCATACACGCCCTGCAAGCCTTCAGTGAGAACCAGCAACCACAGCTTTCCCTTCACTCATTCCCATTTACCTGTCAAAGTACTGATTAGCCAAAACAATATCCAGGTTTTTGTTAGGAACATTAGAATAAATTAACAAGTTTACCTCAGCTGAAAAATAAGCTTCCAAGCTCTCATACAGTGATGTTATGCAATAGAAATTTCCAGTTTCAAGAAGCATTTTTTTTTGTAACTTAATTAGAGAAGGTGAGAAGCACAAGCAATCTTAAAGAGAATATGCAGAAATCTACATAGTGCTAAAATCCTGTCATATTAGACTCACACAGCAAATAACGTACACAGCTAATGTCAACTTTCCCTCAACACACACTGTAGGTGTATATAACAATTCTTAAAAAGCTCTATCTGAAATAATGTATACTTCATAAAAGTAACTAAATATAAGCATTAATAAGCATTAGATCCTGTTACCTGTAGTAATACTGGATCGTTAAGATTAGTAGAGCTTCGATGAACCACTCCTGCCAGGACACTGGTCAGATTGTAGGTATCCTGAAGAGCTTCTCTAGTGTCATTGTCTAAAACTAGAATTTAAGTATTATTAACAAAAACACCCTATGTAACAGCAAAAGCATCATTGTGTTAGCAACTTGTCTAAGCATAAGCCCTAGTCTTTGGCCATTTTTTCGAAGTAGATTTCACAAATAACTACAAATCACAGCTCCTACACACTTGAATCTCTACCTTAGTTCTGAGCTTACAGTGAATTGAAATGCTAATACTTTTCTTTGGGATGTTTCAACACTGAAGAAACTGCCTACCTCCAAAGTATAAGCTCTAACTGATATTTTATACCCCGCAGTTAAAAAGCTTTACAGCTTAAAATTAATGACCTTAGTTTCTTGCTTCATGCTAAGGTGGCAAGTAGACTAAAACTGATACCTTGATAAGGTTATCTAGCAACAGTAGTACAAAAGTCCAATTCTGCTTAGGCAGTCCTGGAAAAGGCATAGTGAACAAGAATGACAGGTAAAGCAACAGATCAGCTGGAGGAGGACTGACTCTTAAAATTATCCAGACTGCACAGGTTGTGAAAAATAATTATGAACCCCAGCAACAAGTTTTACAATATTTTACAACATTTTAAAATAACCATTAAAAAAAGACGAATAAGGGGTCATCCTAAAGGTCCCAAAACACCAAGAACCACCCACACCTAAGGGAAAAACTCTAAGCAGAGAGCAAAGGGATAATTTTTCCCTCTATATGTAACCTAAATACATAGGTTATGGTGAACACAGAGCTCCCTAGACAGTTAAGTCCCACTTTTTATGGGAAAAGGGAAAAAAAATCCATCCCAACAAACAAGAGGCTCCAGAACCTGTTTTCTAATTTGGAAACTTGAAGTACCTGGGCCCAGGACATCGTAGAATCCACACTGCTGCCTAGCAAGCACTCCAATAGGAGAACTAAACTGAGGCAAAGACAATCATTGATATAATATTGTTCTTCCCTCCTTTCACATCCCCATGGCAGGTTTCTTAACTTAGGAAATATTTTCAAGCTCTCAAGTCAATGCCCCTACAAGGAAATAATTTCTCACACAGCCCAGTGAGGAAAAAAAAAATCTGACAAGCATGATCATTGTCATTTCACGTTAATGACTTGAACTCTGTTTCTAATAGTGATTTAAAATCTTATTTGGCCTTGTATATATAGTTGGGTTGCTCAGCCAAGCACTCCATCATGATGAAAAATACTTAGAACATAAGGTGTGAAAAATGAAGTTCAACACATGCCACAATCAGCATCCACCTTGTCTTTCCTTTCTCAGACCCAAAATTAGAAATTAAAATGCAAGCTTTACCTAGCTGTGATAGTAAAGTAACCAAAGCCAAGGTTAGAGAAGGGTCTATATTAGCATCCTCAAGGAGTTCTACTAAGCAATTAAGACATTCACTTGGTAGAATCTGTTTTGAAGCAAATAATCGTGTAAGCTTCAGTCCCGAGATAACCTGGAGATGAAAGGAGAAAAACAACCTCAATTACTTAACTGCAGCAAAGTATTTAATAGAGAAGTCAAAGCACAAAGTTACATTAACTATATTTTGCCATGTTTGACAAACTGAGAATGTATCCGCCACTCTAATAGGACATCCATATTTGAATTTGCTGCATACACACAAAAAAGTTGTTTTTTTTTTTTTTTTTTTTTTTTATTCCTCTGTACGCACCTCCTTTACTCTTTGAAAATACCAAGTTTATGTTGCGGTCAGTTATGACATTTTGGGACTTGTTTTGTTTGCTTGCCTTTTGACAGCATTCATTGTAACAACACATTCTTGTTAAAACGTAGCAGAACAACACTTACTATTTCTTCGCATATTGAAAAGAATTAATACCAGGTTGCTCTTCATGCAGATTTTAGCATAAATAAAAGACAGGATTTATTTGCTCTTAAAGAACGATCATACATACTGCTCTTTACAAACGTTTATTTATTAGCCTTCAGCTCAGCCCAATAACCTATTTTCTGAAGAAGTGGACAGAAATACAAAGGTATTACTCTGCTTGAAGGTAAAACGTAACAGTGCTGTTTTGTGAGTACTCTATGCTTAAGATGAAAAAGGGAACTTGTTTTCTGGAAAGCCCATATGTTGAAAATGATACACCTGCACATCAACACAGGTAGACATGAGTTATATGTGGATAATAGTGCAACAAAGCATTGTTTTTGCACATCCCCTGTGTGCCTCTCTACAGCGGATATGGAGAAGGAAGTTAAGCCAAGTACCAGTTTTTATATTAATGTTTTAGTATTAGCAATAAAAATAATGTATTTGGAAAAGATACTTTACAGAGTAAGCAATTAAGCCAGCGTGTTAGTCTCTGATCTCACCAAACAAGCCCCCCTGAAGAGGCTGTACGCAGGCTCTACACGAGGTCAGGGAAATAAACAAGACTACTCCTTAGGGGCAAACCCATCTGTTTACAAGTTGCATGAAAGAGAGGCCAGACACAAGAGCGCTCCATCATTTAGACTGTATTCTTAAGTCACAAAACTGAATGATTCTTGCTGGGAAGAATTCAGGGGATCTGGAAAAACGTCCTTTATATGCTTAGCATATATGCATGTAAGAGTACAGCACACATCTGTAGGAATATACACACAGAAAAAGCATACAATTGTACAATAAAGGATGAAGTAAGAGCAGAGGAACAGAACTAAACATTGAAACGTTTCTTCTGCCCTGGCCATCGGGCACCGGGAGGGTTTCCCCTTCCCCACCGGACACCTGGGGCCGCTGCGGGGCCGAGCCCACCATGGCCCCAGAGCCCAAAACGATGGTGGCGGAGAGAGGCCAGCCGCGGCCGGGCACCGTGGCGGTGCGAGAGGAGCCGCCCAGCTCCGCGATCCTGAGGGAACCCCACTGCCAACCCCTCACCCCGAGCCGTGCCGCTCCTCCGCCGCTCCTCCGCCTCTCCCACCGCAGCCTGAAGCCCCAGCACCGGCGCCATCCTCACCTCCAGGCTACGCTGGACGAGCGCCGCGTTGCACGGCGTCTTAGCAGCCTTATACTGCGTGGCTGCCAGGAGCAGCGACTTCATGCAGCCCGAGACATCCATGGCACCCCCCGGCTACCCCCTCAGAGGAGGGAGCAACAAAACCCGTTCGTATTTCCCGCCGCCGCAGCCATTTTGGCGGCAGCATCCACTGAGCAGGAGCGCCCGCCTACCGCGCGGGGCACGGCGGGAGGCGCCGCCACCGCCATTTTCCTGCCGGGAGCGGGGTGGATGCGGGGGGGGCTAGGCTGGGCTGGGCTGGGCTGGGCTGGGCTGGGCTGGCCTGGCCTGGCAGGAGGCGTGTGTGGTGCTGCGTTGGTGCTGAGGGAAAAGAGGGGAAGAGCCGGGACGTGGAGCCCCTTGGGTGGGCGCTTCCGCCGGGGTGTCCCTCCCCGTGCGACTGCGGTGTTAGGAAGTTGCTGCTGGGGGCTGAAACTTTTGAGCGTGCCTTTTTGGAAGCATGCCCACGATTTTTTTTTTTCCCGTGTACTAGGCATGCTGATCGTTTGGAGATGTGCATATTAATCACTTCCGCTCATACTGTTAACAGAATATTTTATTCGTACAAAATACAGCTGTGTATTGTACATCGTTTTCCTTTTCTTCAGGGCCTTTGCTCCAAACTTTAAGTAGTTGATTTGTCGCAGGGTCTGTGCTTCAGCTGCCTGGCACAGTGCTCTAGGCATCGGAGGGAAGTCGTGGGTGTACGGGCCTGGATGTACCACTGGATATAGATGCAGTGTCTGGAGCCTCAGCCACTGTAACACTAACTCAGTGCTTGAAGCGCCGTGGCATGCAGTACAGCATGTGAAACAGCAGTTGCCAGCTAAAAAGCACCACAGACCAGTCCATTGTCATGGTCAGCTCTTCAGGCATCAGGAGTCATGCCGTCAGGATCATGAGGCGCAGTCCTGGATCTGGTGTCGCTTGGCCTTTTCCTAAGGCTGATCATAAGTCCGACTGATATAGCCCATGGAGGACTCCTGAGACTCTCATTACAGAAAAACTGCAGTGTTTATACTGTTGAAGACCAAGGTGCACTAGTTTGGATATCAGCATGGCAGCTGCTTAGTCTGATACGTGTGATAACCAAGTATTGGGCAAGTTGTTGAATTCTCCAAGTAGGGAAGACACACCAGTGTACGTGCTTCTAGAGAGGGAAGGATTTCCCCCACCTCCAATAGTACTGTTTTTTAAGGACAATTGCTTTATTTTCAATTCCTTTTTTGGGACACATATTAGTACTTTTCACAATGTGAAAATTAGTTTTTCTTCTTAGTTTTTGTTTCCTTCATGCAACAAGTACCACTTTATCCTGGCACCAAAAACTATTAGTAAGGTCACAATGAAGTCCAAAGCACTGAAGGATCTAAAAGTCTTTAAACGAACAGTGGTGGAAAAGACGTATAGTAAGAAACGAGTCTACTAAAATGAGTGCATAAATCATTTGTGAAAGATCTTAAACATACAGAAAATATAAATGTCTTCCGCAAGATTGCTGACCATGGGGGAGTTGATGCTAGCAACAGGAAGAATCCGGACATACACTCCAGTTATGTCTTTAGCTCGCAGTTACAGGCCACCTTCAGAACACACACATACATTAAATATTTAAAGCAAGGGGTTAAAGATTAAAGGAAGTACTTACATTAAAAAATAACAAAACCCATACACATAACAGTAATGGCAGCTAATGGCAGTGGTAAATGAAATGTAAGCATTCTCATGTATGCAGTACCTATTGGAAAAAAAAAAAGAATATGTGCATAACTACACAGATGTTGAACTTGCACTCCTCTAATTATAAACCAGAACCATTCATCAATATGAAAAATATTTCAAATCATTTTCATGTTACTGATTAATTTTGTAAGGCATGAATTTACAACAACCTTTTTTGTTTTAATTTAGATTATTCCAACCTACGGGATAATACTAGTATTCCTTAACACAGCTGAACTACTACCCATATATCCAACAATGAAGTAACATGAATCGCAAACAAAAGAACAGTTTTTAAGCATCATATGATGCAAATAAAATTTTTAGCATGTATCATTTTTATCAACATGTATCATTTTTGCCATAAACTAGGGCTTCAAGCACATTCATTTATTGTCTTCACATTGCTGGCTTTCTAAAAGATTATTCATTTCAGCAGTTGATACCTTGGAGAGTTTGCTAAAAAAAAAAACAACAAACAAAAACACAAAATGCACAAACACACACAACCACCTTTCCCCTCATATATATGTATATGTATGCATGTGTCAAAAAAATAATTCTCTTAATAATGCACAAAAATATACAGTATTTTGTACTGGATCTACTGAGGCAGAATACAGTTGCTCTGACAGTCTCTAAAAGGCACTAATTCCAGAGGTATAGATCCACTGCTGTGAATATCCAACCATTAACTCTCCCCAGCTGTCCTGTTTTGCTGTGGTGCTGCCTAGAAAGGTGGCTTTTCAAATCATCAGATCACAGATCATTCAGGGTAAGACAGCAACGTAGTCACTTTCATCAATTTCTGTAAAGAAATCAATCAATAAATTAAAAAACAAACAAACAAAACTTGTGGCTGGAAATTGCTCTTCTGAAAGACTCCTCTAAGCAGGATGGCATGTTGCCATGTTGATAGACGGATATTATTAATTCAGTTTGATTTCTTAGTATTCTGTCTGCTATTGCAGGGCCAACTTTTTAAGCTTAGTGTCTTATGGACTGGGTCATCCAGTCCATAAGTCCATGAATTGCCTTTTCTGAATCAGCAAGCTCTGTTATTAAACAGTTGTATCCACAAGACCTCTTCTTCCTGAGAAAGTCAAGTGCAGTGAATAACTGATAGTCAATAAATCAATAAATCAGGTCAATAGCACAGGTATTGATCTGTTTGGAACTCTCTGGTACCAAGGCTGTGATCCTGAGCACAAGGCTATGTATTTCTTATTTTTAACGTGCTAACTAAATGTAAGTCGTGTTTTAACACAAATCACAAGAAGGCACAAATTAGATGGCTTTTTTTTTTTTCCCCTCCAACGTCTCCAACATCAGACCTGTCAATGCAGTTGCCTTAATAAAAAGACAGAGACTGAACTAAATTTCTCACCATCATAAATATCATCCTTTCCTAACTTGAGCCTCTGGCTTCTTTGTAGGGGCTTTGTTTTCTTGACTGGGTAGCGAAGATTTGTTACTAGTCCTTGGTTTGGTTTCTCATAGTTGTATATTAAATCCTTTAATGTTCTGAATACCTTTTCTGGAATACCTTCAGAAGTCTGCAAGGAAAGGAAAATAAAGTTAGTTTGCAAGTCTATTTCACATGAGGTACCTTAAGCAAGAGGAACTGTGCCTAATTTATTGTTCACCAAGGGACTATTTTGTAAACCTGTTTGGTGACAATATTGTTATATCACAGAGGTACCTGTATGGTGGTGTGGTATGGTACTAAGCATAACCTCCCTCACCATCCCTGCTTGAATGCACTGCAGCCTAGGGGAAGCTGTTTAGTGCTCCCTGTCTGGGTTCAGATCACAGGCTTCCCATCCTAGTACAAAGAAATTGTACCTCCTTCAGTCCAATAGTCACTGCTTCTAACCAAACCCCTTCACAGCTCTGCATGCCTGGCTACATCTGTCTAAGTTCCTCCCTTCAGGAATCCCTGACCAGGGATATAGGACCAGCCAGCTACTGAGAACAAAATTCACATAGTTTCACATTCATATTTAGCTGTTTAAACAAAACATTAAAAGGGATTTCAGTCAACAACAGTCCACGTGCTACTGATTTTCACTCTCTTCATGAGTCAAATCTTGTTTTCTTACATCGCAAAAGAACAGAACCAGTTCCTGTCAGTCAAATGTTTCACTCCCTGAGTCTGCCCTCCAAGACTTGCAAAGGCAGCTAACATGTCTGGGGACCCATGTGAATGTTCCAGGCACCAGCTTCTGCTTTTAGGCAGGAGTTTATTATTTGTCTCAGATTTGTCCAAGTTTATAACCAGCATCAGAGACTCCTGAGGCCAAACATAGATGACACTCTAAATGTAGGAGAACAGGGTTCTCACAACTGCCTTTAAACACATGGACTGAAATGCTTCCACAGCACAACCCCTGAGTAATCCGTACAGAGGCTTTTGCAACACTGGCAGCTCAAGGATAGTAATGTCAGAGAGTAAGCACATTAATTATCTCTACCAAAGTGAGGGTCCCACTCTCCCTACTAGTCATTGAAAGAGAATGGACCTTTGGATTCATTTCATCACTATCTGGCAGAGATACCTTTTTTTTTCCTTTTTTCTTTTTTTTTTCTATCCTCTGTCTTTTCTTCAGTTCACTATGGACTGGATGCCTCCGCCTCTTTGTACTGGTTTTGGCTGGGATGGAGTTATCTTTCTTCATAGTAGCCCGTATGGTGCTGTGTTGTGATTTTATGATTAGAACAGTGTTGATAACACATTAGTGTTTTGTCTTTTGCTAAGAGCAGTGCTTGCACAGCATTGAGGCTGTCTCTGATCTTTGAGGGGATTGAGTGCACCCTCAGTAAGTTTGCAGATGACACCAAGTTAGGTGTGTGTGTTGATCTGCTCGAGGGAAGGAAGGCTCTGCAGGAGGATCTGGATAGGCTGGAGCGATGGGCTGAGGTCAACTGCATGAAGTTCAACAAGGCCAAGTGCCGGGTCCTGCACCTGGGGCGCAACAACCCCAAGCAGAGCTACAGGCTGGGAGATGAGTGGCTGGAAAGCTGCCTGGCCGAGAGGGACCTGGGAGTACTGGTTGATAGTCGGCTGAATATGAGCCAGCAGTATGCTCAGGTGGCCAAGAAGGCCAACAGCATCCTGGCTTGTATAAGAAGCAGAGTGGCCAGCAGGTCTAGGGAAGTGATTGTGCCCCTGTACTCGGCTCTGGTGAGGCCGCACCTCGAGTACTGTGTTCAGTTTTGGGCCCCTCACTACAAGAAAGACATGGAGGTGCTCGAGAGTGTCCAGAGAAGGGCAACAAAGCTGGTGAGGGGTCTGGAGAACAAGTCTTACGAGGAGCGGCTGAGGGAGCTGGGGTTGTTCAGCCTGGAGAAGAGGAGGCTCAGGGGTGACCTTATCGCTCTCTACAGTTACCTTAAAGGAGGCTGTAGAGAGGTGGGGGTTGGTCTGTTCTCCCACGTGCCTGGTGACAGGACGAGGGGGAATGGGCGAAAGTTGCGACAGGGGAGTTTTAGGTTGGATATTAGGAAGTACTTCTTTACTGAAAGGGTTGTTAGGCATTGGAATGGGCTGCCCAGGGAAGTGGTTGAGTCACCATCCCTGGAGGTCTTTAAGAGACGTTTAGATGTTGAGCTTGGTGATATGGTTTAGTGGAGGACTTGTTAGTGTTAGGTCAGAGGTTGGACTAGGTGATCTTGGAGGTCTCTTCCAACTTAGATGATTCCGTGATTCTTTTTACTACTCTGCTCCCACATCAAACAGGCTGGGGGTGTACAAGAAGCTGTGAGGGGACACAGCCAGGAGAGCTCACCTGAATTGACCAGAGGGGTATCCTGACATTATGCTGATATTATGCTCAGCATTAAAAGCTTCAGGAAAGTGGGGATGCTTATGGTTACAGTATTTGTCTTCCCAAATAATCATTATGTCTGCTGAGACCCTGCTTTCCAGGAAGCAGGTAAACATCTGATTGCTGATGGAAAGTAGTGACTAAATTCCTTCTTTGCTTTGCTTGCACACATGACTTCACTTCACCTAATAAACCGTCTTTTGTCTTCATCAAAGTTTTCTCGCTTTTGCTTTTCTCTTCCCTATCACCAACTTGTCCTGCTGTGGCGATGCTTAGCTGTTGGTCACGGTCAACCTACTACACTCCAGAAAGGCCATGGCTGGACCTGGCCTTCCCCATCACCATATTATTTCAGTATATTATTTTAGTAATCCAAAACAGTCTGACTTAAAAAGGAGAAGAACGGAAGTCTTCTTTCATATTTGTGGCAAAACCCTGTAAGGAAAATTGTGTTTCAAAAAACAATGTTTATTATCTACTGATAGGCAAAACCTAGAAGAGTAGCTATAATCTCTCTATTATATATATATATACACACACACATATATATGTTTTATATATATATATTTTTCAACAAACCATTAAATTCTGCATGGGAAATTGTATTTTTCATACTCGGCCCAAAACACTAATAAGCAAGAGTGACCAGCATGTGACAGCTTGGTGTGTCCTTTATGAAGTGAGTTTTGTTGCCTCATTCCACTTAAATGTTACCTGAATATTGTCAGTCCTGTTGTCTATCCTATTACCAGCAAAGGGTTGAGCCAGCTTATTAAGTGTCCTCTCTACTTGCCTATAAATTAAATCTTTCTTTGTGTAGGGTTCTGATTCATGGAATCACAGAATCACCTTATCTCCAGAATCACACAGAATTATAGGTCGTGTAGTCATTTCACACTGATGGGCAGGTATTTTAAAATCAAAGATCATTCCATTATTCAAAACCCTACAAGATTCTGGGTGCCATGGCAGAGCTTTCAAACAGAAAAAGCTAATTAGGAACAGGAGTAAGTAATGAAAGTGATAGATTTTTCTTCAGTACTATGAAAAAGAACTGGTCAAATCAGGCAGTAGCTGGTCAACAAAAAACAGATTCACTTAGGTTATTAGGGATTTCTGTGAAGATAATAACTACTTGTAAGCTCATATGTAATAAGTATAACATTAAAAAGTCAAGAATTGAATAGAATATAAAATAAACTTGGAAATATATTCATAGAATCAGAATATCTGAGTTGGAAGGGACCCACAGGATCATCGAGTCCAACTCCTGGGTCCCATGCATTTTATTTATTTTTTTCAGGAAAATTGTCTTTAGTGCAATCTGTACTGATGAAATGAGGGTTACTTACCTGTATTTTATAATATCCTTGCTTTTCCCTGAAGATACGGTAAGTGTAGATGAGTTCTTCAAAGCTGTGAAAAACATTGTGTACGTTATGTTTTTCATCAACTGTCAGACTACAGCAAATTGCTTAGACTGCCACAGCTGAACTTGACAGTAAGGTTTTGGTTTTGTTGGCTTGTTTTTAAAGTAAACTGCAATGCTATGAAAGACTAAACCCAAAGAGACACATCTAAAGGAATGTCTAACGCTAAATACCATCAATTACATATATATTCATTCACTTTTCCATTTCGTTCATATATGATGGCCTTAAAAATACTTCAGATTTTCTAAGTCCTGTTTATTCATCTATTAGAAAAAATTAATCATGCATGTTGTTTTCGTATGACTCAGAAACCCAAATATTACTTTCTCCCACCTTGCCATTTCAGATTTAGCCCTCCATACATGACAATGCAGAGCTGTTTGATTTTTGGAACAAATGTATTACTCTCTTTTTTGCCCTGTGGAGTTAGACCAGGTATGGTAAACCTACCTAAGAGTGCTGTGTCCAATCTGCACTCACTGCACTTTCTCTAGCATAGACTTTGACCAAGCATGGCCAGTTAGCTCATAGACCTCCACATCAGCTAGCTGCCTGAGCTCTCCTCCAGCTTCTTAGGTCCATTTCCTGTGCTGTGTTTTGTACTTCTACAGCTCCGTTAGAATAGATCTGGTAAGTCAAAGCAATGAAAATGCTTCAGGTTTACACAACCAGACAGGGCTGGATGTCACTGCTACTTGTTCTTGGGCAGTAAAACACAAAATAGAGCCTAGAACTCCATGCTGAGGTGCCATATATGTATAAGAAATCTTTGCTTCTGTAGGATGCCTGATTCCTTACTCACCGTCAGCAGAATTGCTTCATTGCACTAGAAACCATTTTGTGCAAATGTCAGCATGGGAATAAAATGGAGGCAAAGAGCAGACACGTGCATCATTGATAACTGCAGTGTCTCCATTAGCAGTGAGGAGAAGGGGGAGCTGTGTCCTTGTTGACTCTCAGACTCCAACCATGTTGGACATACTGTCAGACATCCTTTCCATGCTGGAAAGACGGTGTTAACATGTACCCTTACTTCAAAAATGGAGCTACAGCAAAGACCCAAATAGCTACAGAGAAAAGTGAGGTGCCTTTCTTTCTCTGATGTCATACACCAGGGGAAAATGGGCTGCCTTCAAACTACTTAGCAACACCACAGGAGAAACCATCACCTTTCAAAAGACTGATCTACACCATAAAACACGGTTGAGAGAATTACCCAGGTTATGACAGAAGATTGCAATGTTGTATAGAAAACACACACATTGGCCTGAAATGACACTAGAAGGCTGTCTTAGGAAATGTATCCTATTGTACTGATAGAAGTTGGGAAGGATGAGAGAAGACAGAGAAGGAAAACCACATTAATCAAAGTAAGGGTAAAGAACGATTCTGTAGAAAACTTGCAATTCACCTTTCACATGAGATCTGCTGGCATTCCTCTGAAGAAAACAAATGTAGAAGTCTCCATGGCATACACAGAAGTATGAAGTTGTAGAATACTTTTCATGTAAACTGCTTTCCTTGTGAGAGCCCTCAAGTAATTGTAGCAGCATAAATTCATACTCTTAATTTCCCCACAGTTACCCCTTGAACTGTTCATACTTCCACATATACCAGATGTGATCGTGTACCAGGCTACTTCAACCTCGAATGTGTTTGTTTTGACCAGATGTGCATGATACTGGATATTTAACAGTGAGCACATAAAAAAGAGCACACATGATATTTGGGTCTCAACACTGGGCTGAGTCTCTGACCCACAATGTTGAAAGCAGACACAATGGAGGAAGGAAGGGAAACCGCATTTTTAACAGACATTGGGACTGGAAATATCTGCCAATAGCAGGTGATATTAGAGACACAAGAGGTTGTACAGTAAGATTGACTTGAGACTAAGGTAGAAAAGCAAGACAATGGGGAGTCCAGAGTTCAAAAACTGAGAGAAGGTTTTAAATTTTGAAATATGTTTGCCCCAACTAAGGCTTTCAAAGAATTCATGAACAAAACCTAACACGTGCCTTTATATGAGAATAGTTTGATACCATAAGCTTCCCATCCTCTTGTCTATCCTCTTCTCCCCATGTGATACCTCCCTAAACTTCAGTTTGCAGTTGTATCACAAGACGAATGTTGAATTCTTGGAGAGATGTTAGTAGAAAATGGCTTCCCGTCACCAACACGCAGAAAATGACTGCACAAGTTCTACTTCTAGAAAATTATTTGTCCTTCGGATTTCCCATGGTTTTGCTTACTCCTTTTTTTCTTAAAAAAAAACACTTTAAAAAAATTATAAACATAGTTTGAACACTCAGGGTACTGATGGCTTTGGATATCTTTTATCAACTGAAACAAAAGCTTTATCAAATATAGCAATGGCAGCTGTTCAGAAGATGAACTGCAGATCATGATCAAAAAAGGCAGTAAAGTTGCAGAGAGATGTAAACCACAACAAAGCAACAACAACAAAAAAGCAATATCTGAAGACAAGTTCTCTTAATTGGTATGTATGTTCAATGGAAGGATTTCAGCTATAGATAAATCAATTAAGCTGTCCTGAAAGGGAGAATCTTAGGGCAAAAACCTAGTTTAGGCGACTTGCATGTAAATGGCTGGTTACTGTGAAGAAGTTACTATGGACTGGGACCACTATAAAACTTCCAGTTAGAAGAGATTTACTTTGATTCAAAGAGTTACATCCCAGGGCTACATCTTTTTTCATTTTTTTCCCCTTCTTGAGATACCTGTGGAAATTCATGGGTATCTATCTGGCTTATGAGTTTTTTATAATGTTAGTATTCATTCTTTGAACATAATTTGCAAGTAAAAGTAAGACATAAAGGTGAAGAATAATAACCTAAACTGATTTTTTTGAAACTTATTCTTTACCTGTCAAACGTTGAAAGGTTAGTGCCTGTTAGTACCTACTTTGACTGCGGTAGTTATGACAAAATAAACATGAAACTGCCATTACAATGAAAACTTCTTATTCCAAATCAACTACTAAATGCATTTCAACAGCTGCATATTATATTTCAAGTTAACAAACTGCCTGGTCTGGGCACAAGGAAGATCCAGAGGCAGATGAACAGGATGAGATGAGTTTGTTTTGGTAGGCTGACATGTTGAACCATGAGAACAGCAGCAAGTGCAATAGGTCTGGACTACGGGAATGTCAGAGACCTGCGAAAGCTTGGGATGAGAACAGCAGTACACAATGGAGGAAGAGCTGTGCATTGTGCCTGATTAGTGATGAGATGTTTTTGAACTGGTGCCACCATTCTGACCCTCAGGTCCTCTGTGGGCATGTCACCTCCCCTCAGTCAGTGGGAAGGACCAAAAATTTTGGTTGTTCTATGTAGCATGTGAATTGCTATCTATGTCTATTGACCAGCTAAGCTGAGAACAACATTTTATTTTTATTTTTTTTTTAAACACAGGTGAGCATCAGTTTGTTTATCAACCCTGTTAGGTGCTAAGCAATGCCTTAAGATGTAATTCTAATCCAGAAGTTGTCTTGAAACAACACTGAAAGTTTTAGTGTTGATACCTCCAATTTCAGAACAAATGCATTCCCCTCGAACAGTTTCTCTCCCTACTCAGTCACTGACAGTCTCTCAGTTTCTGAGCCAATCCTCTATCACCCTCCCATTTGCTATCTGTAGACAATCCTTTCACCTCTACAAGCCCAGTACCTGTTATACCATTGCTGCTACTCCTGCAGTTTAACTGTTATTTTTGTTAATGCACAAACTAAATTCAAATACGCTGCCTTCTTTCAGCATTAAAAATCCAGAGGCTAGCTGGAAGCCACATGCTTTTGTATGTGCTTGCCCAGAACACTGTAGATAGACAAATTCACAACTGCAGACTATCACAAAGTGGATCTGCTTTTCCCTTAGCAAAATAAAAAAAGACCCCCCCTCCCCCCCCCCCCAAAAAAAAAGGAAAACAAAAAGAAAAAAGGGAGGGAATGCAACTGTGCTAGTGCAGCACTGCACTTAACCTTTATGTCAGCTTGCATCTGCCCACGATGTACTCAGTAGATGTGCACTTTGTTACTTCAGTAGTTCAAACTCATTACACACACAAGTATATCTTCGCTTTCTTATCTACCTCTACTGCATAAGATCCAAAGCCATCCTCCCAGGTCAGGGACTTAATATTGTCATTTCTCCTCTGTGCCAGGATCTCCATTTGTCCATTCTGACAGGGTATATATATCTTTTCCCTCATACGCTCCCTTTGCTCTGAACATTGTCTCCTTCCACACCACACCGCAGGCAGGTTCCTGCAGTTCCCTCCCCAAGTACTCTGTTTGCTCCCCACTTGCCATTGCACTTCTTACTCCATTTCTCTGTCATTTCCCGATTCTTCTTTCTTTTATCCACCAACACAATACTCCATTTCCCCCTCCTTTTTCTCCCTTCTTCTTTGATTTGTTTCAAAAGCAACAAGATTTTGCCTATTGACAAAAAATGCCCTGATATTTCTGAATTAATTAATTAAATGTGGTATTGATTTTTTTTTCCCCACATCACACTCAAATACACCCTCAAGGAGAGCGTAGAATCTTTTAGGTTCAAACAGAAAAGACTCAAGAGTTATTAGCTTATAAACCATGAGCGCATTAGGAACAGATCAATTATATATGAAAAAATGTAAAACAGGCATCATGAAAGGAAAATAAAAGTACTATTCCCTACAGGAAAAGAAAATCATAAGATTTTAATTGTGGTAAGTTAGGGACTAGTGGTAGTAATTTTCTATGTTCATCTTGTTCATGGGTTTGCCATATGAATTTGAACAATACATTACAGCTTTCAGTCTTAGCTTATATTCAGACACTTATATCAGACACTGTGTGAGAAACACAAGGCTAAGGTTTCACCAGATAGTCAGAAAGCATGTGAAGAAGGACGTGCTTTATATCATACTATGAGACTTTTCAGGGTCTCGATAGTGTTAAAATGCTATTTACTCATCATTACAGAGGCAGTAACTTTGAGTGACTTTCTTCTCACCATGTTTTGGCAGGCTGAGATATTTCCTCTGGGCTCCCTCTATTGTCTGTAGAGAGAGACCAGCATCAGCAGAGAACAATTAATCAATCCTGTGTTGTATGAATTGTCTTTTGCAAATGCCACGCTCTCACCACTCACTACAAAGGAAGCCCAAGGCAACCAGCATTGCTTGAGTACACCTACACCAATGCTTTGAATCTGTTAATGTTAGGGAAAGAATTAGTAACATTAGAGAATATGAACCCTGGGTTTTGAATCTATCTGAAAACTCATAAGAAATTTAATATTGAAGTACTTACAAAACACACAGACACAAGGCTCCTTCCACGCTTTCGCTTTCTCGTATTAAATAGCTACCATTCTTTCCATTCTTGCACAGCAGTTCTTCACAGGCTTTCCTTGTTATCTTTCCATGAAAAAATGGGAACTCCATGGACAAACAGGAATGAGCTTCCTTGTCCTTCAGGCCAATTCCAGGAACAGTCAGAAGACTGGCATTAAAAGAAGACTTACTCCAAATGCAGCTGTTGAGAAACAATTGAAACTGGAAGTTTGAAGTACATACATGAGTTCATCTGTGTTGCTGCCACCAGTCTGTCGGTAATGCAGTTATAGTTACCAACTTAATGCTTGTGACAGCAGGCAGGAAATGGGAAACGGTTTGTCTACACTAGTCACAGTCCACATCAGAAGATTGTTCTGTCATGCCACAGAGTTGACATTTGAGTTGTGTATCATGCTCTAAGCAATACAATAGCTACGTACAGTAGGGTAGCTAAGACACCTTAGCATAGTTATATTTTAAAGTCAACTTTTACCTTTAAAGTTGCTCAAAGCCTTGCCAGACTCACCTTATAACACAATTGTTGATTGTTGTTATTTTTGTGGTTTAATCAAATTTTCAAGTTTCATTGAAAGATGATCAGCAATATTTGAGAATTAGATTTTTTCAAAACAGGCCCTGCTCCCTTCTTAATTTTAAAGTATAATAACTTTTTAAGGTATAACAACTTTATCAAGAAGTTCCACTGTACCTATGCCATGACTTAGAAAACATGGCAGGAAGGAAAAGGGGGTCAGTGTCTTTTGGCACCCCAGGAGGCTGCTGTGAGATCCACCAGGGCAGGATACAGCCACGTGTAGAACTGCTGCTCCCTGACTGAGGAAATGCTGCCCAGCTCCATAGCAGATGCTCTCCCAGGCATTTCATAGTTTCCCTGCTGGAAGGCAAGGACTTGGGGCTGGGGGGACCACACAGACCTGCAGAAGCGGGGGGTAGGAACTAGGCTGGACTGTGTTTCTGAAAGAAAGGAAATTGACGGAGGACCTAATGATGTGAGGGAAGCTAGATTCAGAAGGTGAGACTGAAAAGAAAACAAGCACTGGTCGTGCAGATAGAGTGAGGCTGGGTTTCCAGGGGAGAGGGATGGAACAGAGAAAGCAGGAGACAGAGTCCTCCAAGCTGGGGAGAAGGATCTGGGTCTGCTGCAACACAGCCTGCTGTTGAGATCAAAACAGAATCCAGATCCATGAGTGCTGGCACTGGCAAAGGCCTTCCCAATTTTAAAGCTCACCATTTGCATGTTCACCTCCCAGCTCTGTCACCTGAGGACAACTCTGAAGTCATCTCATAAATGTGAAATTTCCATGAGGCAGCATGGTGTGGATGACTCACCCAGAAGGCCAGCTCTGAACACGAACAAGAGCAGCTGCCTATCGCTGCCCAGATTGAGGCACTTTATTTTTCCTCTGCAGTGACAGGAAAACTAACATTCAACAACAGCAAATTTCTCTTTCAGGAGCGTAATGACTGTTCTTCACATTTTTTTCCGTAAAGACTTTATTAGCTAGAAACAGAAGACGGTAAATGCAGTAGAACTTGTGGGTCTGCATCTAAATGCATTTAAATGGAAATGGCAGCCACACATTATATTATGGCTAATATTGTACCAGTATAACATCTAAGGATTATCAGAAAATTAATGATTTTTTTTTTTTCCATTTCTGAAATGAAGAGTCAGAACTGGGAGAAGGCCTTAAGTATGTAAAAGGGGCTGGAGTAACACCAAACTTTAACAGATTTTGTAATAAATAACTGAATATAATTAAAGACAGTAACAATCAGCTGTGTTCTTTAGCATATATAACCTCATTCCTTGTTTCAAGGTCTGGGCAGTTACTGAACTCATGTAGTATCAGAGCAATGGTACTTACACTGGTGAAAATGGCAGATTTTGAGCTTGGTATTCAACTCTCAAGTGGCATCAGATGTTGATGAACTGCTCCTGTTGTGTCTAAGGAAGCCAACTACTCTACCTGCTTCTTAAAGAATTAGTTCTGATCTGGACACAGAAAAATTAAGGCAAAACCAACAACGTCTTTTCAAGAGAAAGTGCAACGGGCTCAGAGGCTTCCCCCTTCCAAGAAAGGCAGCAATTCCCCCTTATTGAAACAAGTGTTGGCTTCCCTTCTCTTTAGAAACACTTCTGTTTTGCTTTTCAGGAGAAAAAGGTGTCTGTTTCTTTCCCATTAGTGGCAGATCTGGGTGAGAACATGGGACCCTGTACTTTAGTTGTGTACTACTGTCAAGCCAGCTTTTTTAAGCTTAAAAAAACTTAAAATTTTCAGCCATCACAGTAAGTTTCTGTTAGGAAGTGAAGAAATTTGTTGTGCCACTGGTCAGGTGTATAACACCCTTCACGTGTTTATGAGCACAGTCCCATTTCCGATTTATTTCTTTCAGCTGGAGATGGGGCCAACAACATGCTTGAGATTGGAAGCAAGATTGGAACTGCCCTCTAGTCAGATCATTGTTTGGAAAACCTCTTTCCTTTTAGGGTTTCCCTGTTTTTTATTCAAATGAAGTAATAATCCCAGACAGAAGTTCTCACTGTGAAACGGAAACTTCAAACATACAAAATCTTCCTGTGGTTCAGCGTGCATGTTGCAAGTTTGGTAGAGCTCAGAATTTAAAGAATACATCAAGGCAATATGGTTCCGCAGCTCCTTGACAGTGTTCAATAGAAGAGGGTTACCCAGGGTTTGATGTGATCCTTTTACCTTACCCAGCTGTAGTATTCAAGTGGAGTTGAAAATAGGAATTTGATTTAAAAGCAAAAATCAGAAAAATAGAACAGAAGAAAGTCTGGGAGGCTGTAAATACCATCTGGTCTGTCACTAAACCACAAACATGATTCACTGACCGGACACAGACTCGTCGCTGTCTCTTGCATGCATACCTACATGTATATACACTTTGCTCTGGCACTGGTGGGCTAGTCCATGGTGAAAATGCAAAGCACTGGCAAAGACAAAACAGGACTTTCAGGTCACAGCTGGGGGTACCTGTTGACAGACACTGCATAAATACCTGGAAGGTGGTGGGAGATGCCCTTGTTAGCCACCTCAGAGCTGTGCCACGAGCCTCTACCTCATTGAATTTCTACCATGTACCTTTGGGTCACATAATGACCTACTTCCACGGGCCAAATTTGCCAATAAATTTAGACCAAGTATTTCCTAATAAGTATTTCTGGCTTAACAAATTTAGCAAGTATTTTTGACTTACGCAAGCCTGCATATGCAGGCTGCTCTCTCTACATAGTCTGAGAAGTGGTCAGAAACATGAGCTGGTGGTATTGACTGCAATGAAACCTGAAAGTATTTCACGTTATGGGTCAGGGAAGTTCACAGAGAGCACAATACTTGGGCTTCTTCACAATTGTTCACTGACAGAAATTCTTAGCTGGTGTAATGTCTGAGAGGGTCTCATCTGAAATCTGAAAGGGGTGTTGCCTACATGACAGTGAGGAGCAGAGTCTTTCCTGGTGAATTCAGGAGAGTAATGATTCAGGATTCATAGTAATTTTTGTGCATCCAGACTTGAGCCTGGGCTTCTGATCAGTGCAGAGGAACTGCTGTAAACTACAGTGGACAAAGCTGTTCTTGTTTCTCAGCCACAGCTAGTTCTTGAGCTACCTGTGATCACAGTGGTGGTGGGGCCTGAAGCCGCGCTAGTTCATGCTAAGGACAGTTTGTGGCAACAGTGGCTTTTCGTTTCAGAAGAGAAGTCTGAGAACTGCTCAGTCCTGGGTAATTTGTGACAAGAAGCCTGGGAAAGTAATGGAAATGATGCCTCAAAACAATGTGCTGAGGAATCCATTGCACAAAATTGCCTGGTCAGAGGGCAGGGAAAGGTGCAAGAAAGGCACCATGCACCAGCTGGGTCCCTCCAAGCCTGCTGTGGGCTTGCATGATGGAGGCAGTCATGCTTAAACGAGCCTCTGGGCATTATGATTCACATTTTAGCAACACTAAACCAGGCTGTGGCTGGTGTGAATGTGCTCTTAAAATCATGTTGCTCCACTTCAGAATAGGACTGGGTTGCATTTTTTTTTTCCATCGTCCACTGAAGGATGGAAAGTTCCTAGCATAGCCTCCTACAGTGATTAGCTGGCCTTTTAAATGTTAGAGAAAAAAAAAAAATACTTTTTCCAAAGAGAAAGACTGCTTACTCTCAACCTTACATGGAAAATCACTCCCTAAATATCTCGTATATCAGAATAATCATTATTCTATATTCTTAAATAAATGCAACCATTTCCTTCAGTCTTTCCCCAGAGGTTTTCTAACCCTGCAATAGTTCTGTTTTTCTCAGACACAATTTTGGCCACTACTTCTATAAAATTTGGTGCCTCTGGCTGAACGAAGTCTTTTGACTAGAGGAGCAAGATAGGTAGCTACTATTCCTCGCACAGAACAGCTGGTACTGAAACAAGACCTGCAACTTTTTTGCAGCAGTGCCAAGACCCAGTTGCCTTTAACTCCAATTTTCTTTCTGCCATATTGCTGCCTTCACCCATTTTCAGTTTTTCCTTCTGTTCACGTAAAACCTAAAACTTACTTTTCATAGTAACACCTCATATTAGCGTGCACATTTGGCATACGGGTTCTTCCCCCTATACAGGCTGCAGCTTTAACACAGCAAAGCTCGTAATAGTGGCTCTGGTAAGAAAAGGAAAGCTAAGGAAAAGCTAGGTTGCTTGACATGAAAAGTTGTTTTCAGTAAGTAATTGTAGGGCACAGGTTGGAGTTAAATTGAAAGCTGTGGTCAAAAGATGCTAAAGGCAAAGTCAGTGTACTTGAAAACTGCTAAAGTTGTGAATAAAACAGGAAGCTGAAGGATCATTTGTAATTTGACCAGGTAGCAAAAAGCACAACATATGAAAACAGAAAAAAAGATGACTTCTAGCTAAGTCTCATGAAAATTTGACACGTTCTTGGGCTGTGCTGGCAGACAGTTGTGTTACTGGGCCTTAACTTCACAACCGAACCAATAAAGGATTTACAAGTAGTTAATATTCTATAGTAACAAATTACTTTTAATTTTGAAAACCTCACAACTGTTACGAAACCGGAGACTGATGTAAAAATCACGCTATGTATTGCACCAGAGCACAAAGCTTTTTGTGATGTTGATGGCAAGATTTCCTTCAGATTGAAAGTAGTAGTTATGGTGTAAATTCAGTAAGAAAATTTCAGTCGTGTCTATCACTTATTGTTTGCTGTTGCAGTTGATTGTGAAATGTTAGAATATTTCCCTAATGCTCCAGAGTTTTTCCATTAGCATTCTAATCAAATGTAAACCTAGGAGGAAAAGCCTGATTTATAATCCTCTTAACAGATCGACTATTTTTCAAAATACATTTTTTTTAAAAAATACAAGTAAATTTCAAACTTCTCTGTGCTAGATTAGAATTAAACGGTCATAGAGCTGAATAATTAAAAACATTGTACACCTATAAAACATACACATATGTGTAAGCAGGGGGTTTGCTTATAATTCAGTATCATGATAGAATACAAAAAAAAATTCCTTTTCAGTGGCAACCCGGTCATCAGGGTTGTCAGAGACCCATATTCAATTATTCCCTGAAGCTACAATATTTCTGATTTTTGTATTTCAGCTAACATATTTCTTGCAGAAAATGTCAGAAAAAAAAAAAGAGATTAAGTTTTTTGTTACATAAGTGTCTTCAATATTTTTAAATTGAGGAAACTGGTGGCATAAAGTGACCTCTCCAAGAGACCATGATGTCTTCTAAAAGACTTTGGCCAGCCAGAGGTTTTATGAGGGCTATAGAATCCCACTTGCACCAGAACATTTCAGTTGCTGAGCCTGACCTGAAACACACTCCAGGTGTTAGATTCCAACAAGTTTCCTCTTACAATTTAGTGAAACACCATTTCCACAAAGAATAAAAGGCCTTGGAGAATGATATGAAGGGAAATTATATATAAAGACTATTTAAGCTTATCTTAAAAAAAAAAAAGACCTATGTGCAAGCATTGATCATACAACAAGTAATTCACTAGAGCAGAGTAAACTGCATTTGAATCACTGAAGCAGACAGGTATATTTTTTCTCATCCCCCCTTGCTCATGGAGTTCTCAGATCTGGTTCATTTTTACTCAGTTTGGCAGATAAAGCCTCCTGCTGCTGCTGTTGCTGCTATCAAATTCATATTCAAACCAAATGCTCCATCTCGCAGCATGCAAGCTGTGTGAAATGATTCTCTGACTTGTTACCTCTTTTGGTGGTTTTACTTACCCTGATGGGCAGCCAAGCTCCACCACAACCACTCTCTTACTCCCCCTCAAAAGGAGAGGAAGAGAAAAAAGTATGCTGGAAAGAAAAAGGCTCATGGCTTGAGATAAGGATGATTCCATTAAAGTGGAAAGAAAGAGGCAAACAAACAAATAAGCAAAGGCCATGCAGAAGCAAAAAGGGTAGGAAAAGAACAACCATGCTGTACTTCCCATCAATGAGCAATGCTTTCACAAGAACTGGTTTTCTCACCCGTGAAGGAAAAATTTGTCATAAGATACCACTTAAAGTATATGCAAAAAAAAAAAAATCACAAAACCAAACAAACAACAAACAAACATGGCACTGGGAGCTGCTTTCAGTCATGGCCCAGTAGGAGCTCTGGCTACTGCTGGAACACAGCCCTGCCTGGTCCCAGCCCATTGCCAGCACCAGGGTAAAAGCCCTAAACATGGCTCCAAAAACTTACAGGAAGAGATCTGAATTTACAGAAAAAAAACAGCTTTTACTGATGGGCTTCCTTGCAAATTTGAAGATAATCAGTCCCAAACGAGATATCAATTTTTAACATGGCTTTCAGCAAGCTCTCAAACAGACCCGGTTTGCTGTGTGCCCTCTCAGGGAGCCCAATTAGACCCCTCTGCTCCACAGCCCTAGGTCTTTACTACATGCTGGGCATTTTGTGTTAGCTTGGAGTTATTTCCTGACTGCCAAAAAATAAGGAAGGCCTGTCATGCTGATTTGTCACATTGAAGTGATTCAACAAATTGCCCCGTTAAACTTAAAGGAGCTCTGTTGGCTTCCTCAAGATCTCTCATAAAATAACAGCTCACTTTGCTTGTTACAGACAAATATGCTATGGTTACATTTAATATTGGGCAACCAGCAGGTAGACTTCGGCTGTTTGAGTGGCTTTAGAAAGGTACTCAAACATTAAAAACTTAAAAACCCCCCAAACATGCAAGAAATTCCTTTCATAGCAGGAATGAAAACAGATTTCTGGATAATGTTTCAGAATTCCTCCAGTTCTTTGTTTTAAACTATGACTAAATTATGTACAGAAACTAAGAAGGAACGAGCAAAGTAACTGATACAAAACAATGAAACAAAAAGATCTCCTGCCTGCATTACTCTATTGTAAAAAAACAATACACATCCATCTATCTAAAGAAAGACACAGAGTGAGTTTTCTGCCATTCTGGGCCTAGTCCTACAAAGGGATATGAAGGAATGACATCTATAATTAAGACCAAGCTCAAGAGACTTCCTAAGGGCTCTCTTGCCTAAATATTTTTGGTGGATTAGGACATGCTGCCATTTTCTTTCCCTATTTTAATGTTTCACTTAGCTGAGTGAAAAGAAAGGGAAGGCTGCAGATCCAGGGGAGACCCATCTCTTTTTCCTCACAGTAGGAAACAGCGAGGCTGATGGGTGCATAGCACCTCTTTTGTTTTGATGCTACCCCTGGACTGAGGACCACAGCAGGATACTTAGGTCAGCCCCCAAATTTTCATATATGCCTTATTTTAATTGACCCATTCCTTTCTTATTTAAGGCAGAAAAAAAATATAATTTTTTAGGTGTTAAGATACAGAAACAGAAAACAGCAAGGAAGGATTTTGCATACCCACCTCAGCATGGATCTACCCTGTTTTTTTAAGGGACATTGCTCTGAAGGTGCAGGAAGAGTGCATTGGAGCTGTGCCCCAATAGCTGCACAGCAAGTGCATGAGCAAAAAGCAGTGGTGTGTCCTTTAGCAAGGACTTCCTTTAGCCGCCAAATTCTACATTACCCCAACACAGACACTATCAGTTGTCTCAGGAAAGGTCAAGACTTACTTTACGTGATGATCACCTGGAAGACCCTTGATAAATATATGCACAGTTGCTCTTCCAGCAGAACAGTAATCCTGGGCTGGTTGTAGTAGTCATTAAGCTCAATGCACCATTCCTCCTTCATCTCCAGCAGACAAAACCCTTTCACTAGACAAAAACAACACAGTGAGATCAGAATGTAGTAGCTAAAAACACTCATACTCTCATTGCAGGAGCAATAAAAATCAGGGTCTCCCTGTGTCAGGGGAAGAGCATTTTCTTCAAGATGTAGAGACGTACCTTTGAAGACTTGAGGGTCCAGCATAGACCTGCTGCCCACCAGTGACTCTTCTGCAACCCACACAGTATTTATTATTACTGAGATACCCAGTTTCCATTTACATTCTGTTAAAGAGAAAGAAGAGCTTAAACTTGCATGGCATACAAACAAGACATGCATCTTCAAGCATCTAGTATTAAGTAAGAAAGTGGGATGGGGTACAGGGAGGCATCATCTCAGTTTTCAAATAGTTTTACTTGGACTAAGAAGAGCTGAGGAAGCAGGACTGCAAGTCCAGTG
Organism: Anser cygnoides; assembly: GCF_040182565.1. Taxonomy (NCBI): domain Eukaryota; kingdom Metazoa; phylum Chordata; class Aves; order Anseriformes; family Anatidae; genus Anser; species Anser cygnoides. Next base: position 92,179,363 of record NC_089873.1, on the reverse strand, counting down.
AAGTTGCTGGTCTTCCTTAAATAATTTTTACAACACCCCAAGCCTCCAAATCTTCCTCTTCCTTCTCCTTCAAGTCACCAAGGATGTGAAGTGCAAGCATAAATGGCAGCACCTGTGTGTCCTGACTGACTGATTTAATCCCCAAAAAGGATTAAGTGAATGATTGTAACTTCCTCCACAGAGACAATATACATGTAACCCAACTTTTTTTTTTTTTTGGATGTCTGACTGAATTAAACAAACTACAGCCATGGAAAATATATACGGACCTGTTGCCCAGCTCCTGATGGTGGCTCTTCACCCTGAGGCCACTTCAATCCCGAGTTTTCCATCACAGCTGCAGGTGGCTGTTTACAAGGGCAGTTCTCACTTTACGCTTCAAGTCTCAGGAAAATTCAGACTCGCTTCTTGGATGTTAATTAAATCTCTTGTGTTTAATTAAAAAAATCAATATGTATTACTTCTTAATATTTCTCATCCCAGATTGTTTACCTTGATCCTTCTGGTAAGTGGCTTTTGCCAAGCATTTGTTCCCTGCAGGTTACAGAGTGGGGCAGAAGCAACGCTCCCCAGGCACCTGCTCAGCTTGAAAGTGGTATGTTGCCCAACACCAAGCAGACACAATTCCCAACATAACTTGTACCAGGAAGGCTAGAAAAACTGAAACATTTCCTATCTGTGCCTTAACCTCCCCCTCCTTTCCATAAACACAGCAAGGGAAAGCATATGCTACCACAATTAGCTTGGAAGTTCGCAGGGATAGTCTTACAAGTGCTTGGTGCCTTCTGCAACTGAGATGATGTTTTTAACAGCTGCAGTTCAGGCTGCAATTACTTCAGGGGCTGAGCTTGATTGTTAGGTTAGTTTCGTTTAAGCCTGCTTCCCCTCCAGCCCCCAGTCTTCTTTGTATTGTTGTTTTTAACATCAGATCTCAAAAAGAAACAAAGGAAGCAATAGATCCATATTGCAGCTGACTACCTTAAACAGCAGCAAAGAAAGCCACTGCTTCGGTGACAAGCAGTATTCTCAGGGAGTAATGTACTGAACCAAAGAAGGACCTCCATTCCTCTAAATGCTGATCTAATAGCTGGTCAAAATTTCTGTGTGGTCTCTAGATGGCACTGTGACTCTAAATAAAAGTTAATCTCAAATGAACAGCCCTCTTAAAAAAAGTGTTTGCATTGCCAGTCGGGCAAGAATTCACAGCTGTCAAGTGACTAGCTTCCACTTCTTTATCTATCAGAAGTGTAGTAATAGCTTTATTTATCGTGCTCAATTACTACTTGGGTCACAACACAAGCTTGTGCTTCACAAGATACCCTCCTGAGTTTGTTCACAGCTAATACTGCAAATATAGCCAGCTGGGTACTGTTACATGTTCTTTCTTAAGTAAAGACAATAAGATAATTAGGGACTCACTTGATTGCCTTTCAGTCCCTGTAGTCCCAAGGTGTGTTATCAATAGCCAGGCTGCTAGAAACACTTAATGGAAGGGTTAATTGGTTCTTCACATCTGCTGGGGATCTGTGTGATCAGCATTAGTGAATTCACTGCTGGCCATCATCTTGCTAAAGGCACAGAAGGACATGTTATCCAATGTCTTAAATCAGTAGAAATATATATATATATATATATATTTGGTTTTGAGTGGAAATGAACATTTTTGGAGTGTTAAAATAAAAATCAACTTTCCAGTCTATGTTACTGTTCAGAATTGCTACTTGCAGAAACACTAGTGTAGGTAATGCGTGAAGCACAAACCAAAAGCAAGTTCAAGATTCCAGGGGTCTTCTGTATTATCAAAGAGATTTGTATTTAGTCACCTACTGATTAACAGTAACAAAACCCAGTAACGCTATTTCCTTGGTGGAAAGCAGAGTGACACATTTTGTGATGAAAGACCTAGCTTAACATCTGGGATAATTCATCTGTGTGTTTGGGCTGCAATTGGATCACAGCTCTAAGAAGAGTAGAATGAGAGAAGAGCACATTTTTCCACAGACGAGCTTTATCTGTCCTACTCTCAGATAGAATTTGGAATTAAAGGAAGAGCCAGTCTGAAGTATTCTGGTTGATATTTTGCAAAATGAATCCCACTCTTTCACCATTCATGTCCAGAAAAGAATGAAAGTGAAATCACTTCTTGTTTATGTAACAGCAGTTGTAGTTTTTTTTAGCCCCAGGTCCCCTTCACCACTATTCCCCCATTTATTCAAAGACAAGAATAAGTTGATGTTGCATACATATGATAAAAATGACACTTCAACATCTCTGCTTCTCATTTATCAACATACATTGTGGTTCCTTGGAAAACTGCAGACTCATTGGTTTTAATGAGCTACATTATACCAATAAGCTACGGCAAATGATTTACCAGTAAGGCCTTCCTGCTTCTTGTTCTTACATGCCATTTACTTACAAAGATAATTTCAGTGTTATGTCTACACTATAACACTCCAGATTCCAGAATAGAAATACACATTTTGGCTTGTTGCTACATTACAGAAAACGTACATTACATTGCAAAAGCTTGTTCTCTACTAAGATAGTAAGTCTATTTTATCTAGGGAACTGAAGTAACATCCTAAGACAATCCACAAACCAGGCATACAACTCAGTGGAAAATGTGAAAGGTCATTACAAACAATAAAAGCTGTATAGATAAAGATTTGAGGAAAAAAAATCCTTATTTCTAATACATCTGTCCTGAAGCTCAGATTTTAATCCCAGACCAACCATTTAAAGGGGTCTAAGATTTTAATCCAAATCCACTTATTTAATGTCTCTAGATTTACTTTCACTTCTTTGAGTCTGATTGAAAAAAAAAAATCCACAGAAAACATTTTCTTTCAGTTCAAAGATATCAAAGGATTATTTTATTTTAAGATTTGTGATTTGAAATGTTTCAGAGCTTTGATCTGAGAAGCAATAATATTTAACCATTGTCCTACTTCCCAGTAAAATATATACCATTTCACAGGCATCCAGATTTTCACTAAGATTTTCTTCTGTTTGGTTAAACAAACTCTGCTTGAGCTTGTTATTAAGCAATTATTGAAAAACATTATCTCGTTAAATAAGTGGAAACTGATATAAGCATTCTTCAGTTAAGTAGATGATGATAAAAAAACACTACGGCATAAACAGAGTCCTCAGATATGATTAGGCTGTAAATTTCCTGATGAAATAGGGGAAGAAATAACTAGAAAATCTGGGGAAAAGTTCAATGGGAACTTGCATCACAGAAAGGTTATTTTGAGCTTGTGCTGGCTACACTCAGCTTTTTCTCAGGATCAGTTCTGGATCAGCTTTAACCATGGTCTTTTCCTACAAGTTTTGGTGAGCACACAGCCAAGCAGAGCTCCTTCAGGTTGCACCAGCAGTATGAACTAGTGTGCTACCACCTTAAATGAAACATAGCAAATGGTGTTTGTTGCTTGCCTGCATGCAGCCCACAGGAGCAGTGAGCAGCTGCTGCATTTGCACGTGGGTGACTATACTTCTCGGTGGACATCATGGGGCGGAGGGGGGGAAACCATTAAATACCTTCTCTAGGATGCTGCTCAGGTATCTCCCTGGTTTTAGGCATCACACTTACTTGCACTTTGCCTGCCCCAGAAAAGTTACGTGTGTAGCAAGTTGGCTTTCTACACCCAAAGCAGGAGCATGGGAGTTTGCACAGAGGGCAGCCCTCCTGCACCAGCTACAATCAGATACCCAGCAGAACAGCAATTCTGCCCAGCTGGCCGTGGAGAGCTGTTAATGTTTGTCCCAGCCATCTGATTAAGCACTGCTGTGCTTCTGAACAAGGGACATGAATATTTTCCTCTCTTTTCTGATCATTCAGATTCAGGTTGTTGAGATGTTTTACAGCTTAACATTTACTATACATTATTTCAACTTATTGTTTTCCAGAAGGAAAACACATTTTATTCCATTTTACCAGGACACTCTTCATAGTTCTGTTATAAACAACTGAGTCCCAAATAGGATTACAATCAAAGTTTACAATTTATTAAACGAATAGAGGCAAGCAAACAGTGCTGGTTGTGCCGGGAGTCTCTGCTCCACCAGGATGCACACCTGTTACATAAGGCGGCTGGTTTTTATGCTCCTAGGCTAATACATATTCATTACTACTTCTAGAAGAGGCAGGGTTATTATAATTGGTTTCCGGAATCCAAAACCCTCCCAGGGGCGCCTGTGTATCAGTCTCTGGTGGTCTCTTGGGGGTCACTCAGGCTGAAGGCTGGTGGTCTTCCTCCTAGGCTTTTGTCCTTCAGTCATCCTTCAGCTCCCCCTTCCTCCTTATTTGGAAGCCTCTGCGCCAGATTTCAGAAACTCTCGCAACATCCCATGCAGTAGTCAGCAGTTTTCTCTAAAAACCCCCTTTGTTCTCTTATCACCTAGACTCGGGCCTCAATGTTAACCCTTCAAATCCCTTAGTGACACGAATTGCTGGACCATTCCTTACAATCCCTCATCTTCTTTTTAATATCATCAATTTGTGTCTCTTCTTCAACCTTTGCTAGTAACAACTGGGTTCCATCAGTCAGTTCTCGGGGGGTCCATTTCTTAAGCGTCATTATTGACACATCACCTTTTTTCTCTACCGAAGTCATCACAAATTGGGTGCTATTTATTATTTGCTGTATCAACAGCGTAAGGCAAGGTATCATACAAGGTATAAACAATAATGTCATTACACCACATAAAAATAAAAATAGCGTCCTTTTAACCCATGGTCCACTGGGCAACCATGAAAACACATCCGAATCCATACCCTTCCAAGTTTGTACTGGGACATGGGCTAGCTTCATAATTTCCTTTGTTATCTGTTTAACCACTTTTCCATTGTCATGAATCTGTAAACAACAATTAGAATCGTTCAGTTTTCCACACACTCCCCCTTCTTCTGCTAGTAAATAGTCTAAGACCATCCTATGTTGAAAGATAGCATTTCTCATCTGAGTGGATTGATCAGCCAAAAGATCCAAGGCCGTCGCTGTTTGATTGGTTACAATTTTGAGGATAGCTTGCAACCTAATTATTCGGTTCAAATTATAAATAGGTTCTCAGGCTCCCGATACCACCTCATTCGGGTTCCAGGTAGCTGGCCCATAATGCTGTATGATTCTTTCAGGAGGCCATTCATCCTTTCCCCATTTTTGGGCACTATCCCCGGATAAGGAAGTATCAATAGATCGTTTTACTCTGTTCAGGTCATCATATAATCTTATTCCTAAATGATTTCCTTGTGTTTGTGACAATAAAAAGAACAAGGGTCTTATGTATCCCACATAGCATATTCCCGACCAGTTTCCGGGTAGCCTCTTGTAAGCATGTTTGCCACACACCCAATAATGTCCCTTTAGGGCCCACGTCCCATTTGGAAAAGGACCATCCCATCCCTCTTTACCCTTTGGGGCGTGATAATACAGAGTGTCCTTGTTACCGAGTGGTCCTGTTACAATGCCTGCCCCGTTTGTACTCGTATATGCGCACTTCCAAGCTCCCACACTGGGTTTCCACTTACATTTACAATTCAGTTCTCTTTACTGGCCTGTCATATTATAAGCTGACCAGAAATGTTTAAAGAACACTCGCCTCCCATTCTCATCCTGCCATTTCCAGCAATAGACTCACACCACATGCTGTTCCTTAGTGGTGTTATCACGCTGGCAGCTCAAGATTTGACTGTCAGATTGTCCCCCGCTTGTGCTCTTGCCACAGTTTCACATCCGGATCCAAAAAATTCCCTATATGAGCATTTCAGCCAAGTCCCATTTCTCTGCTGAACATGTGTGGCATTCCATTTCCCACTACGTGCTGTACAGTTTATAGGACTACATCCAGGATCGGTACAATCATATCTGGGGGACAGAGTCCAATTGCAAATGCTTTTTCCCACCGCCACTGTTCCTGTTCTGTTCAAGCAGTATATACCCCAAGCTAACGAGTGCAATTGCCATGGGCCTCCTTCCTCTTTCCAAAATTGTGTCCCATTATGAACTTTGCTCAAATTACTGACCCACCACTTGGGTTTGACTGGGCCTGCTACCCAGGGCCAACTTTCAGTTCCCCCCCGGTCTTCCACAAATCCAGCAGTTACTAAGGTTAAAGGCTTTGGCCACTTCCTCCCCCAGAGTGAAAAAGTTATTCCTCCATTCTTGCCCATAGCCCAATTGCCCCTGTAAAAACAATACCAGGAAGTATAGCATTTCTTATCCTTTTGCGCCGTCCAATCTTGAAAGCGTGGGAAATGCCTTCAATCATGGGGTTGGGCCTGCTTTCAGAGCTTGTGTTACCATTCAGCCTTTCAGGGTGATCCAGCTCCTGGAAAACTAATCACAATTTTATTATGGGTTTAAAAAAAGGTTCTTATGTTACTTTTCTCAGGACAACCTGACCTTAGTGCGGGAGAAGTCCGGTCGAGGCCCTCTCACTCGGCGGTCAATACCTGTAGGGGTTGCCTCCCTCGGTAGACCATACACACTGCAGTGGAGGGTCCTACCCCAGTCTTGCCTTCTCCCTTTCCCTCCTTCAGACTTGTCCTCTTTATCCGGTGCCCTTAATTCGTGCAGAGACTCATTGCCAGAACACTAGTTCCTCTTTAGTCTCAGTTTCAGTTCCTCGGGAGTGGACTCAACCTTCCAGGCTTCGACAGTTATTGGTCCTTTTATTCTGGATGTGTGGGTCCAACCCCTTTCTGCTGTTCTCACAGCTGTTTCAGTAGTAAGTAAAACAAGGTACGGTCCCCCCCACTGGGGGTTCAATGATTCCTCTCTCCAGGTTTTTATTAAGACCTTGTCTCCTGGTTGTATCTTATGAATAGCAAATCCTAATGGTGGTGTTTGAGTCATCATCCCAATTTCTCTTAGCTCCTGTAATCTCCTTCCAATGGTAATTATATATTCCTGGATACTACGATCCTCAACTACATTGTTCCCTAGGGGCATCCCTTGGGAATACGGCATACCATATAACATTTCATATGGTGATAATCCAGTCTCACTGTGTGGTTTAGTTCTTATGTTTAAAAGTGCCAATGGTAAGCATTTCATCCAGGGCAGCTGTGTCTTTATCATTAACTTAGCCAATTTTTGTTTTATTGTTTGATTCATCCTTTCTACTTTCCCTGAGCTTTGTGGGTGCCACGGAGTGTGGTATTCCCACTGAATACCTTTCAAGGGGTACACCCTTCGAATCTTTGCAGCTGGTGTGAGTATGTTCGATTATTTCCACACAATTGTGTTCCAACGGTCCTTCTTCTGGAACAGTTCCTAGAAATACTGCTGGATTTAACAGGTTAGTCGTTTTCAAGGTTACATCATCTTGTTCAGTTAGGATTGCCTGATATTTCATCATCCGGCTGGGTGATAACCAGTGGCCCCCTTTTGTTCTAAAACGGTTGTTACCATATGTGGTACAAAAACTTCAATATGTTTTCCCATTTGAAGACAAATAATTTTCTACTATCTTTATCAAGCGGTATGCAAAAGAAGGCATCCTTTAAATCTATCATGGTAAACCATTTATATTTCTCTCTCACAGATGTTAACAATGTGTAAGGATTAGCTCCTACCGGGTGAATGTCCTTTGTTATTTCATTTATTGCTCTAAGATCTTGTACTAATCTATACTCGTCATTCGGCTTCTTTACTGGAAAAATTGGAGTACTGTATTCCGAATTACATTCTTCCAGAATCTGATATTTGAGAAACTTGTCAATAATTTTCACAATCCCCTGCCTAGCTTCTATCTTAAGTGGATATTGTTTGATTCGAACAGGTTTGGCTCCTTCCTTTAATTCCACATTTAACGGTTGTGCCAGTTTCGACTTCCCTGGTACATCTGTTTCCCGTACTGTTGGTATAACTGCATTTTCTACTTCTCTTGGAATATTAATTAACAAAGAGTTTATCTTTGATCATTAGGATTTGTCCTACTTTGGACTCAGGTACCTTCATTATTAATTCTCCATCCTCAAAGGTTATTGTTGCATCTAATTTAGCTAATAGATCCCGTCCCAAGAGTGGATTCAGGCATTCTGGTACATACTAAAATTCATGGGTTAGTTTCTTACCCCCAAAATGCAAATCAGGGGATTGTAAGAATGGCCGTTCCTCCTCCTTCCCTATGGCTCCAATTATTGTAGTTGTCTTAGTTCCTAATTGTCCTTTTAAACTATTTAACACTGAATATGTTGCTCCTATTGCATTTACAGCCTAATTAACACAGAGAAAGAAGCTCCCGTAACCAACAAAAAATTCAAGCCTCTGTCTTTGTTTCCTAGCTTTATTTCAACTAGTGGACCTGCTAGGGTAGATGCCCCAGGTCCCCATCATTCCTGACTGTTGTAAGTTTGTCCTGCAGCCTAAGACAATTTCTTTCTGATATCAGGGGCCGATTGCCCTGGAAAGAGGCTAGCCAATTGCCTCTGTTTGTTTTCTGAAGCCAGGTCCATTTTTTTCTCATTGCATTTCAAAGTTGGTCCAAAAATTCAAACATTCCATAGGGGTTTCTTTTGGACCTTGTTGGAACAGATTCTCAATTCCCAATTTAACCAGATTTTGGTATTTACATAATTTCTGGGGTGGTTAGGGTCTCAGTGGGGGGGGTGGGTCGGTCAGGGGAATGCAATTGTTGAAAGTTCCCTGAGTGGTCCCATTGGCAGTCTGAGCTCACACATGAACTCAGGTTGTTTTAAGAGTTAACTGCTTTTCTGTTTCCATGACAACTCTCTTGGACCCATCATGGTCCCTCTGCCCCAGAGGGCTCACACCCATTATTTTGAGATCTCAGCCTCTGGTTGAGGTGGAACTATTAGCATTCCTACATCCTCTTTCCCTGCTCATTCAGCTTCAAACAGCTCTGTTAAATACTACATGCCACACAACCTTTAACACCTTCAACAACCCTTTTAACACTTCCTTTATCTTTCTCCAGCCTGTATTTTTCTAATGCCAACACCAAAGGCTCAGTCAGGGGCCAACTTAATTCCATACCCTTTTCCCTCCAAAATGCTGAAACAACATATCAATATACAACATTTCATCCTATTTTCCTTCTCTCCTCAAAAACAACATTAATTGCAAGACACTGTTATAGTCGATTGACCCATAAAGTGGCCATTTAGTTTATATAGTGGCCACAATTGATTGCAATACTTAGTGGAAATCCTCTTGCTTTCTGTGCCCCCATTTCTAACAATATCCCTCCAATGTGCCAATATGCACCCAAGGAGGCTTTCTTTTGGACATCTTTGTTTTGGATATTACCCATTTCCTTGATTTCCCATTCCCTTTTATTTATTTATATTAGTTACTGTCCCTTGTTTCAATTTCCACGCAAACCTTTTTATTGCAGGTTTTTACTATATTTTACAAATCTTCTTCCCAAATGTCCCAATTCTCTGGGATTAAACTCTTCTTTCCACATACAAACTTTACTATTTCAGATTATTAATGAGCCCCGTTCCAATCATAAATCCACAGGACTTCAGAAAAACAGCTGAAGCACTCAGCCTTCCATCTTCTAGACAAACAATAACACCTTTTTCAGAAAATTTACATTTCAACAAGACCGAATTTCAAGCTGAATGTTAATTTTTCTCATGCAGTTTGTTAGTAAGCCTACACAACACAAGGAATCACTCCTGTGTGTCCGTCAAGATGGGGGTTTAAAAGGTATTGAGGCCTAAATAAATTTGCTCTCCCCCTTCTTACCAAATTCCCAGAGCTCAGGCCCGAACCACCAAAGAAGTTACTCTCCGTTCTACCACTTTGATAATCAGTCAGCCCCCCTCCCCCGATACTTGGGAAACCGACCAAACACCACCGTGAATATACCAAATCTTCTAAACTGTTACTTTAATAATGCTTCCACCTTCCTCCTTGTCACACTCAAAACATTTAAAAACAAAATAGGATTACAAGATGCACCACCGGGGGTGGATTGTTAGAATATAGAGGTGGTAGGTTATCCAATGACTCCCATTTATCATCTTTTTCTTTATCCATTTTTTTTTTTTTCCTCTTCTTCTTCTTCAAACTTCTTGTCTGCTTTTAGTGTAAATATTGAGGCTGGAAAAGGACATGAAGTCCTGATCCGTAATTCTGCATAATCATTTTCCTCCTGGCTAAAAGGTTCCTTTGAATTAATACGTATATTTAAGGCCTGGCAAATCCAGTCTTCAAAGGATTCAAAAACAGGCCAAAAGACATGTGGTCTTAAAGGCTCCTTTGGCCATTCTATCATACAATACTGGATCATTTTTAATTTACTTTTTCCTTTTCTGGGGCCCCTATCGTTCCAATTTCTAATCATTATCCCTAATGGAGTTTCTGGTGGTATGTCTGGTAATTTGCTCCCTTTTCTCTGGTCCCGAGTCTTCGATTTTTTCCGACCCATTTAGGAATTTTAGTGTGGCAATTCCTACAGCCCTTGGTTGCCTTAGTGAGAGTGTCTTGCAGGGGGTTTAGGACCTATCACCCACCCACGAATCCTATAGGAATCGCTTCGGTCCTTCACCGGCCAAGTCCCTCACGGGAGATTGGAACCACGGTTAGAAGACCTCCACAATCGCTTCGGAACTAAGTTCCGTCTCAGTCACACTCTCACACACACACAGGCAACTCGATCCCACCCAACTGAACAGTATACGCTTTAAATACTTACAACTCCGTCATCTTCGTTTGGATCTTCGCGCACAGAATTATGGGCAAAATATAGTGCTGCAGCTGGCAAAGGGAGCTCGTAAAAAAATCTAAATCTTTGCTTGCCCTTATTCACGTTCAAGATGGCATTAGTCCCAACCTGACTCGAACAGGAGCCACCAAACGGTTGGGGCGCCCCTCCTAGATCAAGTCAGAATTCAGGAACCAAGACCATCCCGGACGAGCCCCCAGTTGTTATAAACGACTGAGTCCCAAATAGGATTACAATCAAAGTTTACAATTTATTAAACGAATAGAGGCAAGCAAACAGCGCTGGGTGCGCCGGGAGTCTCTGCTCCACCAGGATGCACACCTGTTACATAAGGCGGCTGGTTTTTATGCTCCTAGGCTAATACATATTCATTACTACTTCTAGAAGAGGCAGGGTTATTATAATTGGTTTCCGGAATCCAAAACCCTCCCAGGGGTGCCTGCATATCAGTCTCTGGTGGTCTCTTGGGGGTCGCTCAGGCTGAAGGCTGGTGGTCTTCCTCCTAGGCTTTTGTCCTTCAGTCATCCTTCAGCTCCCCCTTCCTCCTTATTTGGAAGCCTCTGCGCCAGATTTCAGAAACTCTCGCAACATCCCATGCAGTAGTCAGCAGTTTTCTCTAAAAACCCCCTTTGTTCTCTTATCACCTAGACTCGGGCCTCAATGTTAACCCTTCAAATCCCTTAGTGACACGAATTGCTGGACCATTCCTTACAGTTCCAAGTTTTGCTTGAGCTGTACTGAACTTCTATAATCAAAGGGATTCGTTGCAAGCCTTGAGCATTTTAACACAGAATTTTCCAGGGGGCTTTCCCTAGCTTTCACTTGAATTTCAGTTTTCATTCTATTTCTTTCCTTGTGATGTGATGGGTTAGTTAAGTGCAAGTAGTTACTAAAAGGCAAGTTTTTGAGACAAGCCTGCTTATCATGCCCTTAGAGCCTCAGCTATTGTTTTTGGTTTTCTGTCCATGTTTCTCCTTGTTTATGCATAAGAGGTGCTGTACCCGTGCAAATTTACAGCCCAGTTATTGTGGTGAGTGTTATTGAATCAGTAATGTCTTTTGTTACACATCTTTTAGCAACAGCCTCAGTTGTCCTGATGTCATCCATGCTTTTCTGATCTATTTCTTGTCTTGTGCTTCATTTTACAGCAATGTTTTCTGTCTCTTTTTTGCACGTGTTTATGGAAGAAACAAGGTTTGCATTTGCTTCTTTACCTTGTTAATGTATTTAACAAGGACTTTTCTTGTACTTATTCATTAAAAACAAATAAATGAAAACCCCTACCAAACACAAAAACTTGAGCCATTAGCTCACATCACAGCTTAAAATGGGATCAAGAATTTGCTTGTGCAAGTCCATCTTTTCCAAACTGGAGCTCTGCTCTCTAGTACCATTTGCAATTGTTGTGGTAATGTCTCTTTTACTGTTAGCTGTCTCAGGACTGTCTGGCATTTTGTTCCTTAAATGGACTTTTGTCTCACAGCCGTACAGCAAGTGTGGTTGCATTTGATGTCACGTAATCAAATGCTGACATTTGCTCTCTGGTATTACAAGCCTAAGCCTTGGTCTGTTGGCCACATCCAGATCACATATGGCTTACTGAACCTCAGTGTGGGTCGTGCTTTGTGCACTGGATGGGCATATTCCCAACTGGTTGCAAGCATCCTGCCCACTTCTTGATCCAGGAAGTAGTCATATCCCACGTGTAAACCGCAGGTGGGGGTTAGAAATGATCCCTTCACCTTCAAGAGAGAACAGACTTACATGTTTTGGCATGGCAGCGATTTAACTGAGAGGACTTACATGGGATCTCAGTAATCAATTTCCCAAGAAAGAAGCAGTGAGATGGCCTCTCTCTTATCAAGTGATCAGAGCCTGTCAGAAACCTCTCCCGCACTTCTATCTTAGAGTGGCTCAGAGATCTTAGCTTGCATTTCTAAAAGGCAATAAACAAATGATGAGTTTCATTGCACAGTTGGATGCATGCACAGATTCTTGTCAGCCAGCTCTCCACCCCTTTGTACATTCAGCAAAACTGCCAGTAATTCATACGCTGCAGCTCCCAAGCTCTGAAACCCCATGACCCCCACAAGAGAAATATTGCTCCTGTCCTTACCACAGGCAAATGGCCAAAAGCAGCACTGACACCTCCTCCCTGACTGCCAGAGAGGGAGGATCCCAGGACAAAAGATGTGTTTTCTACTTCCCAAAGGCAGTCCAGCCTCTGAGAGTGCTCGGGGAGGAGGCAGACATGGCTGGAGAAGCAGGGGATGTGGTGGCCTTCACCCAGCCCCCACCCACAGCCAGTGAAACTCTGTCAAAAATGCCTCCAGCATGTCTGCTGCTCCTGCCCTCTGCCCTCTTCCCAGCCACAGGTGGTTTTTGGAGGGCACAAGGTCAGCAGTCCCCCACATTCCCACTGAGATTTTACCACCCTCCTTCCTCCTGTCTCTCAAGCTTAGCTCGGAGCAACTGGTCTGCTACAGGAGCATAAAGATGCCATGAGACACACCAAACGCTCACACTGCCACTTAGCTGGTTGCTTTTCTTTTGGAAGAGTTTTTCTCAGTTCCTGGCCTGTACTTCAGGACTTCTGAGACTTGCAGAAACACAAGGAATTCCTATCTGATCAAACACTACATCCCGCTCTTACAGAGGGAGCCATCAGAACAACTTTATTCTGACTGTATGCCGCTACCTACAGCACAGCTCAAGAGGCAGCTGGGCACCGCTTGTTTTCCGGCCCGTTACTTCCATCACAAGCAGAGGAAATATCAACTTCAATTACAGCAGCAGAAAGAAGAAAGGCTTTGTGACTGCTCTAGTTGGCAATCCATAATTTAGGCATTACATTTCTGCCAGTATAGAAATTCAGCCATAATGTGAGTCATTGCTAAATGCAGAGAGGGATTCAATTTCCCTTTTATTCTGCTGTAAGTCAGGAGGGAATCCAGGGGAACAGTGCAGAGCTGTAATAGGTGAAGGGACTCATGTTCAAAAACATTTGTTCTTGGTAATTGTCTGCAATAACAAGGTAATTATTATTTTACAATTAACATATTTCATACTTTTAAGCCTGGTATAGACATCCACAATTGAGTGCCACCTATATGACAGTCAGTCCCACACATTTTATGGAATAGTAATTAATTATAAATCTCTATTTCTGGAGAATATTTACTGTGGAATCAAAGTTTGGAAACTGGGCAATAGCATTGCTTTTCATTGCATTAAAGACAAAGATCAAAGGCTCCATTTAAAAAAGGTTATTCAATTTGCAGCGAATCCAGGTACGTTGTAGTGAGATATTCAGGGAACAAAACCCAAACTTTTGTGTGTGTGTGTGTGTGTGCAGAGAGAACTTCTGTCTCAAATGTTAAATGAAGTTCTGTTTTGTAATGAATTAAAAAGTCCACTTTCAAGCAATCACAATATTTTCTTAGAGAAGTGCAAACATGCATCAAACCAAGGATGCTGGGTAAAAAGCTGCACAGCTATTCTTAAACCACTTTGAGCAAAATACTTGCTGCTAATTTTGTTTTGTAAGTACAGAATTCAACAGCACACAATTGAAAATAAGGAGCTAAACCAGTTTGGGGCTCTTCCCCAATTTCTCAAGCTAAGTATTATTTCAAATTTGAGAGTGACTCTGTGATATGGCCGGGGGGGGCTTTCATAATGTCTTTGGCCTCTGTAAACCTACTAGCCTTTGAAATATGTTCTTTTTACTTGGATTGCCCTGCATAGCCTCTGTTACATCACCAGGGTCAGAATAACTCCGAGTCTTGAATACTATACTGGTACTACCACCATATGCTTTGAGACAAAGGAAGGGTCTTAAGTAGTAAGCAGCAAACCACAAAAGCTAAATGGGTTTAAGTCAGCTGATAAATTAATCCCTTTCAGGTCTTACAGAAGGCCATCTTGCTATACACTGTAAATACAAAACATTGATTTGAAAAATAGGCACAGCTACTTCATGGAAACTTCTCAGACGTGCTTGGGGAACAGACACTGCATTCAAAAGATTTCTTCTTTAAATCAGTGTATTAGTGCAACACTTTCTTAGCAATCTTGCTCTGCCAAAGTCAAAAATATGTTCCCCATTTTATATCCTAACCTTTCTACAGTTGCCCAGGATGGCTTCATAGGCTGGCTATGGTTGTGTGCTCCAGACTTACAGGGAAGTGCAGGTACTTTCTGGTCTGATAAGCACCATTTACTCTTCATGTAGACTACCAGGCTGCCCATTTTATCTGTATATCTGTAGAAATGAACATGGACCACAGAAAGAAATGTAATTTCATATAGAGCAAAGAACAGCAATAGAGCAGAAAACAATTTGTACAATCACAAAACAGCTAAGGGTTCTCAATATCTTTTCACATCTTATCCTTGCTTTTTAAAAAACTATGTTCAATTATACTACAAAAAGTAATGCAGGTAAGCATTAGGGCATGCATTAAAGGGGACAAGCATGTCATCCATGGCTTGAAATTGTCCCATATTTTTGCTTTTGGAAAACAAACCTAAACCGCTGGACTCCTGAGACCACTCAGAAAAAGACCTAAACTTTTGCTTATGTTTCATACATATCTATTGGTTGAAGGAAGAACTCTGTGACACAGAATGTGGTGTGTTCACGTGTCTTCACACGTTGCTAGAGAACTCTTTCTAATTTAGCACTTTATTGTGCTACATCTTTCTTTTTAGGCCCCCAGATACCACTGCAGCAATTACTGAATACTAAGCTAATTACTTGAGCTCAGTTCAGCATAGACAAGTCAAACATTAAAACGTCCTCAGTAAAGCAGGACCATTTGGACACTTGTTCCTTGGTTTTGGGCTTACCCTGACAACAAATATTACAATTATTGGCAAAGCATAGAGGATTAAATTCTAAAAGAGTCTCTCAGAGGTCTCATAAATTCCAAGTCAGCACAGAAATGGGGTGCAGAATTAAAACATCCCTCACACTGCTCATGAGGTAAAATACTTACAATTCGATTCTAGAACTTCTTTTCCAAGGAGTACAAGAGGTCAAACAGAGACAACATACAATATTAATTAAGTTGAAGAAAGTACCTCTTACATTTGGTGAACGCTTTTTTTTTTCCCCTCACCAATCCACTGTAATTCCAAGCATTTCAATTTTCAGACAGAACTCCTTCCAACAAATAAGTGTTCTTGGGGTTTAATGAGGTTTAGATGACTTGCGCTAAGAGTTCTTCTCTTCTCAACTTGCACTGGTTGCAAAGGGTTGTGTGTGATGCCCTGAACTGGAGGGTTTTCCATGTTTAACATACTAGTATAGGGTGTCTTCCTTAGGAACATGCTGTATTCTTACTGCAGCCATGCCAACCATCACACAGGTACTGCTTACAGGTGACTCTTCTGGACTGCTAAAACCCGGAAACAAATGGAGGATGTTCTATTGGCTAAGTTCTTGAAGGAAAAAAACAAAACAAATCATTAGAGCATGGTACTTGGTTATGTACTGGACCATAGAATCTTGTTTCAACAGGAAGGACAGTTACTTAGTGAGTTGCAGTTGAAACAGAAAGGTTCACAAACAACAAAACCAAAACCTTTATATCACTTAAGTTTTTCCTCACACCAAGACGCATCAGCTATACTTCACTGTGGTTTATCACACCAGTGCAAGCATTTTAAAAAAAACAAGTTTTGATCAGCAGTTTTCTTTGCCTGCAGACTGTTATATGGAATTCAACGTCAGGCAGGAATAAATTGTAACATCTGAGAGATTGATTTGCTGATGCAGCTAGCTCATTCAATGTCTAAATGAAACATGATCTCCCTCAGGCTAGAGGTTGGTTGAAAATTATTTACCTACAGATGGGTTATATCCGTGGGCTTATTTCATTACTCTGCTGTTGTTCATTACAGTCCTCCCATCTCCTGTTCAATGTGGTATATGTAAATTTTAAGAATAATGGGTTGTCTGGAAAGACTTCTTGATTTTTCACAGGATCTATAACGTTAAAAAATAGGTACCAAATCTAAACAAGATTTTAAGGAATGGAGAAAGAATGTAATAGTTGATTAAAAAAACTTGCCTAATGTTTTGTCTGAAAAGCATTTCACCTTTCACTTCCTTTCAAGGAAGAGAACAATTTTAGAATGAAGGAAATAATTTGCTGTGAAACGAATGCAAGAATAACAGATCTAGAAATAAACCTCACTGATTCCCCAACAAAGGCTATAGAACGATTTCTTTAGGAGAAATGTGATTGGTGGTGGCAGAAGAAAATCTATTGACATTTAGGTGAAGTGGCATGCGGGCATCTGCATTTGTGTGTGACCTGTTAATCCAGCTCTCAAGAAACTAGGGATTTTCAGTAGGTGGAAGTCTTTCTTTTGAAATGAGCCTTTATCCTGGTGGTCTTTGAGACAGAATTAACGAGTTAGTCACATTGCACTGTTCTGCACATACACACTCTTCTGTCTGTTAGCTACATATTTATAGCCCGTCAGGAGAACTCATAACATGTAGGCAGGTAGATTTGGTGATTTCTGGAGAGTAAAGCAGTGCTTTCCAGTGTGAGCAGGGTGTTTCTTCCTGGTAGACCTGCTGTGTTGTTCACAGTAAGCGGGATCTTGACAGGTGAGGACTGCTATGAATCTCATCTGGCAGAGCGCTGTAATACATCCTTACCTTCAACTATGCAAATACCCTTGCTGAGTTCACTATATGTATGCAAGACAAAACATATGCAAAACTAAGTGCCATCCTGAATCATAATCAGAATACACAAAAGCTGCAGGATTACCTCAGGCAAGATTTTTTTTTTTTTCCTCTCCATTGTCTTCAGTGCTTCTACTGATGTTCATGGGAGCATCATTTTTAGGGTCATTACAGGCTGCAAAGTGTAACCCTTTACTCCAAGAAATTAAGCAATTTAAAATTTCAACAGATTGTATATTGCATGTTTTGTCACTATGGGACGTATGTAGAACCTGTGTTTAAAGAAAGGGGAATTTTACATTTTACAGCAAGGATCCCAGAGATAAAACTGCTTTTACATGAACTGGATACTGTTCTAACTTTGCTGGGTAGAGGCGAATGTCAGTTTAAGTGACAGAGCAGGTTACACTAAGAAAATAGCTTGCTGATGGGATCTAACCCACATACAGCCATCTTCTCTTCCCTATCCCATAACCCTAACAAATCTTAAAAAAGGGAGGGAGATAAGCTAAAGAGGAGTCAAGATACTGCAGGACATAATTTACAATTAGAAGAAATCTTTGTTCTTTAGGAAGCCAGAGAAGTCTGCCCCAAATGATGGCTGGAATTCATGCCCCAAATGCCATAGCCATTTATGAGAAGGCCCAAATGAGGAGCCAGGAAACTACATGACCATTAGTCTTACTTCAGTCTCTGCGAACACCCCCATCCCTGGAAGTGTTCAAAGCCAGGTTGGATGGGGCTTTGAGCAACCTGGCTAGTGGAAGGTGTGCCTGCTTATGGCAGGGGGATTGGAATTAGATGATTTTTAAGATCCCTTCCAACAAAATCTATTCTACGATTCTGTGAAAGTAATCAAGAGTCCTCCTAGAAACCGTTACAAACCAAATCAAGCAGGTGGCTGAGTGAATCCAACATGGGTTTACCAAAGGCACATCATGCCTGATTCACCTGACCACCCCTTCTACAACAAAATAACATTTTCTGTTGACTTGGGAAAGTAGTGGATATTTTTACCTGAACTTCAGCAAAGTGCTTGATGTTGTTTCCCACAACCTTCTCCTAGGCAAACAGGCAAGGTACAGATTGGATAAGTGGTCTTGCAAAATGGATAGCCTGGTTATTTCAAGATCACAGTCCTCAGAGCATACTCTCATATCTCACTGAACCTATCAAGGTCTGAGGTTTCTCCCACAGCACTTCTTGAAAACAAAAAACAACCGGAAAAATCAAAAATCACCCCCTATCTTCTCATACACTCGCTGTATTGAGATGCGAGGTATAGGAAGGATGAACTCAGGCTTTGAAGGCATTTGTTAATAGTGGGATGAGCAGATTTCAGTTTCTGTCTATAAAATGGAAGTACTAGCTCTTCTCTGTGTCAGAGGAATACATGTAACTATATATGCACTTTAAGATCTGGATACCACAGTGCAAATAGACCAAGCATAGTCCTTGGTATGTATAAAACCATAGGAATTGTGAAGTAACCTGCTTCATGCATGTGCTGTAGCCTGTCCTTTTTACCCAGTTTGAAGAGCAGCTCCTGCTCTGGCTCTGAGCCATTTCCTTTGCTTTCGGGAGTGGGACAGGACCCATTTCCAGTTAAGTCATACTTTCATAGCAGTTTATATAAAAGTAACATGTGAAACATAAAACACACAAGTCTTCTGAACAGCTTGCCTGTATTTGGTAGGCAGAGGCTGCTCAAAGTCCATACCAGCTTATTCCTATTTCTCCTTGATATAGTAAAATGTGGGACGTATTAGTCTTCAGCTGCTTATGTTTCACTTACTCTTACCTACACTCCCAAATCGTCTTTCTACTTATCATGCATACAAAAATAAAGCAAACTGATCTCATCTGAATTAGAAATAACCTCTCTGTTAGCCTCACTTTTAAAAAAGCTATCATTTTCAACAACAGCTTTTTATGGCCTCAAGCAGCCTGATACTGCATTTCAGTCTTCAGGGAATCTGCATGTTTTTTTCC
Organism: Anser cygnoides; assembly: GCF_040182565.1. Taxonomy (NCBI): domain Eukaryota; kingdom Metazoa; phylum Chordata; class Aves; order Anseriformes; family Anatidae; genus Anser; species Anser cygnoides. The sequence goes on along the minus strand of NC_089873.1, from coordinate 92,159,955 downwards.
TGTTGCATAGCTATGAGTCTGTGCTTTCTCCATTTCCAGACTTGAGATAAATAAAAATAATATAGATATAGACACTGACATTTTCTTCATGATCTTGAGCAGACATTCAGGTTTGTAAGAGATGTGAAAATTTGAAATCTTTCCATAGTTTCACATACTAAAACAAGACCTCTTAGTGGCTTTAGGGTCCATTTAATAGTGTTCAGCTGGACTTTTAGTCTGTCTGCCTCTGAGGTAGAAGAAATACTTATTAAAACTGATTTCTGGGTAAGAGTGCCTCCTTCAGGTCACTGCAGATCATAGTTTTGCTTGGTGAACCTCCAAGCTATTTCAGAGAATCTTAACAAGCTTCAAGAATTCTGACCACTTTCAAACACATTTTTCAGTGTTTAACAGCTGCCCTTCACTTGTCATTTACTGTTCTCTAGTTCAGGAGAGCATTGTTATTCCATATAGGAATGATGCAGTACAGTAAAGGAAGCCAAACACCAGAAATAGTAAATGATTTACAGACTACCAATGGGATGCAGATTCTTTCTTAACACCTAGGAAAATAAATGTTGACTTTTTTTTTTCTTTTGCAAGCTGCTTGCAACACCAGAGAAAATCCATGGTTTATGGGTCACAGCAAATGTTTATCAGCTATTGGAACATCAAATATTAGCTCTCTTCAGACACAGCACTTCAGTAATTAAAAACTTCATTTAGTTGTTCAAAAGGTAGCAAGGCGTCACAAGCAACTTCTATGGTATAATTGCATACTGTATCCTTAACTCCTATGACAGGCCATACATTGTGTCAAATCTTTTAAGAACTCCATTTACACTCCACTCCAATACTGAGAATAAAACACATTCAGATTTAACCCTGACTCCAAGAGCTGGGAATCTTGGGCTAGATCTAAAGCCTTTATACTTCATTTCCTTCCCTGGAAGCAAGGCAATTTCTATACACTTCAAATACTCACCAAGTACATCGTTTCTAGGGCATTGATTCAGTTCTGTCATAACATCTAAAATTATAGTTACAAGCTACATTCCAGATTTCATGAGAGAGTTTTTAAATTTGTGATGAATGCTTAACTCTATTTCTCCAGCTTGTTTTTCAGAAAGAAAGGGAAGCAGAACCTTCTGCAACATTCCTCCTCAGACACTCACGACAAAGTAATTTGCAGACATCTATAGTAAGGGAACATGGAAACAAAAAGCAATTGCAAGCCAGCTGCTTTCCATAGAAGGCAAAACATTCAGACCCCTAACTTAAAAATCATTTTTCATTCATTGCAGTGATTATTACAGATACTTCTGCAAAAAGACTTATTTCAGTCCCTTGGTTTTATATTCTCCCAAGATACCCAAATTAGTCACCTCTAAGAGGAGGGACATCAGACAGTTTTGTTGTCTCTCAACTTCTGGTGAAGAAATCTTTAGTTAGTTTTCACTAAAAAATGTGCAGAAAAGGCACAGTTTTCTTGAATCAAGAAACTAATAAGGATAGGACAGTTGGCAGCTGTAATATTTGAGCAGTTGAACCTGAATGTAACATTTTCAAAAATACTCAAGAGCTTAAGGAGCACAAGGATGTAGTGACTTTTATGTGGTATTTTCCTGATATAAAGTATCTCACAATATCTCAGGTGGCAAAAGCCTCTCTGAACTAGTACTTAGAAGCACCCTTTACAGCTCTACATTAAGTTTGGCAAACCGTTAACTTACTTTGAAAATAATTCACTATAAAACCTCTAAGCCCTCAGATAGCTTGGAAAAATGCAATACTTCCCTCAGCATCCAAAGAAGCCAGGAAACATTCAAAGGACTTTCCCACAAAGATGCTCATTTGGAGTGAGGTCTCTCCAATGCTTCTCTAACTTTAATCGAAACAAAGTAGTAATTTGTAATTTTATTATCTCATTATGATGTGCACATGTGTAACATCCCTCTGAGGCGTGACCATGAAGGTGGCAGCTGCTGCTTTGCCCACAATTGTCAGTGCTAGTGGAAGTACTCTAAAAAACATCAAGTACTACTGCACTTGACTATGAAAAGGCAAATTATGCAATCTTCCTTCAATGGATGGAGTACAGAAAAGGACTTTGAGTATCCAGCTCTGGTGTTTAATTTATATTAACTTCAGTCCATTTCTGGACGTGGAAGGTTCAGTTTATGTTACACTAGTTGTCGCTGTACAACGGTTGGACAACTATTTAACCTCAGTCTGCTCCCAGGTAGCTCTTGAGACAGACAAGTGCTACACAGTATTAATAGTGCTGCTTCCCTAATCCTAATAAGCAGGCTTCTAATCACAGCTATTTTAAAGCCATTAGTAACACTAGTGAGTGATGACACCAGGATGTAAATGATGCTTTAACCTACTGTGCAAATTTAGGACTATGAAACAGTATCTGAAGAGCTATAAAATCAGCATAACAACAAACCTGGACCTTTTAAGTGATATGTGCTTTGTATTTCTACAGGCTGTATAACAACATAGACATTTCCCAGAACAGCCTATGGTACATCTGCAATGCTTGCTTTACATTTGATTTCATGTCTCCCTTTGAGGCCAAATTTGACATCCACTGGAACATGCTAAACAACATCCAGGAGAAACTAACCTTGTCACCTGAGCACGTGCAGGCTAGCACTAAACACAACATCTCTGATGGTGATGGGAAGTAAAGTTTGGAAGCAATCTTCTGAGTGGTGAAGTCTTCTTGGAAGTGAAGAACCCTCAGCCAAGGGAAAGAGGATTTCATGCTTGCCAGGTAGCACACCTAACATCACCTTCATATTTGGAAGCAAACCACAATTGAATATACATACATGGTAGGATTTTGCTAACCTCCATTTACAAGCTTTTCTCCTCAATATATAGTTAAACCACAGGATGTTTACACAAGAGGAAAAAAAATACAATTATTTGGCATCCAATGAATAAAAGCTAAATTCACCATAATCTTAAATCTTCAAACTTGCAGGAGTAGCCATGGATGCTGAAAACCTGTTTATCCACACTCCCATACAACTTTCCTGTTTTGACACAAAGGTGTCCTCTAGTCATGGGTTTATAACAGGTAGAAACCTTGCAGCTGCTAGAAATCTTGGCACTGGCAGAGTTGTGGATAGACCATGTATTTCACAATTCAGTTCACTGAAAGTGACTTCTTATTTATCAAAATAGCATAAGTTTACATCTTGGAAACAAAATCCTATATTTCCTGCCACACTTGTGCCATACGATTGGCAGCCAATGATTGTATGTGTACGGCTATGGGGCTAGAGTTTGCAAAGTTGTCCTAAGCCCTCGCAATACCTTTCCTTTTTAGTACTACAAGATTTTAGCAAGGTGCTCTGAAACAAAAAAAAAGGACTTCTTAAGAAAAGGTGCTTACAGTTGCTGCTTAGAGATGTTGAGTTTTTGTAACATTTCTAACAAAGATGTGCATTTTCACTTCCTTCCCAAACTGTGCACCTGATTTGCCACAACGAAACCTTCCGACTCCTCTTCCTCCTTCCTCCCTGGTAACCTGGGTTTGTGTTCTGCTTGTAGCTGGAGTTATAGCCTTCAGTTGTAACTGAATTTTCAAAAGTCCAGTTAGCTCACACAAGAATCTTTATTTTGGAAACTCTTTTGATACAGGTGTGATTTACAGGTATAGGTTCACTGGTTTGGAGTTAGACAGCTGGGAAACTCTGTATAGTTTGCATCTGAAAGGAACATTGTATTGCTTCAACGTGCTTCCCTCCATTAAAGAACAATTGTCCTATTCAGCTGGAAAAGGAGAGGACAGGGGAACAAGTCACTAGACAGAAAAGATGTGGACTCAAATATAAATTGTAATCCTATGCCAACATTGTTGTCTTGAGTGCGACTCATTCTTCTTTGTCTCAGTTTCCTATGTGGAATGTGAGGCAGATGCTATGTAGACACTTCAGGCTACACAAATAAAGAGTCTTTAGAATAAAAAGAAAAACAATCAAACCCCAGAAATCATTGGATGCACAGGATGATTACCAGAAAATTCTGCTGCAATGGAGTTCCAAGGAGGAGGGGCTCTAAAGTAACAGAAGTACCCCACCACCTCCTCGTTCTTGATAATAATTGTAGGACACCTTGAAAAACAGAGATATGCACTCAGAAGATCATATTATTTGAAAATGTACTCAAATAGCAGAGCTCAGATAGGTACCTTTCCTAGTTTAGCTGAGAAAGAAAGATCAAAATACTGAAAAAAGCAGAAATTCATAAGAACTTTTGTGCAAGATGATACTGAAATCAAAAAGTCTCCAGTGGATTTAATACCACTGGGAGAATCTTCCCAAGTCTAAAACGGACACATCTGAGTGATGGCCATTATGAAGATGACTAGAGGCATTATACTCCTGGCTTCTTGTCAGACTCCCAGTGCTTTATATTCCGCACCCCCCCCCCCCTCATACTTCCAACAGTTCAAAAGCATTTATTTGGCTTTTGTTATTGTGCCAGCTTCTTATTCCTGGTGTTATCTAATAGGATTAGGAGGACATGAAAGGTGGAGATGCACTGCTCCTGTAATACTCTGAGAGAATCAATATTTTCTGTGTAACACCTTAAAGTTTTATTTCATTTTTACACCAATTTATAATGGAATGATTTCTCCTCTCCTTTCCCTCCTCACTTTCTCCTGTGTCTAAATAGCTGCATGTCACCTTGAAAAACAGCATGTGGCATCTGACTGAGACAAGCAAGAGAGAAAAGCTTTCAGGAACAGATTTGTGGTCACTGTGGGAATCAAAAGCATAAATCTGAAAAGCACAGGATTAACTACAGTCTCAAATTCCAGTGTGAGAAGTAATTAAGCTGTATGCTTTTCTAAATTCTTGTTAAAAGTAAAACTAATTTTTGCCACTGTCTTTCTAAATAAGAAAATATCAGGTATTTATCATAACATCTCAGGAACAATTTAAAATGAGCCTGGTATCTTTGCAAGAATCTTGCAGTTCAAGTAGCTACTTCCTTTATTCTAACAATAAATAGTTCCTGAAAAGTTGAGTAGTCAGATACTTAAACAACAACAACAACAAACAACAACAACAACACAAAAAACCACACTGCTTTCTAGTTCATTAGAAACATTCCATGACAGGAACATACAGAACAGATCTATCTATGTAACCCCCTAAAGAAATTAAGCCCTATTACCTAATAATGCTGTGACAGCCTTATTGATGTTCCCAAATGCAAACAAAATGACAACACATATAAGCTAGTGTTCTAGCTGAGTGCACACCTTTACAACAGATAGGTCTGAAAGCCTTCATCCCTTCCCCCAAGAGAATATTACATGGAGCATTTGGAGAGCAAGAAAGTGCAGGGAGTGTAGTATTTAAAGAGATGCAAAGGTAATGGCAGGTGTGCTTCACAGGAGGCATTGCTTACTTGATTTTTTCTCAGCTGCTTTCAGATATAAAGCAGAGTACATTTACTTAGGCAAGTGGCCAGGATTCAGTTGGCTTTTGCTCAGAGTAGCAACTAAATAGGCTTGACCTGCTGTACTCAGGAGTCTCTTCCTGTCATACTTTACTACTCACACATGACACAAGTCAGTGCTATCAGGAGGCAGCTTTAGTCTCATACTGCAGATATGTGCCAAGAGCTCTTAGAGAAGTGAAACCAAACTCCAGGTGCTCAGTCAGGGGAGTTCCAGCTTCAGGTTGTGGTTGAGAAGGCTTAACTCACTAATTCACTGGGTCTGTTAATATGCACATGGATTACCGCGAGAGAGAAAGAGCGGCCTTCACTTATATTGGTTGGTTTGCATCTTAGCTTTAAATTTATCCTCCTGAGGCTTTTCTGAATTCTGGCTTTTTCATCCTTTCTTTCCCATTCTCTACCCTGTTTTAAATCTCTTTTCACAGGTGAATTTTGCTGGATTTTAATCTCCCACTTTCCCAGCTATAATTTTGATCTACATACAGGGAAATGCAATGGTCAAGATGAGCAGCTAGTGAAATGCATGAGCTGCTAGAATAAGCTGAATTACACAAACTGAGGTAAGAAACCTGCCTTTTCCCTACTTAGTCTGGCAGCTCCCACATCAAACAGCTCAATTTTCTATCTGTAGTAAGATGCTAAGCATCATTCTAAAATAGATATTCCCATCCATCCTCCTCCCCCTTTCTTTGGGAACAGTCAGCTTGAAAGAGTCATTACATCCTGCATCCATCTCCCTCAGCCTCTCCATTATGTCATTTTATTAGCATCTGTGATGTGACTGAAACATTCATGGTTTCATTCATAACCTGTACAAAACCCAACTACAGACGTTGCTGATAAATGAAGCTCCAACTTCTACTTGAAACATTATTACATAATACATCAGTTTTATGTCAAAGGTACTGATGTTTTTATGGCCTCTCCATTCAGAGTAATGGGTCTGTACTCACAGGGGCTTCATAATTTGAAATGCAAGCATCTCTTAGATTGACAAAGTCATTTATAAAACCTGCATCATGAGTCAAGGCTAGTTATGTAAATTGGAAGTTTTTCTTGAAGTGAGAATTGTTGTCGCTTTCCTTTGACAATTTGTGGTCTGTATGTTCTCTGGAGAAACTCCTAATCGCTAACAGTATCATCAAAACAGAATTATGCTAATGATGGCATTTTTGATTTGTAATCCTGCCAATTAAATTTGAGCAATGGCTTTTTGCATATGGACAGATGTAGCTTAATTTCCTGAGCATTTCCTTTCTCGTGTCTTAACCAATATAAGATCCCACAAATTCTGAGGCACAGCACCTGCAACAGCAGTTCTGGGTTGTGCTTTAATGCATATTCCTTACTTGGCCCAAAATATTCTGAGAAAAAAGGATGAAATGATGTGAAGCGTCTTCAATGAGTATTTTTAAACCCCTCTAGTGCACCTGAACAACACTTTCTTAAGAAAATAAGTTAAATATTACTAAGGAATAGGTACTTTTTTGATCTAAAATGTGTTTTTAAATGTCTCTTATATAAATCTCCCTGGCAGGTGAAAAAATAAGGAACGTTTTTTGAATTCATGAAGGTGACTGGTTGCAAGCAATGCAGGATTTGATGAATTAACTCAGACTCTGTATAAGTCCAGTTCCCGCTTCAGGTTCCTTCTTTTCTTCTGAATTTGTTACTATTCTTGTCCTGTTGCTTGGCTAAAGTCCTAATAATCTGAACAAAGAGGCACCCTGGCAATGTTTATACAAGACTTTATGCTGCTTTTTCTATTTCTGTCCTTGTTACCTAAATAATATAGAAGTACACTACAAAATTAAAGTTGTGTCTTAAAAATTCAGTGTGAAAAAAGTGTTTTGCAATGCCGTTCTGATCCTGAAAATGGGGAAAAACAGTTCAGTTTATCAATATAAAACACTTGACCCTAAACCACGGGGCAGTACATTGCCTCCAGTTTGTCTATGATTCAGCTTTATCTTGGTCACCCTGTTATTCCAGTGTGCCACCAAAACACGAAATAGACTTTTAAGACATTTCTAGAAAAATGGTTGGAAACCTCAGAGTCCATCTCAAATCTTAAAATATCTGAACAGGAATGTTTCTGGTAATGGTTAAAATAGGGAATAGATTCTCTTTTGACATGAAACTACTTGGAATGGCTCCAAATCAGCTTTTCCTTCCTATCACCAAAGCACGGAGGGTCTTAGTAACACCACGTACAAAACTCAGCGTGCTCCCCTCTGAGTCTGATGTAATTTCTGGTCTATAAATGAGAGAAGGAACTTTCCATTATTTAAGCTTTTACCCTATTAAATAGTATGTTTTGATCTTCTTTTACATGCATAGTGAAGAAAGGTGAGCTTTCAAAATGCTTAGAGCTTTTTCATTATCAGAAGATATTATCTAAGGAAAGTGGCTATAAGATTCAAGTAACTTCAAATGGTCATTTAGAGATTTAAGCACATTTAGTGTTTTAATATTATTGGACTGTTGTAGAACTTGTTCAGTAGCCATGAGAGACTAGAAGACACGTTTCTAAACCAGTGAGAAGGTTATTAGGAGAAATCTAGTAGGCTGATAGAGATAAACTACTTACAACCTTCATTTGAGTGTTTTATCTTGAGCTGATCATTGCTTGCTAATGACACTACACTATTCCACAGCATTTGTATTTTAAGTACTGGAAAGGCAAAGGAAAAGAGACCCACATCACCTTAAATGAAAAGGTTTTGATGTTAGTATTTTTAAACTTTAAGAAAGGTTTCAAAGGGAAAAAACAAACAAACAAAAACCCTTTAACAAGGTTTAAAAGGAGGGGAAAGGGGAAGGTACCAATTATAGTCTAGGTAGCTGTGCTGCTGAAGAAGACAATGATAACTGAAGATACTTCAGATTAATGTTTTCCCAAAAGACGACCTGAAAATAGCTTAATAGATACGATCTCCACAATCCCCAAACCTTTACATACTAGAGGAACACAACACACAGGACCTATCTATTTTCAGTTTATTTTGAGCTCTACCTACCCCTGTGTCTGACACTTTGCAACCACAGATAAATAAACCTTCCTCCTCCAAGATGTTGTCTACCTTCAGACAAAGGAGACTACTGGGCAGGAAAAGCAATCAAGTGTAACAAAGAGAAGATCTTACTTAAATATAACAGTAGTTGTACATGTAAACAACTGAGTTACTTTGGGAACCTCACAGTGAGAATCACAGTGCAAAGTATGTGTGTATATATATATACGTATGTATACACACACGTATATGCATATAAGGAAATGTATACCAGTCCAAAACACTAAATGAAAAATAGTCACATGGGTATACTGTGTAATATTTAGACTATTCAAGATTCTTGTCCTTTATTCTTATTTCCATGCTTTTGCAGTAATGTTTGGCAAACACTCTAATACTTAGATACAGCATCTATTTTTTAAAACAGCAATCCTATTTCTGGTGTCCCAGAAAATTCAACATCCTTGCCTAAACTTTGTATGTAATAACTTAGTTACAATAAAATCTTATTCCAATTCTTTTAAGGTGTATCTTTGCCACTGAAAGTACAAAATTACACCCTAAATAACTTAATGTTTCCTTAAAGTTCTTTCCAGCTTCAAATAAATTCTCCATCTGGTAGATCACATTCACAGCCATCAAGAGATATCTTGATATATGTGGACATGAATTTTGCAGGGCTGAGTAACATGAAGGAAAGATGAATGACCTTGAACTACAAAAATCATAATGTTCTCCTACTTTTCCTGTTCCTTACCAGGAAAGTTACAGATGTACTGCACTTTGTATTGAAAAACAAAACAAAACAACCCCCCTAATGATTTAACATTGCATACAAGTAGTATAAGACTATTTTTTTTTTCTTGAGAGTCTTAGAGTTTAATTTTGTATAGCAAGTTGCAAGCCAGACTCATAGTCAACAACACACTTCAGCTTCCTAGAATTAAGGTGGTGTCCAGGTCTTACAGATATAAAGAGAACAGTTATTTAATTGCAGATGTTCACCTCCTTAAAAATATTATGTAGATTTCAGGCTGTTTTTTGTTCTTTGGCTTCAACAAAGAAGTTGTCTTTCCTTTTAATTGTTCTAATGCTAAATAATCTTAACAAGACATCAACATATTTTTTAATATATATTGTTTGTTTGTTTCAATCTAAATAACAAAATTCCAAGCTGAACCCCACAAACAATGCAAATGCAAATATGGTCTGCACGCTGCACTGACCAGCCAGCTGACCCTGCCAGTAATTTTCAGAGCAGCATATATTTTTTTGACCTACCATCCAGGTCAAGTACTAACTGAATTTTTGCCTTCAGTATGCCTCCATTCCTTAACACGTTTGATTAGATTAGATTAGGTTAGATGCCCCATTCTTTTCCATTTGACTTCCAACAATATATAGTACCTCTATGAAATTATTACTGCTGTTAGGAAGATCTAAAAAACAAGAGAAATACTCAGCAGTTAAGGACCAAACTCAGCTCCTCTCAGGACAACCTATTAATATGTAACAGTCGCTGAGCAACACAAATCACTGCTTTTCCTTTCCCCTTCTCTTAATAGAATGTGTTGTTATTTACTTGCATCAGAAATAACTACCAGCTCCTGTAATTCCTATTAGTTTCACATTAGCCAACATTCATAAAAGTAGTCAGGAACTGGTGTACTTACCTGGACTCAGTGGAGCTACTCTGCGTATTCCATACCATGGGCTGTACTCTGAACTATTGTCTTCCACACAAGTTTACATTTGGATGTAACAGAGCAATTGTCATTTCTCAGTCACTTGACTGGAATCTTGACAGCCTAGACACGTTGCACACCATCAAGCATGATAACAGCTAATTGATCAAAAAATTGACAGTTCTTGTGGATCTTGTTTAATTTCTGTTCCTAAAATGAAACAGAAGTTGTGTCCCCCTTGGAAGGATTTAAAGTTCACATGTAAAACAGTTTACTGTTGCTAACATGAGCAACCTACTTAAAAGTTAGCTGCAAATGGAAATTTTACTGCATTGTAAAAATTTGTTATTTAGGATAGGAAGACCTTCAGAAAACTCAAGGTGAACCAAAAACGCTAAGCAAATAAGAGAAAAAGTTTTTGTTTGTCAGTCCACGGAAGCTTCCCCAAAAACATTAATAAACTTTTAGTCCAAGGTAACAAAAACTTTGAAATAAACCAGTTTTGCACCAAGCTTTAAAACTTGAGTAAGAGTAGGGATGTTGTTGGTATCTCCTCAACCCTTAGTTTATGTACCCACCAGCCAACTCCCTAAATTTATGGAGCTCCTTGACAATGAGTCTGAACTTGCTTTACTCATATCTCTCTCAGTTTTCTTCCTGACCCTCAGAAGAGGGCGGACTGCTCAGTTTCTTCGCTGGCCTAAATTACTCTTAGGAATTACGATGAGAAAGACTAAAGTGCAAGACAGTGGCTAAAGAGGTCTTAATGTGGGGCCTGTCCACACAGGAACCGTGCTGTCAACACTCTCAGAAGGAAATTAATTTTCCAAGACACTATATCTCCAGCCACAAACTGCTTTCAGCATCAAAAGGACAGCTCAGGTAGTGTTACAAGCAGTCTGCACAACATGGTTAGCTAGCCTTTAATTTGTGCAGGAAACTTGAATATAGCCTTCAGCCTCACTTATGTCTAATAGGGATGAAATAGGGGAGAGGTGTACAGGATCAAATTAAGATTTGAAGAGGGTATGGTGAATCATACGAGCTAGAATTACGATGGTTTAAATGGGTTTATCAGCCGGTCAGGCAACCAGGATCAAGAGACTAGATTATTCACTGTGCAGCAGTGCTGAAAGCAAGGGTTGGATATCTTGAAAGGCCGATGACCTTTCCTCATCCTTTTGGCATTTATCTTCTTAACCATCACCTAAATCCTCTAAATTGCCTAGCTGTATTCAACACATTGCACAAACTCCAGCCTCACAGATCTCTGCCGCACTTCTGAGACACTGCTCTTGCCACTGGGAACCCCAGAGCTGATCTTGGGAAGTTGACCACCAGTCCCATTACACAGTGCCCCAATAAAGGTGCTTTCCACCAGAGTGCTCCCAGGCTTGTTAGGAGTATGAACAGGCAGAGACAGGCAGCATTTTAACCATATTTTATAAGGGAGGAGGAGGCAGCTGACACCAGTTCACTCACTGAAGTCTTCAGAAAGTCCATTAATATCTCAGCAGGGGCTAACCAGCTATTTCTATAGCACACTCTAGCTACTTGCGGAAGTGTCCTGGTTCCAGTTAGGACAGAGTTAATTTTTCCTCATAGTAGCTGGTAGGGTGCTATGTTTTGGATTAGGATGAGAAGAGCGCTGATAACATGCTGATGTTTTAATTGTTGCAGAGCAGTGTTTACACCAGGCCAAGGACTTTTCGGCTTCTCGCTCTGTCCTGCCAGCGAGCAGGCTGGGGGTGCAGCAGGAGCTGGGAGGGGACAGACCCAGGACAGCTGACCCAAACTGGCCAAAGGGGTATTCCATACCATCTGACGTCATGCTGAACAATATATAGGGGTGGCTGGCCGGGGTGGGGGGCCGGCTGCTCGGGGATAGGCTGGGCATCGGTCAGCGGGTGGTGAGCAATTGCATTGCGCATCACTTGTTTCATACACATTATTATTAATAATACTATTATCATTATTACTATTATTATTATTGTTATTATTATATTCCTGTCTTAATAAACTGTCTTTATCTCAACTCACAGGCTTCACTTTCCCGTTTCTCTCCCCCATCCCAGAGAGGGGGGGGGGAGGGTGAGCGAACAGCTGTGTGGTGTTTAGCTGCCAGCCGGGTTAAACCACAACAGAAAGTTAAGGAAAGGAGATGGTCCAGCCCCTTGAGAGCTAAGCCTGCTGAAAGCACCATCAGAATATTTATTTTTATTTCTTCCACCTTCATTTTCTATTCAATTCACCACACTTCACTTTTTCCATATCTCTTCACATCTCATTTCAGTAGCAATATGAATCTGTTTCCCTTTAGCTTTGAGTCCTCCTCCTCTTTTTTTTTTTTTTTTAATAGAAATGTCCCCTTGCATCCAGGTAACTTTGGTGCTATTGACTCTCTGGCTATGTATCTTTCATTGCTCTAATTACTTACTGATCATTGCCACACACTTTCCTACTTCCCTTACATTTATGTATCATCTTAATTTCATAGCCTCCTGTCTCTTAAGTCCTTGTTCCTCTTAGCTTATTCATTTTCCCCTGCAGTTCCACTCCAAGTAATAAATACCTGTTTTTATTAACTCAGAAAAATATTTGTTTCCTTTGTGCCCGTCCTTTTGCTAAAACCAGATTAAGCAACTGTTGTAGTAGCAGCCAGAGGGCGCCACTGAAATGAGGGTTTCTGTTGTGCTAAGCACTGTAAAAATACATCAGCCTGACTAGTTGTACTTCCAGCACACATTGTCCTTTGAAGAAGTTCAAGGTTTCAAAAAGCACAGACCACAAAGGGGACAAAAAGTCAACCATTTAAAACGAGTTTCTGCAGAGTACAATTTATCCACAACTGTTGAGGGAAGAAATATTGCAAAATGTTGTTGCAACAAGGGAATCTTCAATAAATATTTGATCAAGCTTTTCCAAAAACAAAACATCAAATCCATTTTTAATGAAAAGTTTAGATTTTATTTGAAGTGACCTTTTGATGAAAAACTCTTACAGTAAATGTTGTTACGGACTCTAATTGTGAGCTTTCTAGGCAGGTTACTCAAACAGAAAAAAGTGCATTATTGCCTTTCGTATCATCATTGTGTAAATACTGAATGAAGAGAAAGAAGTGCCAAGGTCAGTCGGGCAACCCTACACCAGAGCCTGGTGCTGAACAGTATTTATCCTGAGTCTGATAATGATCAGCAGCTAACTTCAGATGCAGACATTTCATCTCTGCTTCTTGTGCCAGGGCCTCTGCCATTTCTATCACCACCTCCTTTATGCCTGTGTATACAGAGTAGGAATACAAATAGAGAGTCAGGTCTTCCACAAACTTCATGTATGGCAGCAACCAGGAATTATTAAAGAAAGTGCTCATTTTATCTGGATTGATTTTTTTGGCCATAGATATGAATGAAAATATCCATAAAAGTTGCCAATAAATAAGCGAGTAACATTCAAACCAAGTCAACACATGAAGTCTCACTATCTTACTTATGCCCATAGCTTGGCAGGACCAGATTTACATACAATAGAATTTTTTTTTTTTTTCCAGACAAGTCATGTTTTAAGACACCATTTTAAGACTTGTAGACTGATTAGTGTAGAACAGAAGAAAAATACACAGCTACACTTTTGTATTTCTGACTAGCTTTGCTTTGTTTGTGTTATATCTTCTCTTGCAGGTCAAGACCGAACCCCAAAATTCTACCAAAGAAAGTGTCATGAAGCATGAAGCAGACTATTTTGCATTGCTGTGCCTAAAGCATAATCTCTGCTGTGAGACCTGTCTGAGCTTCACACCTAAGGAAGAGAGACAACCTTGAAACAAAAAGCAGAAAAGCCCAAACATACTTTTTTTTTTTTTTTAAAGGAAAACCTACCCATGTTTGTTAGGATAATGAAATGCCAGTGTTTAAATTAAACCATATAATGATTTTCTGCCAGTCACTGTGCAAAGACACAATAGCCACATTATTCATTGAAAAAAAAATAATAATCACAAACTTTTCTACTCCAATGTATAGACAAGTTTCTAATCCTAAAAATATTTTGTTGTAAAATATTGAGCTTTTCTAGCAATGGAATTTCTCACTAATTCTCTACTTGATTTCCTTTACTGGACAAAATAGTTACTATGATCAAATTGTTTAGTATGAAAGAAAGAAGCAACAAAGTCTTCTTTCAATACACTTACTAAGTGGAGAGGAAATTGAAATGAAGTCTTACAATGAAATAAGAAAATAGCCTAGATGGAGCATAGAGAAAAGAACAGAGGTCTTTGTCTGGCAGACCTTGCCACTGTCAGATAACTGAAAAACTTGGATGTTTTACACAGTTCTATCTCTGCACTTCCCCAGTATTGGATAAAAACCAAAGGATGTGATGATAGCCAAAAACAGGTCTAAAGAGAGAATTATATAACCCTAAAGGCTGTTCCATAATAAGCTTTTAATTATCTTTTGGACATCCTTTCATTCACCCTGCAGTAAAAAGAGTCAGTGTTTTCATCAGCTTGATAGATTGCTATTACTAGGCTCAAGGTATGTAGGCCCTAGTCCCTCACTGACATGTGACTGCTCTGCATGCAAGTGAGATGAGCATTTGTTTTCCCTCTGCCCAATCCCAAAGATTTTGTTGTCTTTCTGCAGCTGCCACCCCTCTACACTGCTGTTTTCTACTGTACACGGGTACTGGGGCAAGGAGGATTTTGGAGAGGACAACGAAGATCATTCGTGTTCATTTGCAATCAAAATTTTTGGACATTGTCCAAATGTCTAGAACCTTGTGTGCCACAAGGACCACTTTCTACTTCCTGGCATTATATAGCAGAACTCAAGGTGGTCTGTGCGCAGTCTTTCAGTCTTGCTTTGGGGGACAGCTGTTTGCGAAGAAGCATTAGCAGATCTGTGTTTGGACAAGAAGCAACCACCAAATGCTATCTGTGACAATGAAGGAAACATTTTGAGCATGTATTCAAAGTGTCATATGTAAATATGTAAGGCAACAGCGATGTCGCCTGGTATAAGGTTATGATGCACAAAAATCTTACAAGCTTCCTTCTGCTCATGTTTGGTTTTGAGAACCAGCAAGGAGTAATTTCATTTGTTTCTTACATTCCCCTGACATCCAAAAGAACATATTGAGAATAGCTGAAGGGTTCAGAATAGCTTTATTTCTGTCTTTTCCCCCTTTCCTCCTAGGAAAGGGGGAGCTTGATATTATTATGATTCTAGATCTGATTTTTTCCCTAGTTAAGGGAATCAGAAATAAATATAAGCATTAAAAAAAGAAAACAGTTTATCTCTCCAAGTTCCTCTCTTGCAAAACTTCTGCAGTAAACTGAACCCAAAAGACTGGCCTTGTTCTGTAAAACAGGGTTTGTAAGAGGAAAATCCCCATGACTAAATCAGCTAATTGGTAGAGGGGAAAAAAAACACAAGCATGTAGCATTTCATTATCTAAAAGTTAACTTCTTTTCTTCTCCCCCCCCCCCCCCCCCCCGAATATTTTCTTTTCCTTGATCATCTTCTGACTTTATTCAGTCAATTCAGTGCATGTCAATTAGAGTTCACAGAAACTTAGAGATGGAGAACACCCAGAATCCTTAAATTTTAACTGTGACATTTGCTGAATCCATAACTTTGGAAGTTACTTGCTGATGGCTGGCAAGAGGTGGCCAAGAAATGAGTCTTGCCCCAGATTCCAGTGCATAAACTGTGCACTTGACAGATGTACTGCTACAGTAGGAATTGCTGCTGCAAGCTGTATAAGCTCAGGAGAAAAAAAAAAAAAGAGAAGAAAAAAATAGTTGGGAGATCCCACAAACTAATGTATAACACAAATACTTAAAAAAACAAACGAACAAACAACCAACCTTGGGCTTCACTTAGAAATCGAATACCATGATGTATAAACTTATTTTTCCATTAGTGACCTCTGACACGTCTCAGCACTAAGTGGTGCTGGTGTACAACAAAAGAGGCAGACTTGTATTTCTGTAAAATTGGAAGCAAGGCGAAGCTCCTCGTTCACATATCATCAGGCAGTAACAGGATAGAGAAGTTACAGTGGATGAGGCCCAAGTAGTTGTGAAGGTCTCATTGTTACTCTCAGAACTGACTTAAGGTAAGCTTCTAAATCAGAAAGATTAAGGAAGCATCTAACATCTTTGAATGTGATTTTTTTTTTTAAATAAATTATTTAAAGATCAAAGGTGATGTGCTCACCCTTATCCCCTCCAAAAAGAGTACTCAAGCAAATGCTTTTAATTTACTAATTATGGATTCTGAAAGATTCAGTTTCATGCCCATTCTGGCACTGAACAAGAAGCACTTATGATAGAGAATCAGAGATGGAGACCCAATGATGAAAATACTTCTCCAAATACAGATACTCCTCCAAAACAGAGGTGTCAGGTCAGGCTGACCTACAGCCAGAGAGGTGAAGAGTACCCTAAGAACACTTTCCTCTTTTTAAGACAATGCTGAATTTCTAAGGTGAACACAGTGTAGTCTGTCTGGGAGCTGGCAGCAAGAATACCATTGTGATCCATTCCCACACACAACAAACCATGTCAGTATTAAGTCCCTGAGGTTTGTGGAGTGTTTCCAGCATGAAACACATAAAGCTGTTGGGTAAGGTTATTACAAACCACTCAGCTTTCAGCCAGGAGACTGAGTGGAGCTGGCATTGGAAAGGACCCGTGACAGTCCATGGAAGCTTGACAGCCTGTTCTAAACTGATACTGAAATAAACTGCTATATTCAGTGGACATATCAATGCACAGTATGGATGTTACCTATGCCCCTTCTTTGTTGGCATCACTAAGGGACAGATCAGACTGATATATTGATAAAACACACAATATTATCTATCAGCACCTTTAGCAAGGGTAGTTAATAAATAAACCATATTGTTACTGACGAGCAAAATCCGGATTAAGACCTGCATTCAGAAAACCTACAATGGCTTTACTATGGGGAAGGAAAAGAAAAAAAATGTATACAAATTGTTCATTTTCTTCTGCATCAGTAGATGGTGCTCTTTATATTAGGTATCACAGGCTACTTCTGAGAAACAGCGCTTGCTTGCCCTGGGGAGAAAACTGTAAGTGCTTTTTCCATAGGCCCCTCTTAATCTCCTTAAATTGCCAGACCTTCTTCCCTCTAAAATGGCTAGACAATAATCATATTAGCTCTCAATGTGTTCAACCAGGAACTTCAGATTAATCTCTCCCAGTAAATAACCAAACGAGCCAAAAACCATGCAGGATTTCTTATGCCTCTCTGGAAGGCTACCACTCAGTAAATACTAACATGATCCTTCCTTTGAAAGTGCCACAAAAGGCATCGCACCATACTTCTGTCCATGGTTGCCTTGGTAGGAATATGCTGAACAGCAGAGTGACCCTAGATCTGACAAAGCCCAAACACAGTACATGTTGGTGCAGACCATGTTTAGAGTCAGTGTATAAGTTTGACACATCGCAGACACAGCAAAACCACCCTGCATGCTCCTGTAACATCACTTTCTCCTATTAGGCTACCAGAATCCCAAACACCCCAAACAATCGCTTTGAGATAAAATGGACAACTGAAGAGTGAAGAAACCTGAGAAACTCACACAAATACCAGCCTTTTTTTTCCTGGTCCCAGAACAGAGGAATTCATGGTCCAGACAGTAGCAGAACCAGATGTCCTCACATCCACAGCCAAGCACACAAGTCCTTGTCCTCTGGAAACAGAGCATTTGGACATTTGTTCCAGCGTAACTTGGGAAGGTGACAGAATATCACACAGCTTTTAAATAGTCTCAGAGCCATGGCAAAACAGAACCAAAATCTGCGATAATAGGAGGAAAATAAGTCTAAGTATACACAGACACATAAATCAGGCAAGTTGGCACACTTACATAAAAGTGATGCAGTACTGTGCAGGACTCTTCATCCTTTCCTAGTTGCCTTTTAAGTCTATAGATTTCTACAACTGGCATTAATTTTTTCACATCTTCTTACTGAGTCTGGCACTACAGGCTGCTTTGAAGTTAATGTGTTATATGAAGTTACCTGGATTTATAAAAAAGAAATTAACCCATACCACAAAATACATCTAACCCACGACAATAACGGCAAGCCCACAAACCACAAACAGTGCCACTGACAGCACTAAAGCAGCAAAAAAAAAAAAAAAAAAAAAAAGAGTGCTTTTCAAGCTAGCTTTGCCATCATAAAATAAAGATAACAAGTCGATACTTTTTACACTACTGCCTTCTTAATTCCTTATCAAATTTTGTTGGGGCCTTATTCTCCAGAGGTCAGAGATTGAGTTCCTTCATCTCTGGTGGGGGAGGAAACCCACAATGAATGGGTTAAAGGAAGAACAAAGGCTTCCTCAAGAATTGGCTCCTGCACAGCTGATACACCTTTTCAAACTTAGAAAAACTCCCCTATTTCTTTTGTTCTGAGTCTTTTGCTCATGTGTACAGAGACTTCCCTTTGCCCTCCTCAGGAGGTGGAGTATTTCCCCAGAGCAGGCAAGGGAGAGAAATAAGTAGCTGGATGTGAGGCTCTTTCTTAAGCTTCAACACTTTCATAGATTTTTCCAGATAAATGGACAGGCCTTATTTGTCCATTGCCCACTTCCAAGTCTCTGGTCCCCCAGCAGGCCCCCACAGAGATTTTGAGGAGGATGTATTAGCTCCACCATCCAAAGCTGTATCCCTCTGGCTATTTTAAAGAAGCGTACCACAAGTTTTAGGAACCTTTGTTATCCGTCCTTTACAGAAAGGATTTCAGTTCTGCCCTGTGTCTTTCTCTCATACCTCTTTGTTTATTTCTTATCTTTTCTTCATCTTAAATCGTCCCTCTGTTTGCCCTGCAATATCCCCCAGTTGCCTTTTCCAGCAAGGCCTATGCTCCCATTCAACCTTGGATGTAGCAGGCTCATCGTTAAACTCAAGCACCAATAACCTGAGGAATTTCTTGAGACCAAATGAATTCATCTCCAAAATGTGCTGCTGAAAAGCATACACAGAGACTTAGAAACTCACTGTCTCTGTCTATATTTTCACGATTTCTTTCTGAGTGGGAATATTCACCTTGAGATAGCACCTAATACTGCATGAATATACAGCTTTGGCACCCAGTCCTTTCCACTTCTTTTGTTTGTCATTCTAATGAAGCAACATAAACCCCCAGTTTCTTTTCTCCCAACAGAAACCATGTTTCTGAATGGTGTTTAAGGTACAGAAAAGGATATTACATTTGGGCTGTCTAGGAAATGCCACTCTGCTGTGGTAAACTGAATTATATATCTTGACCTGACATTTTCCAAATGTATATATGGGCTTGTTTTCACTCCATGCTCTGCTCTCTCAACATAAGCCACCCTTTGAACACAGGAGGAGGAAAGGAAGACAAAAGAGGATGAGAAAAATTCACTGACACTGCGACAAGCCTCTAGCTCCTGCTGACTGCACAGTGCTAGTTCTGTGCTTAAAGCAGAAAGATGAGAACAACAAAACAGAGTTGGCCCCAAAAGAAAGTATCACTTGAAGAGCTCTCCAAATTAACACAGGTGTCTGCTGAAAGGATCTGAAGTTCTGGCTACTGAGCTTATCATTACAAGAAAGTCTTCACACACAACAGATGGATGCATCGACTGTTTTAAAATCCTCTAATTAAATTGTAGTTTGGGTTAAAATAGCAGAAAAGTCCTAATGTTTGCCAGAAACCAGACATTGGAAGAAAAGCAGCAGTTATTGATCCCCCTCCAGGATAACAAACATCTTCATCTCTGAGCTGCAGCAAGGCAGCTGCCAATTAACTGGCAGCCTTGGTGAGAGGAATATGGCTGATCTGTAAAAATAAACACCACAGCTCAATAATATGGGATCACAGGACCTCTCTGACCACTGAAGGAGCCAATTTGCTATAAGAAGGGTTAATGGCATAGGTAACATCCCAATACTTGCATTTTCTAAGTCTTAAGGATTTGCATGTCCTTCCCTCCACCTCCTAGAAGGCGGCATTGGTGACATGCTACTAAAGGCTGGCGTGCTTGGACAAGCCTCTGGTTTTAGCCTCGTTGGTGCTGTCAGGTCTCTCACATAGAGAAGAACAACCTGACCCAACTGTCCCCCATCACTTGCTGCACCGCTTATACTTTGTGAGCTTAACCTCGTGAAGCAATGCAGGAGAGAGCCTCAAGGCCTGCACAGGAGGCAGGACAGACCAGGGAGGACAGTGCTCAGGACATAGCCTGCCAGTAGCAAACTACTAACTGTGTGTAGGCCCAGGGCAGGAGTCCCTCACTCACCTCAGAGCCAGGATGGTGGAAGCAGGAGGAATCACATCAGGAAAGCAGAGACGTAGAAGGATGGTACTGTAAGTACTACATGGGACACATCAGTTAAGTTCAGTTTAATAGTTTTCTGCTCCCCTCCTTTGCTGTTTCAAACTTGAAATGAAACCATCTAAGTCATCACTACTACTATAAAAACACTGGCATCAAAGGGACTAGCACAGGTAGTATTTCATACTTTGTCAGGCTCTCTACAAACATGGGGTAGTGTTACTGAGTTGATAAGTTAATCATGTTATAAAACACAAGCCTGATAGGTAGGGTAGAAACTCCCTTGCTCCAGGAATTTTGGAAACACTAGTACAATGCCCCTTCCTGAAAACCTGGACATATTTAGCTTTTAAATGCATTAAGTTACCAGATTTCTCCTGTGCTTAAATTAGATGTGAATTAGTGCTTTCAGCAAGTCATTTAAGGCCTGAACTTGCAAATATAGTAAAGCTCAGGGGAAATACAGACCCAAGACTCTGGGCACATACAACACTTCAAAGGTAGTATAGGTTTGCAAAAAGAGAAAAAATTACTCCAGCATATGGAGGAAATTGTGTTATTACTCTCTAATCAGGAGTAGCTAGTCTGCATTTTTCATTTGATGGCATCCTTCCATCATGGCCTTAAACAATCTCACAGGGCTGCTGCTGAATAAGAGAGATATTCTATATCAGAACTGACTGCAGTTCTGAGTTGGGTGTACAATGGTGTTGTTCATGATGCACACAGCATTCATTGATTTCAGTTTATGAAGTATTTTTATTGGTTTCAAGGATAGACACTTCAGTCCTGCAAGAAGTCTTCTATATGATGCCTTAAAAAGGAGTTGAGTACAGATTCCATTCTGTATAGCTTCCATCTGGATTTCAGCATTGCCTAAGCTCAAAGCATGGGCACATTAAAATACAGAATTCCATTATATTATAGCAGCAAAAAAAAGTTAGCACCAAGTCACAGCATTAGTATATGAATCATGCATGCAATTATACATGCTTAACCAGTGAAATAGAAACCTTCTGTGAGCTACAAATGACCTCAGAGGTTCTTTTCTCTCAATTAAATAAAAAAAAAAAAGTATCAACAGCTTCTTTAAAAGAACTTCCTTAGCCTCTAGCTATAGAGAAAAAAACTCTGGTGTTTGCATGTCAATCAAATGCTGCACTTTTATTCATAAGCGTATTCAGTGCAAACTTTTGATGTATTCTGAAAGTCAATAATTTTAAAAGAAAAGCATTCTTCCATACATATGAAGAAAATTCCAGCTTTTCTTCAGACTCCTCAGTCTTGTTACTGCTAATGAGTTGTAGCACAACTCCAGGAAAGCTGCTTGCCAGGAAAATCAGAACCTGACATCTCTGTCTCACAAATGACCTTCTTTAACTGTCCCACGATGTAAAGCCATGATGTGCACATTTCGAACACTAAATAAAAGCACTGAGTAGGAGAAAGCCGCAAACCAGAATGGTCAGCCTTTACCACATTTTTTTTTTCTTTCCCCACGTAGCTGCATCACCCAGGTTGTGACTGTTCAGCTGAAGTAGATAAGTGTTTCCAAGGATTACAGAAAACTATTTGTGCCCTCCTCTCCATTTTAGCGTGGTGCCATCCTCCTAAAACACTGCTTCACTTCAGGTAGGGTGAGGCGTAAAACTGATGCTTTATCCAAGATGCTATAGCTCACAGCAAAGATGAACGTTTTCAAGCATACATTTAGTCTTGTACTAAGAAGGAAATAAAGCTTAGTGCACAAAGATCAAATAGTAATACCATTCCCTTGCTTGCCTCATTTCATCTTTAAGCTTCAGGGGTGCTTTTTTTCCCCCACTGTAGTGTGTATTTCAGGTGTATTTTTTTTTTTCCCACTGAAGCATGGGTACAGCATATTAACTACCACAGTATACCTCTCCACCCCCTGTACTACTTAATAATATGCCTGCTCTGCATCAGGGAGGTTCAGGTAAGGTTAGAAAATGGCTTGCTCTACCTGCCTCCTTGTCTTGTAGGGAATGTTGTCAAGCTTCTGAATTCTATTTATGAATGCCTTTCTTTCCAGCAGCTGCAGAGCAAGGCCTAAAGAGTTATTCTATGAGCTACTTAGTTTTAAAACACTTTCTGCTAAAACCTCATGGAGTTTTAAAGACAGAAATGTTATCTATTTCTGCAGTGCTCACACAGATGGATAGCATGTCTGGCTGAAACCGAGCCCAGTCACAATGTCTTTGCTCTATCTGGTCACATCTGATAGAGAGCTGAACCTAAATATGTACATCAATGGTGAAGTAGAAGGATGTGAGGTTTTTATTTATCAGGTAAATCAGCATCTGAACAGAAGTTTCTAAATAGCAATAAAGTCATACATTGCCTGTCACCTTTAAATACTATGCAATTTTGTTCTTTAGATTACAGAAGGAGAAGAGCGACTCATACAAATATTTCCTACATCCTTGGACAGTACTACAAATAAAGCACTAAGCCACACAGCAATAATTTGTTGGCATCAATAATCACCCATAGGGTAAGTCTTTCCTAAGCATCAACTATGGAAAAAGGAGCTGTACACATACAAAAAGTTGGAAAAATACTTATAAGTAGCATCTTTTCAAGAAAGAGAAAAACACTTAACTAGTCAAATAGACTCAACATAAAAGATAGTAAGCACTAATCATGAACTGAAAGACTGCAGTACCCTAGATTAGAAACTAATCCAAAACCAAAATCATAGGATTATTCTTGATAGGTTATAAATCTGAATTGACAAGCACAGAGCTTGCTTAAAGGTGGTCAGTTTTCCAGCAATGCCATACTTCCGAAATGAAATTACCTTGTTAGACAAGGACCTTAGTGGAATGTGTTATGACGCTTTTCTTGGGACAATTTGCTTCCACTGAGGACACAACCTTTGTTTGTGAGAGGATAAGGCTGCCCACAACACCTAACTAGTGCCCATGACTACACATTTCAGTTGTCACATGGAGACAGATGCTCAAGTGCACGTCCTGACTCCTTCATCCAGGAACTTTAACTCAAGACTCAAAGAAAACAGCTTAAACATATAATACTTTCTCTGGCCTCTGAGAAATGTCAAAATGTGTGTCAAATATAGAACAAACACTCTACAGCCTTACAATGCTTTGTAGAGAGACATTTTCTGCACACCTGTGCTCTTACTTTCTGCAAACGCTAACAGGTCCCTGGCAGTTTTTGCTATGAGGAAACTAGCACACACACTGTACCCAAATCCACTGTTGAACAGGAAGTAGTAAGAAAACAATGTTTTTAACAGCCGTGTACATGGTGAGACAAGTGGTTTTATCTGCTTACCAGATACTACTTTAAACAGAAAGATGGAACCACAACATTGTTAAGCTGAAAGCTTTAGAAGTTGAGTGATTCAGACCAAACTCACTACTCCAATGTATCATTGACCACTTTTAAAGAACTATCTTCATAGCCACTATTTCAGGTCTTCATCTGAACTTATATGCACACGGGTCAGATCTAAGATGTCTCACTAGTGCTCAGCTGCACTGCAGAGCTGTCTTGGCTTATTGGCAAACGTGTAACCACAGAGATTGAGGCAGGCTCATGCATTTTTTTTTTTTTTATTTCCTCATTAATGCCTGTGACTTTGCAAACTTATGTCCATGAACACGCCCCTTGACTCCCAGTGCTGTGGTACTCCTACTGCCCTCCAGCAACTGTGTCATAACAGGGGAACAACATCCCTCAGGGATAAAAAGCAGGTAGGATATTAGAGGAGAAAACAAGGGGGCTCAAATGCTTTTACCTGCATTGTCATGGCAAGGAGAGGTGGGAGAAGAAGCATATACAGAGGAGTCTGACTTCTAAAACATACCCCCAACCAGACAGCATACCTTAGGTCTCCAGCAGCTTTTAAAGAGCTCAGAAGTTTTGCTGTGTCCAAAAGAGGGATTAGGCCAAAGCCCAGTTAAGAGCCAACATTAGTCGTGCTGTGATAACAAAGGTTGTATGTCAAGGGAGAATTACAAAAATACTAAAACCAGGTAAGTGGATTATAGCAACTTTACTAGGAAATTCGTTCTTCTTGTGCCTATCGAAAGAAACACCACCAGAGATTACATCTCTCAGAATACAGCAGCTGTCTGAGCAGAAAATAAAATCCACTGAATTCAGTGAAAAGGCCACACTTCTACAGGTTTTGGATGAAGGGGCATCTGTACTTTTTGCTCTGAGCTAGTCGTGCAGAGACTCTGCTCAGCAATTTCACATCATGCAACACAAAAAACCCCACCCAAAGCTGCACAAGTGTGCAGTGTTAGCTTTCAATGGAAATTTTGACAGTGCAGAATTACCAAGATAAGAAGTTTTCTCTTGCTACCTCTCTTAACAGTCTTTGATAATAAGGTTTTGTAACATTCGGAAAAAATAACCTGTGGTTTCCCCACAGGAAACCCATGATATTGCTTGTAATAGGAGCCTTAATTTCAGGGGCTATTAATGGGGTAACATCGAGTAAACATTGGTTTAAGATAAAACAATGAAATTCACGACATTGTCTCTAATGCACAAAAGACAATGATTAACTTTACCATAAGTACAAAATTCACAGTATTAGTCAGAATCACTCTCTGAAGCATTTGAGGGTGGATTCAAAATTCTCACTCTCCTCTCTCCTCTGTAGCGTTGTTGCTAATTTATATTTACTATAGATGTAGCACCAGGTCTGCACCTGCAACCTAAGCAAAGAGCCACGTGCTAAGGTTAAAAGAATAGTTCTACTTCCTTGATGTGTTCATGAGATTAGTGTCAGAGTAGACAGCACTTTAGCACGAGCTCATCTCAAAACATTTGCTATAGTTGCTTTCCCCAGCGAGTCAGACAAGATTTACGATTAAAAACATATTCCCACTTCAAACAGAGAGGTCATTTACATCTTGCATTTTTTAAGACTACAACCAGTCTCTCTGTCTTCTATTCCTTACAAAGGGGTTTTCCACGATACCATTTAGCATCATAAATGATATAAATTTCTAAAAGAAAGGCTTTAATATGAGTAGTGATAGAGAAAGTAGGCATTTGAGGCCTGATTCTATTGTCAGCTGTGCAGTTTATTTTGTCTTCCGGAAACTAGAATAAGTACGCATTCTGAGGTCTTAGAAAAGTACAACTTGCTGGTGACATGCATATATTGCAAAAATGTACTGAACTGAATGAGTTCTTAAGTAAATAAGAGATGTTGATTTATCAAGTCAAATGCATTAGAACCTTGTGCTAACTACCTTTTAATTTCGTCTTTTCTCTGACTACACTTGAAAAATTTTATATTCTTTTTTAACATCCGCTTTCTAAGAAACTGATAAGACAGTCCCCAGAAGTCTTCTTTTAGAGGCAGAGCGAAGACTTTCTCACTTGAAAACAAGGAGAAAAGAATCAAGGGGGCTTTTTGATTTCTTGGGGAGGAAGAAAGAGGAAATACAAATTGTGAAATGACTTTCAGATTGATCAGGCTGAAAACTTTTTTTTTTTTTTTTTTTTTTAAGTTTTCAGTTGCATGTAGCAAATTCCAGGCTTGGAAGGGACTGCTGAGAACTGCTGTGGATTGCAGCCACCATAAAAAGTTCCATCCTGCCACAGTTCATCCAGAACCAGAAAAGTACTTTAAACATATGTATTCCAGTAATGGTCTTGCTTTTGGAAACTTGCTGACATCCTCTGGGTCTCTGCAGTCTTTCCTTGGTCAGCCATTGCCTTAGCTCCATGTTTTGTGGCAACATACAGCGACCTCATCATAGAAATTGGATATATATATATCTACCATGTTTAGCTGCTGTCCCATATCTCCTTCCCCAAAATTGTTTACTATACAAGTTTAACAAACTTCACAGTAAGTGTGAGTTCCCTATAACATGAGTACTATATGAGTACTATGAGTACATTCCCTATAACATGAGTACTTAAAAGACAAGTACTGCAAGGACTTCTAATTATTCCATTCTGTAGATAGCACCACATATTTTCAAGACAAAAATGAACAAACAAACAAAAACATTTGTAACATATTACTTAATCTTTTGTTTTGTTCCTACACTAATATCAAACTTAGAAAGACTCAGTTAAGCCCAGAGAAAGAAATTTAATATCAACCCTCTCCCTTCCCAAGTATGGCTTCCCTTCCAAACATCATCTTTCATGCCTACTTTGGGATTCTCCTGCCTGCCTTTCCCTAAAGCAGCAAACAAAATAATACTTTGTAAGCTTTTCATTATTTTTTCAACTGCTCCCTCACTCAGATTCACTTGATCATTCAAGTCTTCTGCCAAACCCTACTGTTTGTCTGACTCTATTTGAGCACAGACTTACTCCTTCTTATATGCCTGTGCATAACCATATTTAATAGTACTTCATTTACCATTTCCAAGAACTTGTCTAGCAAGAACCATTCCCAAACTAGTCAGTTGTCTATTTGATGTAGAATCGTATCTTGGAGACACCAGCAGCATATATTTACCAAAGATCAAATAAGTAGGTAAGCGGTCAGAGATACTTCCCCAGAATATGCCCCCAGCAGTTTACAGCTCAGGGACTTTCAAAAACAGAGGAAACATCTTTGTACACAATAAATGTGCATGGAGTGACATTATGTCATGTCTTTCTAAAATTAGGCACAATTTATCCTTGTCTTTGTTATCCTGAATAACAAAACTTTAAGCAGACGGCTGGTTCTCTCTCTCTCTCTTTTTTTTTTTTTTTTTTTTAACCTTAACACAGATATAAAAGACAGGAAAGAGAAGTAAGAAGTAATATTCACAATGGATTTTAGGGCCTGCAATGAAGAATTTCTTGCTGTCTAACAGATCTTCCAGTCTGTTGCAGGCTGTCCAGCAGAGCACATCATACTCATGTCTAATCCAATAGACTTCACTCCTGTGACCAAAGATTTGTCCTGTGTACAAAGATTTGCTCTTGGAGAACAGATTTATTAACATGCTACCAGCGCTACGAACCTAGAAATCCCCTACTGTATTCTCACTGTTCACCTATGCATTATGGCTCTAATTATCTCCAAAGGAGTTTATTACTTGTAAGCTTCTTGTTCAGGCTGGTAAACATTTTATTCTGAATCCTCAGCAGATCTCAGTTTTACTCCTCACACTCTTAGCTGAGAAATTAAGCAACTGTCTCCATTTATTAAATATGTATTTCCCACTCTCATCAACTTCCCCCTCAAATAAAGATTCTTTGTCTTTACAAGAGGTCTCTTTCCGAGTTGCATACTCTCATAAGGTGGCTTCACAGCACTTCAGTTCACTTGAGCCTACGACATGGAACTACTAAAGGCAGTTGTTATAACTAGTTGAGTTCTTTTACTTCCCTAAGCTCATGATAAACCTTTTACTTTCAAAGGTATCAATTGTGGTCACCATTTCATAAAAAATGTATCTTTTTCCCTGCTGAAAGCCAAGGTTTAAACCACATATCATAGTATGTTTCACTTTTTGAAAGGAACTTTTATTGAAAAATGGAATATAGAATTAAATGGGATGGACCTATGCTTTTTGATTTAACACTGAGAAAGTAAGTATCTGTAATTTTGATTCTACTGACATTTATAAGTAAGGTGTCTAAACTCAGTTGCTGGCAAACACCAAAGCTATAACCATTTAAAAATGTCATTTTTCATGCAATTTTTCATCAAGATAATTATAAACTCAAAAAACTTTTTAATTATTTCTATATTAATGTCTCATAATCAATGCACCTCATTCTGATAAAGCTGTGAGTAGTTAAGAGTCTTATTTGCCTTTGGATTCAAATGGAAGAGTATGTCATATTAAATAAGACTAACCTGCACCTGCACATTCAAAGAAGATGCTAAACCAGTAAATTATTTCTTAAGCATTAATCTAAGGCAGTTAATATAAAAATAATATCCTGAAGTAATAACACCCCAAATAAACTTATACTGCCAAGATTGTTTCCTCCTATAAGAGCCTTTCTCAAAGACAAACATTTTACATTGCTCCTTAGATTATAGTGAGGACATTTTCAATTCATGTATTCCAAAAAGACAAACAGTCATGTAATTCACCTTTTTTTCTTAACCAACGCTTCCTACTTCTACATTATGCGTAATTGGAGATAAAACCATTTGCTCTGAAAACAAACAAACAAAAAAGCACACAAACCCTCAAAAAGTTAAAAGACAGCCTCTTCAACAGTGATCTACATGCAAGCTTCCTCTGGAAGAAGCTACTGCAATTCTGAGAATAACATGTCTTTTCTAGCCAAACACAGGCATGTTTTGCTAAATTAAAAAAAAAAAAAGGACAAAACACACACAGTAAGACACATGCTGATTTACCCTCTTTTTCCACAACTGTTTTGAGTTGTAAGCTCAGATTCACAGACATTAAAGAACAGAGGGAGCATATTACGATATCTTAACCTGACCTTCCAAATCTGGCAGTGGTGTAATTTCTGCATCATGCCTCTGTGTTGTCTTACTGGCTAAACTGTAGGCTCTCTCGGCGACGGACTTCCAGACTTGGTTTAGAAACCTCAAGAAGGAAAGAGTCAAATAGCACTCCTATGTAAAATATTTCTGTAATTGAGTTTAACAGGCATCCAAAATACTTTTGTTGAATTCAACGTAGCACAAATAGGAAGCCTTACAGTATGGGTCTCATATAAATATTACCATAGTAGGTTTTTATCACATAAAATTGAACTAATAGTCCTGTACATGCTCCGTACATGCTCTTCTGTGGCAAGACAGGTGGTTATTGTATGCAAGTACACATATGAATATTTTATTCCCTCTCAGAGGCGTACACTCAAGGAGACTGTCAGTTTGCTAGTAAAGTTGTAAAAGCCTGAACCACATTTCCTGTCTGTAAGAATGCAGGGGAAGAAAAGACTAGAGACTTTTAAGACTGATGGCAACTCTGGAGATAGATTTATGCTGTCAGATCTGAAATAAAAGCACATCCAAGGTCTGCCAACATAACATAACTTGTTTTCCTGTTGGATAAAGAGACGGGGTGTATTCCTAAAAACAACAAAACCAGGTGAGTCTTGTCTTTTCAGTATTATAAATTTGGAAAAAAAAATGAACAGTAGAAACATACTTCAGTTGATTACCAGTCCTTCAAGAAGGTTGCCCTTTGTGCTGAAGTTAAATTATTAAGAACATATAAACATAATGATGAGGCTGAGTCATCGTCAACAGCTTAAACCTTCATTAATCTTCAGCTAAGTGGGCAAAAGCACTAAGGTTTGTTAATGAAGACTAAGCATTGACATCAATTTTATTCTTAAAATATTTACTGAGCATAGGACTTCTTATTTTATAGTGTGCTTCTTTCCTTCTGAAGTATGAAGTTGGTATCTTACAAAGCAATTAGTTATGCATTAATTAATTGCATCTTAACGAATCCTTTCCGGAGAATTAATCCTGTCTTAAAAGCTCACACAGGTGGAAGCATTATTAATGTTAATTTAACATTTATCAGTCTTTTAATGGGTTTCTTTTTGGCAGGGGTCATTGGTACAGAATATTATTTACCTCACCATTTAATAGGAGAGGGAAAAAATAATTTTGTTTAATCTTTGACAAATTTACAGACAGAAACAATGAGAAACAAACTATTTTGTGCTCCAGTTTATCTTCTAAAATTCGGTAGTGATCAAAGTAATTAATCTGCTAACATGAATAATGAGTTGATACAATAGATGGCAAGACAGCTCTTCCTAGATAGGTATCTATATTCCCCACCTCTTGTTCCTTTTTTGTAGGAAAGTACAGTAGAAGGATGATATACTCCTGTTACCCTTTGTGACAGATTCTCTGAATAAAATACATTAGAACAGGAAGTAACAGAGCTTAATACTTCTACTATTTATACATACGCTGCTAGGAGAAAACACATCTATTTCTAGCCCCAAATTGCTGAATCTGGTCTGTTCCACCAAAAGGTAAGTAGGATAGGATGTACGATAGGATAGTAGGAAAGAATGATTATGTTAATTCCTTCAAGTTGCAGTAATTGCAGAATTCACCCAGGAAAGGCTAGGGTGTTTCAATTTTGTCTGTTCTTTTTTGTCTGTTATCCCCACCCTTATTACAGTAGAAGGGACTCTGCAAACCTAGGAAAAAGTCAACAAATGTTTATTTATTCCCGTGTCCTGTATTTGTTGGTGCAGACAGTCATCAAGAGATTTAAAAGGGAGAAAAAGCAAAAATAACTGTCTTTGGAAATAGTTTTTTTTTCCCTGTATTTTGTTGTGTGAATTTACTATAAAGATTTGGG
This sequence comes from Anser cygnoides, assembly GCF_040182565.1. Lineage (NCBI taxonomy): Eukaryota > Metazoa > Chordata > Aves > Anseriformes > Anatidae > Anser > Anser cygnoides. Next base: position 92,129,146 of record NC_089873.1, on the reverse strand, counting down.
TAACCCCATCCCTAAAGTCACAAAAGTAGAAATAAATAAATAAATCATCCAGATGGAGTAAACAATTACCTGAGGCAGATACTCTGCTTGGATGGACATCCAGTTTGATGCTGTTTCCAAACTAGAATGAAAGAACAGCAGAATAAGAATGTACCAATAATACTAGAGAGATTCTGGTATAAGGTATTTGAAATACTGGCATCTTTGTAATGATTAAATGTAGTACCACCTCCCAAGTACCACCTCCCAAATGATTAAATGTAGTACCCACCTCCCAGGTTCTCCTGAATTAAAACTAGAATTGTTGCCCTCATGAAACCTTTGGCTATACGATGAACTCTTTTCTTTCACAGCGGAGCACAGTGCTTTAAGAACAGCTTCAGTATGAGCAAGTGACTATTGCTCTTAGGCTTAGACTATTGCAGAAAACTCTGATGGAAATTAGGCTTATCATATTAGAATAATAGTGTACTGTCCGTAGGGGCCTATTTTTTCCTTAGGACATTTTTCCCAAAGATATAATTTTTTTTTTTTTTTAATCAGTTTGAAGGTAATTGAGTGGAAATGTTCCGAACACTGTTCTAAGGGTTCTTAAGAATAAATATGTAATTTCAGAATGGTAAATCTAGTTTTGCTACATTTGACAATAGATGATTTAGAATTAAAATTAGAGAATGGAATAAAACTATTTCAGAACACTCTAAACTATAATTAAACATCTCTTGCTGTCTATCTCTCAGTCTCCACCCGCACTTGCCTTACTTTTTTTCTTTAGCACAACCAGTTAGCTGTCACATATTGCATCTGCTATCATAACATAAAGAGAGAGCAGCGTAGTTATCTGAGGAGACAAACTGTTCTTCAAACAAGTATTAGCTTTCCTTCTACCACTGCAGTTGTCAAAGTAGTAAATATTTGAATAATGCAATTATAAATGTAAATAGCTAGCATATTGGCAACAAATATAAATGTAGTAAAAGAACAGCTGGGGGACAGCTGGGAGTTGTATATCTGTAAATCTGAGATATAAAAAAAAAATCTCTTGTATTTTGTACTTGAAAATTAAGATTAACTTGAAACTGACATTAGAAAACCATAGTCCAAACACAGAGGCACTCCTGTGTGTCTGATCAAGGCCTTTACTATGGTTTTATGGGGTAACTGAAAATTGATTTTATTTCTGAAATATAAATAGGGTTGTCTGAAAAACAAGTAGCTCATATTGCAAAGGTAAGAGAAAAAAAATAAAAAAGACATTTACATCACATACATGTTTGTGTATGTATATAGGTAAAGTCACATATTCTACTGAAATACAAGCAGATGTTTAAATTGACATTTTGGGAAATCAACTTTAAAATAAATTAAATAATGATAAATGAAACTGTTGTTTTCTACCTTTCCCCAAACCTATGCAAGTTTCTAAACTAAGTATAAGAAAGACCTGTAGCTTGTAAAATTTAAAACATTGGTACATTTTATTAGAAATAAAAGTTGTTTTGCTAGAGTATTTCAGAAGTTCTAGAGAAGTGGAATTGCCCAAATACTGTAGATCTTAAACTTGAAACTGAAATGGAAAACAACTTTTTTTCCAACATCAACCATTTTCCAGTCAGCGATTCAAATATAACTCAGAAGTTGAAATATGAAAAAAAGCTTGTCCACAAAAATTTGGTTACCTCTTCCACATTAATTAAGAATTCTCCTTTTTCTCTGGAAACACCATGGAAAAAGAGAACTCCTAAAACAGACCAATAAATTATAGCCTTCAATACCTAGAAAAAGGTAGAAACTCAGATCCAAGTTGTATATTTGATATCTACTCCCTGTTTTTATTCCAATGAATCACAGGGTTTTTGTTTCTATCACAGGTACATGTGCCCTTCTCTCAGGCCACAATACTGTTTTTGCTCGCTGGACAAAATACAGTCTTAGGAAAAGCATTAATAAATGAACATAAGAAAAATGGAAGGCAATCACTTCACAAAAGATAGGACAGAAGAAGAAGGAAGGATGATTATTATTATTTAGAGTTGGACTACATTGAGACTTAAAATTTCCTGTCTTTGGCATAGACTTCTTGTAGTTTTGGGCAGGTTGCACAGGATGCAAATTTTTTATAGTGACTCATTGTACAGTAACCCGGTTCCAAACGCTGGTTACTCTTGATGTTATTACATCTTCTCAAGGTGAGATCTCCATTTTTCTTAATTCCTCCTCTGGAAAATGGGAATAACATAGCGTTATATCATGGTGTTTTGTCTCTTGTAATGAATGTCTCATTCACGTAGCTCATTGCAAAAAAGTGCCTCTCAACATGACATGTGTTATTGCAGTAATGGAGAGCCCTCAAATAACTTTTCTAGAACTAAACTAGGAGAAAAGAAAGGAATGGAAATTGGATATTTAGTTTGAAAGGATGGATAAATGGCCACTGGAAGGACTATGTGGAATAAACAGTTACAAAGCTGTCAGGAATTTACAGATTATTTGCTCTGCTTTGTTCCTTTAAAAAAGAGAGAGTCCAGATCAGGAAGGAAAAGTGCTACATAGAAGTCTACGTGACAATTTCTCACTAACAAGGATTATCTTATCTTGTTTAATCATCGTAAGAACATCTGTGGATTGGAATTAAACAAAACTAAAAGAGTCTTTCAACACTAGTGTAATTAGGGAACAAAAACCAGAAGGGGCATTTTCTAAGGTGAGCTGGAGTCAGTGAGCCAAGGAACAAAGCTCCGTCTTCTCAATAGGAGTAAATGCATTGGTGCCCCTGCAACATGTGAATGTATAGTGATGCATTCCTTTACTCAGCTTTCCTTTAAAAAGTAAACAAAACATTAAGCCCCTGAAGGAATCCAGCTATATCAAAACCAAATAGGAATATTACGGACCTGACTGAATCTCATGCTGCCAGTGTCATCTAACCTCTGCTCCAGCTACCTTTTTTTTTTTTTTTTAAAAGACAATTAGAAAAACACTTTCAAAGCTATTCATTGAGGTTTTTTTTTTTTTTTTTTTAAGCAATGTGTGATTTTTACTCCATTTTACAGGCAAACTAGTAGCCCAGCCTTTGGTTGATTTGCTATGAAACCACAGCTCTGTTAACAGTTTATGAATGTTTTCTTGTTATTTAGCATCTGGTTTTGATATTAATTATATAGCTCATAGAGCAATGGCTGCCACAGAATAAACAATAAAAAGGCTTGAATTACAGAAAGCAAAAATCAACCAAACACAAAGAATACAGTGTAATTGTTAGACAATACATAATATAAAATGATTTTCCTTCAGTTACAGAAATGGAATGCCACCCTTCTGTCTGGGGAGTTTTGGCCTTTCTGAGTCTGGCTCTGATTGTTTCATTGATACTGAATATTTCACACTATATGAAAAAGAAGCAAGAAAGTAAGTAATGTTGTCTCTGTAAGGAAAGGAATTTGACTGTTTAAAAGCACCTGCAGAGAAAGCTATCATTTCTGGGAGATGTCAAGCCAAAAGATTTATACTTTTGAGTCTTAAAGTTATTCTTTGGCAAGAATGATTCTAGCTGTGAGGGTGTAACTTTTAAAATTTTTAGAAGAATCAGGTAAGATTACAGAGTGATTATTACCTGTCCAACCCACTGCTAAAAACCACTATCCAAATCTGTCCTCTGATGACAAATCAACAGAAAATGTACAGGGTGAAGAACTTATTTCTGGCTAATGTTTTATTTTTATAGTGTACTTTTAAAGTCATTAATTGCTTTTTTTTTTTTTTCTTTAGGAGTACATTTCATGTTACTTATTTATATTATAACTGTACCTTAATTTAAAAATGATTTTAAGTAGCTGTACTAACATAAAATACATTTGAGAAAATTTGATCCTCCCCAAATTCCCAAATGCTTATTTGAATTTTGGCTTTCATAATTAATTAGATTAATATTGATATTAAGATTTAATATTAATATTTCATAATTAATCAGCTTAATCAGTTTGTTTTGAAAACAAACAAAAAAACTTGCTTTTCATCATGGGATTCTCTCTCAAACCAATGTGTCACTGACAATAAGGAACTCATTTATTTTTTTAGAGGATGACTACAGTCATACTCTGTTTTCAGTTAAAATTAACTTTTTTTTTTTAATGTGATTGACTAAGACAGTCCAACCAATCTTCTGCATATAATTCTATAATCAGTTGTACAATCCTACTGCAACCCTTCAGGAAAACCTGTCTTTACACAGGGAAAATTATACCTTGTGCTGTATGAATATGAATGGGCAAACACTGTTAGATCAAACTACTTTAAAGGCTTACACACATACGTAATCCACATAAGCAGAAGGTTTATGCTTATAAATTGAAATCACCAAGAATAAGAGAATTGGTATGACTACAGGCTATTAAAAGAGATGTTGGAGTGTTTTGGGAGGGGGAGGAGGGTGTTGCTTCTTTGTTTTATCTTGACTTTTAGTGTTATTAGGCAGATATTTATACGGTGAAAAATCACAGTCATTTACAAAACTAACCTTGAGCAAGGCTGCAGTCAGATTGGCTGATGCTACAGTGTTCTGGTATCAAAGCCTTACCATGGTAAAGTCTGGAGTCCTGGAGCACAAGATAGAAAGTCAGGCATTCCAGAGTTATTAATCAAGCACTAGCAATAAATCTCTTTGTGGCTATTGCCTCTCTGCTTCAGTTTCTTTGTCTGTGGATCACAGGATATCTCTCTTTCAGAGATGGAAGCAATGGAACTAGTAAAAAAATGAACCCTTCATCTTCTAATATAAACACGATGCACCTCCCTAGGCATAGAAAAAGATATGTTAGAAGCAGAAGGAAGAGGAAACAAGAAATGAATCCCATATGTTACAATACATTTTTGGGAGAAGGGATTATATTTAATACACATATATGTTGTGTAACAAAATAGAGCCTGGAAGACTTACTTCTATACAGTGAAATCAGAAGCATTTCGGTTAGGACAATTATCTGAAGCACCCTTAAATAACACATTTCATTTTCTTTCACTTTTTTTTTTTTTTTAAACAAATTTTCTAGCTAAAATGTATAAAGACTACGAAGACAACAGTCCAAGGTAAGAGTGGATAAAAAGTTTCTTTCTGAGAAGGGCAAAGTAAGCAATAAATTATGATAGATGGCTTTAGAGGGGTGACACAGGGGAAAATCCATTATCTCACATGACCTGCCTGGAACTACTGGAGAGCAGGAGAGTTATGAAAAAAAAAAAAAGTTCTATGAAGGAGGGAGGGAAATAATTTCACACAGGAGAGATGTACTCCAGTCATTTTATCAACAATAAATAACTGCATGTTGATATGGTTATTTTATTTATGGAAGGAAGTACAAGATATTGAGCCAAAACACTATTTATCACTCAAATTCAATGAATCTATTATAATTAAAGAGAACTCTCAGAAAATAATGAGAAATTATAGTCTGATATTTAATACTTGTGGAGCAGTAACTTGTGTGTATTTACTTTTCATAACCTCCTTTTGCACACTGTGTTCAAAAGCCCTAAAACAGTCTGCTTGCACTGGTTCCAGCTGCTGGACAGCTCCTGATCTCTCCCCAGTTTATACTATATTAATGAAATTACTTTAGAAAACAGAGATGGAAGGAGTTTCACCTCAACACAAATATAAGAGGCCCTTGAAACAAAAATACAAAAGCTGTTGTCCTTCTCTCCAAACCAATCCTCAATGACGTGCTTACTTGAAATTGGGAAGTCCCTCCGTTTGTTACTGTCTGTTCAGCTGATTATACCACTGAAAAAAGCAGTCTAAGTTTGCATTACTACATCCTCTTTACAAGTCACAGTATAAGGATGTAATGGGAACAGGATCACACAGTGCTTCACTCTAATGATTCTCATTTTTACAAACATGCTTAAAAACATTTTCAAGAAACACCAGGTAATGGAATACAGAATACCATTAAATATCCAAAGCTGAACTTTGTTTTGGTCTTGTCTAGGTGCATTGACATAAGAATTTTAGTTTAATCATGAGTGCACTTTTTAAAGAACATCCTCCCCAAAAGCACCATTTAGTTCTTTAGCCTGTATTGCAAAGCGGTCTTGGAGGATGTGAACAGAGTTCCCTTCAGATGGAACCAAACTAGGAGCCATGCTCCAGGATTGTACCTCATACTCCAGTTGTTAATTGGATTTCAGTGAATCGAACCAGGCTTGAGCTAAATAGAATTTAGCCCTCCTTCCCAACCACATACAGCTTTATCTATTCCTTAGCAACATTTTTTTTTGACTCTAAAGGTGCACTCCTGTTGTGCCACACTACTACATTGGGCCTCTTTGACCTTCACCAGCTTCCCCCAGACTTGTCAAATTTAGCTTGCAAAGTGGAGGTTCAGAAGGATTAAGCTACCTCTGCACATGAAGTTGTCATCTGAAAGGGAGCGCGTTTCTGTAGGTTAAAGGAGTTTAGCTTGAGAGTGAAGGCATGTAACTCGACAGTGAACAAATTTATTTTGGTGGTAGAAGGTTCCTTATTACAGCAATCACTATAAATATGAGTAGCAGGATTAGAAAAGTTTGATGTAGTTCTCAAAAGATTATATGGTATGTGAGCCAATAAAGCAAGAAGTTGGTTACACTTACCCATGAAGTCCTTTTTGGGCCACTTTCCACAGTTATCTCACTAAGAGATCATTAATATTTTCAGAACTCCATCAACCAGTAGCTTAGTAGTCTTGAGATTACCTTTATACATACTTAAGTTACAGGAAAGAAGAATTCAATCCTTGGCTAGATGATAAATTTATCTTCAGAATATTGACAGTGCCTTCTCTTCCCCTCCTGCAAATCCAGTGTTATTACCTCCCATTCCCCCAGATATTCTTCGTGTTGTTTTTTAGGTCATATACAATCTTTTACTGTATATTTGTGTAAAATGTTCAAAGCAGAATAGTGGGGTCTTAAATAAAGCTTATTATGTGATTTTAAAATATCTTTCCATTCCCATTCTAGCTATGATGACCATTACACAGAAGATGACCCAGTTTATGGCAATCTCAGTCAGGAAATTTTAGGTAAGCTTCACTTTAAAAACATGTGTCTATTCGGTGGCTATGAGAAATGTGAAGTTAAAAGCAAGATGACTGACACATTCTGTGTTTCTCAGAAAACTTGGGAATCCTTTCCTTTTTAAATTGCTGTAGTAATACCTACTTGGGGTAGAACAGCAAACTAATGTACTGCACCGTTTACAAGACCAGGTCATCTACTGAATAGATCACCTCTACTGATGAATATTTTGGTATGTGAAGTTATCCCCAGCTGAAGATGTTCTAGCAGTCTAAAACTATGTCCCTTTAGTGCATAACAAGAAGCTTATCATCCACATGAATAGAACATTATTTTCCATTTTAGAGTGTCTGTGCCTGAATTTCTAAGCTACTCTGTAAGCAGAGTAAGAGGGAGAGACTTGTGTGTCACTTCAAAACAAGTGAAGCTTCTATCAAAGTAAATTGGTGGGAGTAAAGGGGTGGGGTTACTTCTGCCAGGGGGATTTGTTAACTGGATTTTTTAATCCTCAGTAAGATGTCTTTAATAACATTTTTCTACTTTGGTAAATTATAGAGGAATGTTGTTACGAGCAGATGAAGTCCCAGCCCCAAGTGCCAGTTAACCAACTACAGGTATCTTCAATTTTAAATTTGGATATCTGAATTAGGGTAATGTGGTCTGTCTCAGAGTTTTTGTGGTAATCCCATGACAATAAGTAACTCAAATTCTTACACTGCTCATCACAAAAGTTACCATGCTTGAGTGTTTCAGTTCATCAGGAAATTTAAGCACAGACTTGACACTTAGTTCAGTCTAGGCCATTAATAAAGGAAGCAGCAGAATTATGGACTGCTCATTTCTAGCCATATGGCATAATAAAGCTGAGTCACAGGCATGCAGATCAGGCTCAATTAAGCATGCATCTACTGCCATGGTTTGTATGAAGAATTGTATTTGTTTTGGACATCAACCAAATGAAAACATAAGTTGCATCACATGGTAATCATGAGTTTGACTAACTCTCTCCTGCCCAGCACAAAAATCTATGCCTTAACAAATGAAAGACAACTGATTTTCTATTGATTTTTATCTTGTTGTTACTTGGATACCTAAAAGCATACAAGCTTCTATTGAAATTTGTCTGTAATTGAAGCATTCCTAGTATCAATTTTTTGAATTGATTTCCACTTATTTCATAAGGAGTTATTTCCAGCCTCTCTCTCTCAGGATACTTCCAGGGGGAAGAAACATGCTTTCTTATCTAAAGATCTGTTAACATAAACTTCACAGAAACAGAATCGTCTATGAAAATTCCAATGCCAAAAGCACTTAACAATTTGACTTCAAAAATGTATAGAGAGTAGCAGTGGATACACACACACAACATACATTTTGCACTTGAAATCAGATGAGATATAGAACAAAGAATCGCCCATCGTCTGTTTTCCGCACAAAGCCTGCAAAAACCGGTCGCGAACAATGGCGTTCTAATAGATCAAATGGGGGAAGAAAAGCAGATCAAACAATGCCTTGCATCGCAAAGAACTTGGGCTGATTATATAAGCTATCCTTATTCCCATAGAGGGAATAATACCTTAATTATTTATTTACTTACTGCCATTATTCCAAGAACATGAGTCATTTACCACTAGGTTATGTTGGTCTGTTTTCTGTGCTGCCATAGCTTAATCATTTGTACTTTCAATTAGTTCATTTACAGCTAGTTTGTGTAAGCTTCAGCCCCTCCCAAATAACAATACAGACATACTGAAAGCCTTAGACGTAATTTTAAATCAAGCATGAGTACTGAATGTTAAATGCAAAGTGAATTTCCTTCCAGGTGGAGCCTGACCATCAGATGTGTTATGCCTCACTTGATCACAGTGTCAAGGGAAAACGCAGAAAACCAAGGAGAAAAAAAGACCCTTCAGCAGAGGATGAAGAAAGATCATCCAAACCCACCATTATCACTTCAAAAGTTAGCATTTACCTCAACAGTGATCAGCTGGCTGCTGAAAATACTGTAAACATAGAAGCCATTCATGATGATCCCATAAGACTAATGGGTTTGATTCATACATCAAATGGAGAGAACATCTGAAGTAGCTTCATGAACCAAATATGCAATCACAAAGTGAGATCTGCTTTGGATGTTCTGAAGGAACGGTGAATGATTAAAGATTGTATCCTGTCAAACTGACATACCAAACATAGGTGTAAAACAGGTAAGTGAAATGTTCCAGATTGTCTTCCAAGCAAATCTACGGACTAAGCAAGAAATAACTATAGGTCCAAACTGGCATTTTAAAGGACCTGTCCTCCTGAAGAAGTTTTGAAAGGGAATTGTAGGAGCAGTATCACAGCATTCACATGGTATTCAAGTAAAAATTAAACCTTTGTTTAAAACAACCATCAACCTTCAAACAGTCACAAAAGACCTACTCATTTGTGTGTAAGAACTGCTGCACAGTACGACTGTTCTTCTATATAGGTTTTCACAATACTTTTGGAAAGAAATGGTGTTTTGCACAAGTACACTTAAGGATTTAGTTGTTTTCCCAATTAAACACTGATCTGCTGTTCAACATTGTGTACTTCCCAACTGTCAGTAGCCTACGGTGTTAAAGGAATATACTTAAAGCTAATTGGAGAATAATTTAACAACTTGTTTTAAGTAGTACCTGTACATCTAGGAAGATTTAACAAAACTCCTATATATCTTTATTTTCCTTCTGTGAGCAATATCAACATACACCTCAAATCTTCGTTCCTCTACTAACAGTGTTTTATTCATCCTTATTCAAGAATAAGATATTGACAAATGATCTGTACCAATAAATCTCCTGTAGAGGATTTTTTCCTTCTAAAATTATATTTGATATTTAAATTCCTACTGGGTGTTACAGTGCATTTTATCATTTATTTTTTATTTTTTAAGTAGAAAGATTTTTATTTCCTAAGTTATTCACATACTGGTTGCACTCATAAGATGGTAAGATTTTATAGTGAGGATTTCTTTTTGTAGCACATTCTGGGAGCCATTATATAGTAGTAGCAAAAAACAAGACATGCTGATGTACCACGCCTGCCTCTAGGTGTCAGAAAGTTCTGCCTTCTCAAAAAAAAAAAAAGATATTAGTGCCTTTAAAAATCTATGCAGAGCACAGTGCCGAGGAGCTTGAAATGCTCAAGGACATTTGGAGACCTGACAGCATCTAAGGTCCTGAAGGAGACAGCAGCCTCGAAAGCAGTTACAAAAAACAAACAACCTATAGTACAAAGAGCCAACACCTCTGAAAAAAGCAGAAGTGGCTGCCTCTGTCTAGAGATGCAACAAATTTATGAAGAAGAACAAATGTAAGAATGCCTTGACAGTCTGGCCCACATTTAGTTTAGCTTAGTTAACAAATCTCTCTAACATGCCTTAACTTCTATGTTAGACCAAAATGAATGACCCTGTAGACCAAGCTGCTCAGTGTCTTGTGTTAGCATGGACTTTTATGTGCAGAGATCAAATCAATATGTTTGACAATTAGATCCCAGAAACAAGGCAGACTCAGTAGCATTAAACTGACTGTTATCATGGCCACTGACCACATTAACACTGGAGAAACAGGAATAAATACTTGTGAAGAATCAATTAAAAACAAACACATGCACATCACCACTTCAATGGAGCATCATATTAAATGATGACCCTAACTGAAATCCCAAGAAGGGGAAAAAAAACAGAAGTCAAATCCAAAATCCAAAGCTAAACAGCAAAACAGAGCACGAAGTACTATCTTAATTTGATCAGGTTGGAAAGAGTACCTTTTTTTTTTTTAGCAGGGGCAAAGTAAGAAAGAATAAACTAGGTATTTACAAGTTTTTGCATAGCTTCATATATCAAAATAGTTTGAGTAGCATTAATGATATGTAAAATATTTCAATTTAACTGACACCAATCAGATGCAATACTCAGATCTGTGAACCAATCAGAAGTGAAAGCTTTCTTAAACAGTCTCTCCAGTATATAAGGAGAATCCCATGGAGCTGTTTGTCGTTGTTTTTCCAAGACATACATGAAAAAAGGAATGCTATTATTTTCAGTTAGTACAATTTGTGTAAACTTTGTACAAGGGTTGCTATTTCCTAATTTTCTCTCAGCATTTGTACTCTTGATTATGCCTTTCCTCTCAAAATTCCAAGATCAAAGAACTTCTGAGACCAATCATTAGAAAAAATATCAATAGAAATGAAGCATACACTTCTCATCGAGTAAACACATAACAATAACCCCACTGCATAATGTTTTGGTACATTTAGTTTCCTCTGTATACTTAGCCTTCATTGTTCAGTCCAGCTATTTATTTACTAAAATATTCATCCGCTGCTTTTCCCTGCAACTTTGTTTCCTAAAAGAACAGAGTTATTTTGTAAATATCCTCCTTCAATATACATTTTCTTTCCAATTTAATCGCTGTTATCAATAAATTATTCGTTGCTGCTCTCACAGCCTCAACTTCAGGATCATCTTTTGTCAGGCTTATTAAAAGTTATTACAAGTTAGGGTGCATGATACTGCATTTGGACCTCAGTCCGGTTTAGATTTCTTTCATACATTTAGTACTGACATGTCTATAAAGCAGGAAGGGAGTGGGTGGGAATTAAGTGGACACAGAACTTAAAACTGTAGTATTAATAGATTAAATGCAAAGTTCCTCAGCAGATAAAAAGATAATACAAACCATGTTCTATTATTATAAATAATACCATATACAAAATTTAAATAAACTGAGACATAGAAAGGAATGTTGATTCCTTGCAATACCTGATGAAGCCCAAGGAGTAAGGAGTACACTGTCAGAAGTGAGGAACCAGCTCCTGAGAATTTATATTACAGGGAAGTATAAATCACGACTAATTATGTATTACAATAATGTTCTTCCATCCTATGGATCTTTTGCTTAAATATTTAAATTATTAATAGATCTGTGATTCTTGGAAAAAAATAACGAACACAAATCAAAGATTATAAAACATTGTTTTCTCTGTAACAGTCCATGAAGGTTCCTTGGTGACTTTTGACCAGGACATCATCCAAGGGATTACTAGGATTTTGGTCTTTTCCACTGGTGTAACTTAGTTTTCTTGATACCCTGTGAAAAAATAATTGTTTAGAACATAAAATAAATTACACAAAAATACTATACTTGCTGACTATCTGATGAACAGAATGAAAGTGAAACAACACACCAAAGCAAGATACGTGAACACCTTGATTGTGAACAGCAGCAGGACTCCTTGCCTGCATTCCTATGTGTGTTCAGCTGAAGAGGAAGCTTTTCATCCTGTGTCAATTTCAATATCTCAGTAATGCTACTATATTAACCTAAATTATGTTAACATAACTTTCTATTTAATTTTCAGATGCAAACTCTGAATGTATTCAGAAGTAGCTAAAAATTAAAGATACAAGTGAGAATACAATTATTTATTTGCAAGTTACTTAAGAAATGGCATATAATTTTTTAAGATTTATTTTAAACTAATCTGGTATACATTTACAATTAAGTGTAGTTGTAGAACATCATTCCCATATATTTCCTTTTCTGATAAAGGTCTTTTCCATAATCAGCTTCTAGATAAAGGCAGTAAAGTTATAAACTGGAAAAGAGTCTCCTTTCCTTTTCCTTTCCCCGGAAGTATGTCTTCCTCTCCTCTCCACAAACAGTTATTACAACAAACAGCATTTTGCCACCTGGCTTAGGCATAAAACTTTTGAGGGCTCTGAAGCCATTAAAGAGCTTCAGTCCTGGCAAGCGTATTTCAACCATAGAAGGCTAAGAATATCACACCACAGGCCTAAGGAATCTTGCCAGCTGACAGACCATTTTGGCTACATATCAGCAAACGTGTATTTGTGTAATTAAGGAACAGAGCAATAGATTTTCTTCCAGATGGCTTGACAAGAACGCACACAGTGACATTCTGATTTCCTATACTTTCTCAAACTTCTCTACTTGCATACATTAATTAAAGGAAAACCTTTTCCTTCTTGAGAACAATTACTAATTGAATAGGGAGGGCTATTTAGCGTGGACTCAGGAAAAAAGGAAATAAAGGAATTAAAAACGGAGCAGAATTGCACTCAGCTAAGTGGGTATAGTCAAGATCACTTAAACATCCTTTTATAGTCATCAACACACCTCCAATCTTCCACTGTATCAGAAATAATCCAAATAGAATCTTTATTGGTATTATCATATACTTGTAATGCAAGCTTTTAAGTTTTAATACCATCTTTGCTTAAATTGAGACTTTTTTGATATACAGTACAGTCTCTTTCAGATTAAGTTCTCCACACAAACAGTTTAAAAGCACACTCAGGCTTCCTTTGAAAATCAAAATTTTAATTTGAGCACTGTCATTTTTATTTATTTATTTATTTATTTATTAATATTAGCTGTATGATCACCTTAAGTGTGGTGAAAGCACTTATTGACTTTAAGTTCGGGAAGGCAGCACATCTGATGGTGCCAGAACAGACTTTTTAGCAAAAAGAATGTCAGAAATGTTTCAGAAAATAAAACAAAACTGTTTAGAGAACTTGTAATATTTTTTAATCCTGCTACCTATTAAATTAGTTAATAATTAAAAAGCCAAGAGATCAGAAACTTGAGAAACTCGCAGAAGCCATATTTGCTAAGGAAAATAGATGTAGTAGGCCATTTTCCAGGGTGCTGAAAGGCGTTTTCTCCATCCAGAGATGTCAATACATTGCCAATAGTAATAACAGAACAGGAGGCAAGGATCTCAGATACCTTCTGAACATACCCATTGCTTGTTTACACAGAGCCAAAATGCACATAACCACGATCAACTGCAAAGAAGCTGACTTTTGGAAGTCCATCTAAATGGCAATATACTACGCTCTCCAGAGCTTAAGGATGTGAGAAAACTTGTCAGCTTAAGCACACAGCCAGAATCAAAACAACTATGTGGTCACATAGTGGCTGAAATAATAAATATCCCTATAATGAACACAAAATAAGAACTGGCGTAGCTAATCCCTTAGGCCCATCATGTATTCACTGCCATCCACGTTGGTCTCCGGCTATTTTTGTCCACACTTGCCTCCCAGTGTTCAAGTGTGCAGGCTTGAGCTTGTGTTCTCTCAAGCATCCATGCTCATTTTCATTACAGATACACTCATTTAAGCAACAAACCCCCTACGTTTAATATAAATGTAGAACAGTACAAATTTCCTCTGAAATTTTTTTCTCCAAAGGCACTTACTTTTGATGATGTTTCTGTGCACCTCCAGGACAGCTGTAATTCTGTGTTGTCCTATGCCAGCTAGAGCAGGCATCTGCAATTCCAGATTCTGGTGATGAAAGATAGTATCGAAAGGGTAAGAATCATGCTAAGTAGCACAAAGAATACAATACGTTTTAAAAATACTAGCCTGTTAAGACACTGGTAATAATCACCACATTTCAGTCAGAAAATTCTCTTCTGGCAAAATTTAATTTCAAAAACATTTTATAACCTATATTCAAAAGCCTCAAATATATTTAAGTATAAGCTAACTTTTTCCCAAATTGTTATTATTTAATGACCATTAGAAAAAGGTACAATGAGGAGAAATAGTTATTTCCAGAAAAAAAATGTGACAGAAAGTATGAGGAATTAAAATTTGAGGAAGGCAAAATAAGACAGATGGGATACATCTCAAATAATATGTCATCTCAAATAATCGAATTCTTTGTAAAAATTATTTATTGGTAATGAAAATGCAGCAAGGCAAGAACCATACAAACAAGTTCATTTCTTTTGCCATTTTCTGTTTGTATATTAGTTGACAACTTTTTAAGTAATCTTCTTCAGTATTTTCCCTTGCATGTTAATTAGTTATTTGATGACCTGACTCATAAAAACGAGGTATAGAAAAGAAATATCGTCAATTTTGACTAAGCTGGAAGAAAACCTACATCATGTTATAAACACACTTTAACCAAAACCAGATTATTAAAGGAAAAATATAAAATTACCATCTAGAATCTTAGTAGTCTAGAATCTTAGTAGTCTTTCAGTCCAGAGCTAATAAAATGATACTGTCCTGAATCTGCACAAGTGGTGATCAATAATCCAATTCACCTAAGCAAGTAATGATAGGCATGCAACAAGGCAATTGCACATTTTTGTAAAATCCACACAGAAACATTTGGTTATTCAAGTGTAGGATTAACAAACTATCCATTTCCTATGGAACATTTTTATACAGAAAGTAAAGTTAGGAAAAAAAAAAGAAGAGAAAGCTAACAGGTAACGAGCAATACTTTAGTAGGAAAATTCCTACAGAAAAAGCTTATTAAATTACTATTGTGAGATTCAGGAAACTCTTTTCTACTTCGACTCCTTATTAAAGAAAAACAAGCACACCTAATTATTAATGAGGAAGAAGAGCTGTCACCTAGACAGGGGTCTATAGAGGAGATCTATATATGTACCCTTTAAAGAAATGACTGGTATAATAATAATTCACAAAGCTGCTGAAACTAACCTTTCAGGGAAGTAACAGGACTAACAAGAAAAGTTCTATCTGAAGAAGTGTGAAAACCAGAGTCCTGAAAATAAAGCATAAACATACTACATCAACGAAAACACTCTTATTATTTCTCAGCTTGCCTTAGAAGAAACAACTGGAAACTTGGAAATAAGGGCCTGATTTAAACAAGTCTGGTAATTCCAAAAGAGCTTTTTTTTTTTGGTCTCACCTTGCTCATGTATATAATGAATAAAACATAATAGTTTCAGAAGGATAATCTGTTAATTAACAGAGTCACTATATGAGAGTATTTTAACCAGTGACTGTGTATTAAAAATACGAGAAAACCTTTTGCTGAGCATTTTAAAACCACTTTCCATGTTAATAAATACAGTGAGCTTCCTCATAAGATCCAGGAGACCTGACGCAACTTGTATTTTGTTTAGCAAATAAAATCCTCCCAAACTCACAAAACAACTCCACCAACCAAATAGCACTGGAAATACATATATGTTGTCACTAGTCTAAAGACCTTCCAGCTCGAATCCATTTCTAAAGCGTTTCTCTAAATAACAGCAAAGAGTACACAACCATTTTTTACAATGCCCCAAAGTACCTGATTCTGACAGTTGCGACTGTTAAAAAAGCTGGTGTTACTGCCATTGTATGGGCTCAAAAAATCCACATCAACTGTCTGAAGATTTACATTTTTCCTGTGAGAAATTTGCTGATATTTTGTTGGAAAAAAATAATGTTCAGGTATATTTTTCAGTTTCTTTACTGGTGAAGAAAGAAGATCATTTTGAAAATTTCCTAGTCTCTTAACTCTGGGAATTGCAGGTAAAGATCGAACAGGTGAGTTAACAAGAGCATTTACAGTTTCAGATATCTGTATTCCTTCATATTTCCTTAAATTTGAAGCTCTCTGAAAACCAGGAAGTTTTGAAACTGCCTCACTAGACAATTGCTCATAAATCTTCTCAAATGCTCTGTCATACTGTATATCGGACCTCGCAGACCCACTGAAGTTATACTTAATTAATCGTCCTCTCTCTTCAGGCTTCTGTGAGTTTGTAAGCGCTTTTGTCAATGTGAAAGGCTTTTGGATTTCTTTGGAACACATTTTATAGTAGAGTTTTTCAAATGCATCTTCATATTTCTGGGGCATCTTTGAAGGACTGTGCTTCATAGACAATGAGGAAAATGAGTGTCTGCGCTGGAAAGAAATCTCTCTTTCAGAAATTTTTATCTGAGGATTTACGACAAATGTATTTGATGCTCTTGCAAGAGAATGATTTGTGACAGGTACAAAAGCGCTACTATTATCACTGAAATAGCAAGTAGATGAACAAAATCCTGAAGTATCATCAGAAGGACAATCAATTTTTTGAGCTTTACTCTCTTTTACCAGATTAAGCACTGTTGAGTCTGAACTGGCGGTAGATGTTAAAAAAGGGTATTCCAAAGAAAATTTGTAAGCCAAGTTATCACTTTGGTTGCATTTCAAATTATTCAGTGAGACAGTAGTCGGTAATGGATCTTCAACTACAAACGTCTCTCCCATTCTAGCCAAAACATTAGGAAAAACAGTCTCTTCGGGAACTTTTTGTCCCTTTCCAAATAACAAATGATGATCTACACTTGAATTAGAGCAGTCTGTTTCCATTCCACTTGTATCTAGGTAAGAATATGGTACCAGACCAGATGAATTATTAATAGAACACTGATCATCACAAGGTCCACTATTCTCATTTACATTATTTCCTGAAGTTTTATTCTGGATGTCTTTACTACCACTGCATATGCTGGGTAGTGCTTTCTTCAATTTAAGTGGTCTGAACCTCCTTATTTTGTCTACAGTGACATTGAGCTTTGGTCTTCTAGGACACCAACTTTTGTGCCTACAGTGTCCAAACATGTATTTAAATGCTTTTCTCCGAATCTGCTTTGTCATGAGCTTTATCAGTGTCTCTACCATTGCAGGATACAAGTCTGCAAGAGTTACATTGCTCCAGGAACATTCCTCATCTGCAGACTGGTATTCTTCCATGACACTGTCATAGCAGATTTTATTAATTTCTCGAAAAGGTTGAAGTCTGGGTACAGTTGTTATATTTGGTGAAATGGGGACACCAGAAAATTGGAACTGGTGAGGCCTGGATGAAGAATATGCATTTGTCAGCTCTACTTTCTTTCTGAAAACACTGGCGTGATTGCCTATTCAAAAAACAAACAAACAAAACTTAAATCACAAAAGAAAAATCAGAAAAAAAATTAGGACATTTCAGTAACATGTTACATGACAAACAATTGCAAGTGGTACATATATTCTTTATGTGCTAACAGATTTCATTAAGCTTTTCTGCCAAGCTAAACGGATGATTACATACAATTGATTAAGGAAAATTAAAATATCTTTTTAACCACATTGAATTAACAGATTATAGAAGGTAGAAATTAAATATTTCTATGGAAATTAAACATTTCCAAATATTGAAAAAAACATTCTAAAATAACAATATAAAGATAGAAAATATCTTAACTGTAGAGGCAGATTGTTTCACTCTCTAATTTCTAACCAGGAGGAACAGATTCTACAGATTTTGTTAATATATTTCCATATTACTTGAAAGATTGGTACTTAATTAGTACCAGTGCAGCTTCCCTTGAGGTAAAGCATGAGGAGGATAATGCTTTTTGTAGTTTTTAGGCTTAGAATTTTGGTGTAAATATTTTATCTCAGGTTTGCTGGGGCAAGTTTGGAGTTTTGAAGAAAGCTAGCTTACTAGTGAAGTAGTTCGTTGTCTACCAGAAACCAGCAGACCAAAAGCCATTCCTCAAATTCAAAGTAAATAGAACCAAAAAGTCATGCTTTCGTTTAGCTGAACTTAATTCTGCTGAATTTTGTAACTATGCATTTTTCTGGGGTTGTTTAACAAAAGTTGCTTTTATCCATACATGCTATTTATTTTCTGTTTTTCAAATACAGTTTGCCGTAAGCAAAATCACATCTAACTTCTTGGCAAGAAATCTGTCTAGAGAACTGGTCTGTTGGTTAATTAGTCCCTGTGTTTTCCACAAATTACTTATTTCTAATCAATTTCAATTAAAAAAAATCAGAACTATCATATTTGACCCACAGTCAAAAGATTTAGTTGTACCTATCATTTCTTGCACTGGTGAAACTAAGTGAAGATCTTCTGACAATCCTTGAGGTGCTGCCTGAAAAATAAATGAAATAAAAACCAAAACACATGAATCCTGAATTCATCCTTGATTTCTGCATGCTAAAGGTAATATAAAAATCTTTTTTGTGAATCCTTCTGCCCTCTCTTTACTATGCTTGGTCCTGTGCAGTAAAATAAAATAAAAAAAAGCTAGTCTAAGATTCCAGTAAGAATTCTTGAGAATTACAAGTTTAGTCTTGGAAACCTATTATACAATGTAGAATTTGCAAAGATTATATCATATTTTATTCATTCTTCTTGAATATTATAATGTATACATATATGCATAAATATTTATGCATATTAAATTAACTATATAATATATATATATATGGATAATTTACATATCTCTGGCAAGTTGACTAGGAAATAGATTCTGTACCATGTATCGTAAAGAAATTAAATTTAAAATCTCAATTATTTTCCCCCCTCTACAAACCACAATATTTAGACATTTCAGAAGACTTACTGAAGTGAAAACCAACTCACACATCAGGGTAAAAAGAACAAAGCATAAAATTCAGAAAAAGAAGTATTTGTATATTGTCTGCTCCTTTTCTTATAATTGTTGCTGCCAAAGATCTGAAATACTGTGATATTTATGTAGGAGAATTGCAATAATGAGAGCAAGCAGGAGAATTGCAATAATGAGAGCAAGCAGAGAAGTTATATGATTCATTGTGCTGCGCATAGTTAGAGAGTCATTATGTTATTCTAATTAGCAAATAACTTTTAACAGAACAGGAGAAATATGTTACCATAATCCATTTGGGAATTCTTCTTGCATCATCTTGTACTATCACATCCACTTGAACTTTTACTTCTTCTGATGTTTTCACATTATCTACATCCAGATTCTTGGGGCAGGAGGGAAGGATTAAAACACATAGAAGTTATTGATACAGAAGAACACAAACACATTACTCAGATTTGTTTCAAACTGGTGTTATTCGATAAAGATTTCCCACCTGCATAAAACTTATTTATTTAATGTACATTTCATGTCAAAGAAAAAAAGTCTCAAGAAGGAACTATGTCAGAAAACAGAGAGATAACTAGCTAGTTAATTGATCCACGGAAAAGCACACGCTGCCTCTTTAAGGTCAAAGACATGAAAATGCCTAGAACTAACTTTTGTTTTTTTTGCTAAACAGAAGAGGAAAGTAAATATTTTTTTGGTAATTGTACCTGAACAAGCTGAATAAAGGATTAGAATGGCTTCACACACAAAGCGTATATTGTACTTTTCTTCACCACTGTAACCTGTTTGGGTAGTCCTGATACCCATAGTCTAGCTTTAGCAAAAAACAGCAGAATATTCCATTCTGCTTTTGTTATGATGGCCATTATTTAAGGTTTGCTTTTTAAAATCATGTTGCTCTGTTCTCCTGAGAGAATTTAGGATAAAGAATCATATTTAAAGCTTCTTCACTTTGTGATTATTTCTGGTTATTCTTTTTGCATACCTATAATAAATGTTATCAGAAGTGCCTGTTCTGTACAATGAATTGATGGTTTGGGATTATAAGTATACTAGAGAAAACCATACATAATTACTTCATATCATTCTTCATGACATTATTTATTGAATGTCTCATTTGCTATATTGACAATAAACGTGCATTAAGATGCAGACTGCAGAGTCTTATGCTGTCAGTGCATTAACTCTTCAGGCACATATAAGCTGTTCGAATAGTTCAATTATTTCTATTGAACACAAACTTATTCCATTACATTAAACACCAGAAATTTTTACCTGGAAGTGGATGTCTTCAAATCTTTTTCGTACTGAAACTATATCAGCATCACTTTCTACATCTGCAATTTGAACATAAACACTAAATAAAACATAGTTTAACTCAAACAAAACCAAAATCAAGTTTCTTGGAAATGTTTTGAAACAAATAGTGACTCAAGTGGTTTCATTTCAGAAAAGTCTTTTCTACTATAAGGTTTTTTATCTGTATTACATTCCTTTTAAAGTCCAATTGAAAAAACATGATTTATAGACTCATAAATAATTTTGTGAGGGAAACAAAGAAGAGTTAAGATAACTTGTCTGTAGCCAGTTCAAGACATATGCTAGCCATTTCAGAAGGTAAAATATTTTCAAAGCACTGCTCCTTCAGAAGTATTCATGCATCATTCCCACTTCCTTCCTTCTACATTTTTACTTATCCCAGCAACAATGGTAAGGAATGGGACATTGCCACTTGCTTGTATCATGCTTCCTTTTGTAGTTTCTTATTATCAAGACAGCCTTAGAATTGTGAAGATAAGAAATAAGACAGACTTAAGAATATTAAAAAAACAAGTCCAAAACTTCTAACTCAATTTTTAGGTATTCTACAAGTATTTTTGGAAACGATTTTGCTAGAGGTGGCCAGATGTTCCCATTAATTACTCGCTAAAGCCTCAGTCTTTCATGATAATAAAACATTTGACTGTATTGTAAGCCCCAATTTCTCAATTTCCTTGGCTGTTATGTATTTGTCCCATGATTATGTTTACTCCAGGAAGAGAAAGAAGAGGGAAGAATAACCCTGAAAGGGAAAATAATGACTCAAAAAAAAAGTCTTGTTTATGATATTGAGCACATCATTGACCCTTCATACCTTTTTTAAACCACTAAAAACAAAATGAAAATCTTTTCCGTATAAACCCATGTTCCTTTTACATTCCCTCTCATTGCAGTCATCACCTAAAGCTCTGTGGGCTGCTGCCATCATAGAGCTAGGATAAAGATTCATATCAAATAAACACTGTTTTTAGAGGAGACCACACAATTTTGCATCCACTGGTGAAAATGTTGATCAATCAGAGGGCTGGCTTTGACAGTCTAACCTGAGTTGAACTATTTCATTAGAATGGAAACCCATACCTGCCAGATGGCCAGTTCCTACCCACATGACTAATAGAAGACACAGTCGTGGGCATTTTATCCACAGAAAATCAGTTACTAAGCATCCTTTGTAGAGAAATTAGTAAGAACTTTAACATTTTAGTCTGGAAAAGTTTCGCCCACCTTCTCCTGTTGTAACAGGCGATATTCTTTTTCTGCTATATAGTCTTCTTCCCCAGTAGTTAAGCACAAAATTGGCAGACTGCTCTCAACGGTCACTGAAATGACTAGACTAGACTACTACAAATATAGGATAGTCTATGAAATAAAGTTAACAATTCTAACCTCCAAGAATGTTTCATAGAATATCCTGAGTTGGAAGGGACCCATAAGGAAGGAGTTGCACTCCATCATGCCAATTACTGAACGTTAGAAAAGAGTTTGCATCATAGAATGAGCTGGTCTGTAAACAAATTGAATACTCTAATAGAAACAAAATCTAAAAAAATGTGATTTTAGTACATCTTCACTGTATTCACAATCAGATGTCAAAGCACTGGAACATTAATTATCAGTAGAGAACCACGGTACTGCACAGAATGGAAGTGAAATATTTTCTCCAGGGAATCTGAAGGTGTTTTTAAATCCTTAAAACCTTAAAAAAAACAAAGCCCAACATACTTTCACTGCACTATATATCATGTCTCCTCCGTCATTTATCCCAGTAAAAAGACATTTATTTTGTTGGAACATACAGCTCCTTTTCAGAACAAAGGAAAAGGGAGAAGCATAACATCTAAAGATTAAGTAGTATCAGAATTACACTTCGTGTGCAATCTTGATTTAATTTCCATCATGACACTTGATCTCTAATTAAACGTCTACTTTTTCTGCAGGTAGCCCGATTCATTCAGTATGCAGAACAATCTGCTGAATTTGTGATCACTCACCATGCAACTTCACACACATTTTTGAATGTGTGTGCTTGTCTAGTTATTTTCAGAAAGCTAGTAAATTATAAACTCTTCCATATGTACAGCCAGGTAACTCAGGGTGGGATTTTTAGATTCAAAGAACATCTGACAAAAGCTAAAAATACAAGAAGGAAAACTGTCTGGACAATCGATAAGGGGAGATTATTTTAAATCAAGTTGTGATGATAGCAACATCAATAATAAATTACTAATTTTAAACATTTTTTGCTACATTGCATATATCCTTATGAACCTAAATGCTGATGTGTTTCTTTTTTATCTGTTTGTTGTTTGTTTTTTAAAACCAGTGAGTATCCTAAGGAATTTGACATAAAAACGTGATATTTTCTATGAAGTCAAGACTCTCTTGGATAATTTATAGCACTTGTTTTTTTAAACACTTTACCTGTATTCCTTTGACTTCTTGTATGATGCTGCAATTATAAACAGAGAAAAAAAACATCAGAAGAATCTTAGAATAACAAATTTACTTTAACTGAAACATTTATTTCCTTTGGTATATCTTACAAGTTGTCACTTCGTAAATAACCATTCAGTTTCCTTCAGCTTTTGCATGGCCTGACTAGCAAAGCAACAAATACTTGGTAAAGCATAGGTATGTTTTATCATTCAGTCCTTGCCATGCTGTTGCTGTTAAAAGCACTACAATAACATAAGCTGTAGTTAACTTCACACACGAGAGGCTACAACAATTCTTCTTACAGTCCTTAATGGATTTAGCCTGTAAAGTTGTGCAGCCACTTGTCGCAACGCTTAGATGATGACACACAAGATATTCCCAGAAGTTCAAAAGGAGAGAAATACAGCCACATTTGCCTCCATTAAATCCACTTACACCCCAAGACTGAATTTCACTCCTCACACCATGGGTTCAGAACAGCTTCTGTGTTAACTAGTAAGGCACCCTACTCAGCTTTACTGTTTTGACAGGTAACGTAGGGAACAGAGCAGCTAGGTGACTTTATACAGTTATCGAGAAACACTGTGCTTTTGACCAAATCCTCTGTTAAGCTCTTATGAAGGAGTTTAGGAAATAGATTAAGAAATGACTGCTTGTTTAACACCAGTACTTAGAAAAAGAGCATACAATAAACAGGCCCACAACACTATATATGGGAAATACTTTTCCAGGTTAACCAGTGGTATTACCCAATAATAAATACATCATCTATATCTATCCATCTCATCTGATGTTCTTAAGGAATCTATCCTAAAACCCTATTTTAAGGTAGTTGTTGACTTCATTAATATCTCCTGCAAGTGTACCTCCTGGCACAGCAAGACTGGAATCTATTCCTACACAAAATATAGAAGAAAAAAAAAAATACTATATTTTGATTGCATAGTAGGACTACATTAGATACCTTAAGTAGTTTCTTCCTCCATTTTTTAAGACTCTTGTTTGATACTTCCCCCCATTGTTTTGGTCCTATAAATAACAAGAGATGTTTATTTAAACAGCTTTTCTTGTAACACTGTTTATCTATACTGAGTAGCATTCTACCAAACACATAGAAAGAACACATTACATAGTAACAAAACATTATCAAATCTAAACAATCTCCAATCCAATTGTTCAAACAAAAACTTATAGGAAAACAAAACAAGATAACATTGTAATTTCAAGTCATAATTGAGAAGTTGGTTAAAAAAAAAAAAAAGTAAAAAAGAATCAAATGAGTCTAACAACACTATGCTAAAACCCAAAGAGCATTAACAGCCCAGATATTATGAAGATAAAAAAAAAAGGCATATTATTTTATTTGAGTAAATAAGTTGTACTTAGTGCATGCACACTACATGGCATTTGAAGTTATTTAAAACTATAATCAAGGCTTTATGGACTAAGATCCATATTCACAGAAAGCATATACAGAAGTTACCAAATCAAAACTATAAACAAACCTTTTCAAATCCAAGACCTTATATTACATTGTTGTACGTATGCATGAACCTCACCCTGCCCCCAGCCTTTGGTAAATATTTGGTGCAACAATTACATCGGGCTTGACACTGTGTTCATACCTCTTGGGTATGCCTAGTAAGCTGTTCCTTAGGAGAACTTAACGTAGCAATTATGCATCGTAATCCACACCGCACTAAGGATAAAAACTGGCAGAACATTTCATCTAGCAATAACACCACCTAGCTACTAAGTCACAATTCCCACTAAAGCTCAGAGAAGTCAATTTTCAAAGTTTCTTTCCCCTCAATAAGTTCTTCATAAGTATTTTTCACTGTGCAACGGACCGACAGTTTTAATGAAAAATATGACATGGCATAACACGTTATAGATTTATGCTAACCACATGAACATTCAATGAAAAATTAAAGACGACACTATCTACCCATTCCACCCTGACATTTGACAACACCTGACGTGCTAGAAATTTATCACTTTACAGCAGCCTTCAGAATGCTAAGCAGACCTGAAACTACATAATCCAATCAGACATATCAGCTTCCTGCTATTAGCTCTGTTCCTTTGTTTCCTCTCATCCTTCTCCATTTTGATTCTTTCATTCCAAGTTATTCAAACATTGTCCATTGTTTTCCTGTACTTTGCTACTAATTCTTTTCCATTGTGTAAAACAGAGCACACGATGGACTAAAAAGGTGTGTGTGAACCATCTATCCAGGTATTTTTCATTCTAATTCTAAGTTTACAAATGAAATACCACACCTGAGCGCAAAACTTGCGGTATTTGGTGAAATCTCACATTATGTAACCGCTTGCAGTTGTGTAATACGCAGTATACTTCACTAAGTCTAAACATGTAGCATAACTTAAAGAAGTTCTTACCATCAGGGGTATCAAAAGTGAGGGTTTCCATGGAAATAAGAAAATCATCTTCAAAAGGACGATTATACTACATAAAAAGAAACATTTAAGATTAGAATAAATAGTTAACAAGACTTTTAACAGGCATTTTACACAACTGTTTCAATCAAGACATGAAACTGTCAGTGTGCTGTGCTACTGGCATCAGCTGGGAGCCAGCAATCTGGAAACAGGAATGCCAAGAAAAATAAATAGATAAATATATATATATATATGAAGCATTAGATAAATAAATACATATATATGAAGCACGTGTATAAGTCATTCAGCTTCAGGCCATAAGCCAGCCACTGACAGGACGGAGGTTCAAGATGTTCAAAGTGGTCAAGTGAGCCTGTTTCAGGGTTTCCTGTAGGCTCGCTGCTAAGAAACTGGAAGCAGGCACGCAGCGGACCCACCCGTCCCGGTACCCAAACACCCAGCCTGGGTGAGAACAGCCCCGTGCCAGCTGGGGATCCGCGGAGGACGCCCCATGACGGCGCCCATCTCCCGGTGACGGCCCTACAGGCGGGCCCGGTGCCGGCCGGGGAGGGGAGGCCTCACCCACTCCAGGATGCGGTTGATGGAGGCGACGAAGCGGGAGTTGCTCCGCTGCAGCCACTCGCCCAACTCGACAGCCATGGCGCGGGGCAGGGACACTCCCGTCCCGCCCCGCGCCGATTCAAACTGCGCGCCGCCCGCAAGGCTTCTCTCCTTCCATTGGGTCTTGATCGCGTCAGTCCCGCTGCGGCAGCCTATCGGAGCGCGCAGCGCCCTGCCCTCCTGGCTCTGATTGGGTGGTCAGGATGCCGAGCGCCCACCCGCTGTCGCGTCGCAGTCAACACAGCTCAAAATCATACCACTGGGCACTGCGCTCACGGCTGACGGCGGCCAAAAGTTGCAGTTCTACCTAGCAACAGTGACCCACCGGCAGCTCCCATTGGCTGCGGCGTCAGTTGCGGGTTGCGGCACCCGCCCGCCCTCCGGAAAGAGGCAGCGCCTGGACACTCGGGGCACTGCCCAGCCCTTCCCTTCACCGGGCCTCGCAGTGCCTCGGGCGGGTTGGGGACCGGTGTCCAGCACTTTCTTGCTCGCTGTTTTTTGCCGTTTAAGTATTACAGAGCACTGTCGTGCTCCCCCAGCCTCCTCGCCCGGACCCTTACACTGTAACAACCCCCAACAGGGCACTCTGCCTGCCCCTCAGTGGAAAAGCCAGCTGCCATCTTCACCATGGGCCTGCTGAAATAGCAAACCACAGCTGCTATACACAACAGGCAAAACGTGTTTACCCTTAGCTGTGTCTTGCCGAGGAAAGCTTAAAGCATAAAAGCTCCCTTCCCTGCAGAGCACTGGAGAAAACCTCCTGGCTTCCCCCTGAGTGTGACTCCTCGGGGGATATGCTGCTTCCACATCGGCGTATCACTTAACTGCACCACTTGTTCGTTCAGAAATTGAACCCTCCCATCTACTTGTGTCTGTAGCTAAAGCTGGACACCTAGCCACTGCAGCTGTATTCTTGATATATCAAGCATGTTGATATTCTAAGCTTGTATGTCCCTGTCAGCACCCCTGCTTGTGCTAGGGAGCGTGACAGGCAAAATGTGAAGTGCAGAGGCAGCTTCTGAGCTAGGCCGCATTTCCAGTTCACCAAAACTGTTGGTGTGTTGTGGTAAAAGGCCAATATTTAAACACATTAAGTGCCATTTCTTGTACAAGAGAAGGCTTTTTTCTTCAGCCAGCTTTTGTCAGGGCTCCCCCTGGGCGGCAGGGCCTGGTTGTGAGGCCCTGCCCCTCCACTCACCGTCAGGGAGCAGCCTGTATGCAACACCATGCAGAATATGGACATTTCTGCTGGATTCATCAGAAACAGAGAATTGATGACTGGAGAACTGAATGTGAAATGGCCACCAAAGTTCCTGCCCTTTCTAGTCATTCTCCAGCTAGCCCACAGGGTTGTGGTACCGGGGTCGCAGAGGAGGGGACTGTCACTGGCACCACTGAAAGTGTCACCTGTCCACCAGCACAGTTTTCAGATACTATGCCACTCCTCTCCAGTATTCTTCAAGAAGCCATTCCTTTTCTATAAATAAAGCTAAATAAAATAAAATGCTATCAGCACATCAAGTGCCTTGGAACTGTCCATTATAAAAACATTTGGTGTTTTGCCAACATAAAGACGTAGATGCATTTTTCATAACGGCTAACTGTCTAAAGCTGATTTATATTTATCTATTTACTATTTGTGAGTTCAGTTGTAATAAGTCTTACTATTGAAATGCCAGAAATAAAGACATAACTGGCTGTTTTAAGCATTGGTATTGCTATGTGGTAAAGTTCTACAGCCCACAAGTTCTGCAGTAAGGCTTTACCCTTCTTCTGGTATCAGCAAGGCTCAATTTTTCTGTCACCACTGCATGAACCCCTGTGCTCAGCAGTTAAATCACGTCTGTGGTGAGCAAGCCAGCCACAAGAGTGGTGAAATAGATTGTATGCTGGTGAGGTCAGTAATGTGAGTAGTGTGTTCAGCTTTGGGCCCTTCACTACAAAAAGGACATTGAGGGCCTGGAATGTGCCCAGAGAAGGGCTACAAAGTTGGTGAAGGGCCTGGACCACAAGTCCTGTGAGGAGCGACTGAGGGAACTGAGGTTGTTTAATCTGGAGAAGAGGAGGCTCAGGGGAGGCATTATTGCTCTCTACAACTATCTGAAAGGAAGGTGTAGGGAGCTGGGAGTCAGCCTCTTCTCACAGATGATAGGGCTAGAGGGAATGGCCTCAAGTTGTGCCGGGGGAGGTTTATGCTGGAAATTAGGAGACATTTCTTCTCAGAAAGAGCAGTCAGGCATTGGAATGGGTTGCCCAGGGAGGTGGTGGCGTCACCGTCCCTTGGGGATGTTTAAGGAGAGGTTGTACCTGACGCGTAGGAACATGGTTTGGTGGGTGACATTGGTGGTAGTGGGATGGTTGGACCAGATAATCTTGGAGGTCTTTTCCAACCTTTATGATTCTACAATTCTATGATTCTATGACTTGGGTCAAAGTATTGAGTGTCCATTGGTTTTGGCAACTTAATCTGAGATGTAGAGAATCTGATTTGTTCTAAGTAGGTACTGGTTTTAAAAGTCTTACAAAGTTTATATAAAGATTTATATTGTCAAAGGATAGCTTCAGTCAAAGTGAATAGCAACAGAAAGCACAGAGAGCTTCTGCAAATCCATCCCTGCATAGGGGGATGAGAACCTATCCAAGACTAGTCAAGTTAGGTGATCACCAGTGTGATTCTGGGTCTGAGGCAATTTGTTCTGCATTCATCCCAGTGGGATGAGATTTACAGATGTTGGGGTGCAATCTAGTTCATCAGCTTTGAATTACCAAGCTTATCCTTTAGAATCATAGAAATCATAGAATCATTAAGGTTGGAAAAGACCTCCAAGATCATCCAGTCCAGCCAAGGTATAACAAAAAAAAAATCCAAATGAATTCAAATCTTAAGAATCAAAGTCAACAAATATTAGGTAATGCCTAATGCCAGGGGATGTGTTTGTGCAGAATACAAAGCAATGTAGTGTATTAACCTGTAATCAAGCAAGAGAAGGAAACCAAGAAAGAACAATGTTAAAACTTTGTTTGTTAAGGTCTCTATAAGAAACAGAGCAGCTGTCATTTGTCTTGCATGACCATGAAGTTGGGAATCTTTTTCTTAGTGTTCCTTTGTATTTCCTTATGCATCTGTTGCTTGCCATGCCTTGCTTAATTACTGAGATTGTAAATGAACAGGGAGTACCCGTTCATCTTGCATTTACACAACATCCTTGTCTTAGGTTCCACTCCAATAAAGATACTTAACAACTCATTAAAGCTATTTCTGAAATCACAAATAAGCTGAGTATTGGGAAAAGTGTTTTGCAATCCTCATTTGAATGGGGGTGGCTGGGCTGTAAAGATACAGTTGTGGTATGTGCTGTGAGGAGACATGGGTCTTGGACAGTACCAGCAGAGAAATGAAAACGTCCCAGTCCTGCAGTCAGTATGCACCCAGACTTCTGAGACTTTGCTTTTAAATAGGTTCTCGCTCTTGTTCTGCAACAGGAGAGGGGCATGCTGGTATCAGCAGGAAATTTCCTGTGGTATGAAGACAGCCAGCATCTTTTTAATCTTATGATTAAATAAACATCGAACATTGTGTCCTTTTTTTTTTTTTTCTTGCTATAAGAGACAATATTGCTATTTAATATGATCCAGAAACCCAGACATTTCAAGATTTTTTTTTTTGGTCCCTGTGAAGTGCGAGAACTTCATCCTGTCTTCTGCCATTCTATTGAGTAGGTCTACAAAGAAATGGTTGACAGAAGACTTAACCTCAACTTCTCTTTAATTACGTTTGGCTTAGAGAAGAATAATTGGTAGGATAGAGTTGTATGTGCCATTGCTTACCCTGTGGTGCATTGCCATGTGTAATTGTTTTATTCATGGTGTTTACATCACTCATATATTTCAGGACAGCTATATTCTTTCTAGCTCATCAGTTAGCCTTGCCGCAAGCTGTATTTTATCCCTTTAATCTTTTATCTTTTTTTTTATAAATTAAAACATCTGTGCTAAATGATCGTTTTTACTATTCTGCTCTGAACTCTCTCCAGTCAGTCAATATCTTTTACTATTTAGGCATCTGGAGTAGTAAATCATTTTCTGGAAGCAAACTCTGAAGAACCATATAAAAAGGAATTTACACATTATTCTCTGTAAATGTTGATCTTCAGATACAGCCAAAACATTACATTGACTATTTAAATGGCAAACTCATCTCTCTTCAGTATATTTCGTTAGGATTACATGCTGCTCTTACTCTTTGTACAGGGGAGTATGTAGACATAAAATAACTGCTCCTTTCCAGAAACCCTTGCAGAGCTCAGCTTGTGTCAAGTCAGTGAATATAACCAGGCATGAGGAGGCCATGCAAAACCACAGGGCAGTGGAGCAGGGAGTAACTGTAGGCAGGGAGAAGAGCTGGCTGCCTGTGGGAAAGGCAGTGTGAGCATCCCAGGAAAGCACAGGGTACCTCAGTCTGTGCCTTCCCTGCTCTTGCAGATGTAGGACAGACACGGTATCGTACTCCCCCATACTCACAACTCTATCCAGAGTCAGAAATCAGTTCCTTTATGCAAGGCAGTCCTCACATGAGTGTCCCAGTTAAAAGAGTCAACTGGTTTCAAACCATAAACACACCCAAGCAGTCCATAACTGCTTTTATATATATAATATATAAACATCAGTGCCAAACCAACAGTTGGCCATCAGGAAGTCATCAAAAATCTTACTCATCAAGCCAAACAATTTGCTGAGCTCCCAAACACAGTCATGGGCTGAGCAAGGTTATTTAGCTCCTACCACTGAAGAATGTGTGCAGGCCTGCAGGAAGGGAATTGAAGCAGGCTCTTAGGGTGCCTTCATTGTTTTGCCCATTCTCTGAAGGCTGTTTTCTGCTCTCTGTTGTGCAAAAGCATGTTTAATTTTGTGGGGGACTAATTTAATTGGTTCTATCCTAATCACTCCACTGCACAAATGGGGCTTTTGGCTTTAGTAGCTTCTTGCTATTTTAATTTCTTTCCTGGTGTGCCGGGTCATCTTTGAGATGATGTTCATTTTCCTTATAGCAGCCCCTACAGTGCTGCATTTTGGATTTGTGATTACAATGGTATTGGTAGCACATCAGTTAATACTTTGGCTGTGGCTGAACAGGGCTTGTACTGTGTCAAGGCCTTCTCTTTTTTTCCCCACTGTCCCCCTTGCAAGTATGAGTAGGCTGGAGGTGGGCAAGAAGGTGGGAGGGGACACAGCAGGACAGCTGGCCCAAATTGGCCAAAGGGATATTCTATGCCATATAACATCATGCTCAGCAATGATAAATGGGATAGAGGAAGAAGAAGGTTTTTCTCTTCCAAGATGGCCTTTCCTTAGAGACCAGCTGGGCATGCCTTTGCTTGTGGGAAGGAGATCCATTACCTTTGCATCCCTTGTTTTGTTGTTTCCCCATCACCACCCTTTCCTTCACTTGCCCAAATGTGCTTATCTTGACTCAAGATTTCTCACATTTTCTCTTCCTATTTTCTCCCCTGTCCCACTGGGGCAAGCAAGTAGCTGTGTGGGTACTTGGCTGCTGGCAGAGCTCAGCGGGCTGTACCT
Source organism: Anser cygnoides (assembly GCF_040182565.1). Taxonomy (NCBI): domain Eukaryota; kingdom Metazoa; phylum Chordata; class Aves; order Anseriformes; family Anatidae; genus Anser; species Anser cygnoides. The sequence goes on along the minus strand of NC_089873.1, from coordinate 92,097,510 downwards.
GGTTACTTCTAAAAGCTTCTGAAGGTTGAAATATTTGTAACAGTAACCTTATATAAAGGCAGGTCCAAAGTTCAGCCACCATGTCTGAGAATAGAGGGACAAGCAATTACTAGGACAGCAATTACCTTGAAAGGGTCAGTCTTCTTTTCATCAGCCGTGGAAATGGAGAAGTGAGAACAAAAGACACTTTTTATCATTGAGGAATCAAAGCACAAAGCTCGGGAATCAGACCTAGTAAAATTGTACTACCATAAAAGCCAAGAGTGAGAATTTCCTTGAAAAGGAATGAGTGCTTCTTGCTCCTTTCAGTACTCACCACTTTTCCCCATTTCTCAGTATCAACTAAAACTAACTGGATTGACTTTTGCTCCAAATCCTTCACTCTCTAGCATTTTGTAGAAGTATCTCCTGCCTGTATTGGCAAAGAACTGAGTGTCATCAATGTGCTGAATGAATGCCACCACTCAACAGTCACATCACAGCTCTCCTACATAAATTTCAAACTGTTTCAAAAAATATAGGAAGAATTATTATCATTGCTTGATAGATAGAAAACCTGAGGTACAGAACTAAGTAATTTGCCCGAAGTTGTGTGTGTGATGCTGGCATATTGGTCTATAGGCTGTCAGCATGTTCTAAATTCTAATCTAGCATCCTATTGCTTGACAGTATTGACATCTAACTAATTGTAGGTAATTCCCCTGAGTGCTTTCACGAGCATCAGGATGGAAGGCTCTGGGTCTGTCCCCTGTGTGCCAGTCCTCCCGAAGAATGCATGACTGTCTGCCACAGGCCTTTAGGCCTTCCTTTGAAGGGAAGGAAGTGACCAGTCTGCATGACCCAATCCATTCCTGCTAGCTTGCACAGATGAATGATCACAATCAGATGCATTGGAGGCGATATCAAAGCATGCTTGTCTGTAACAGAGGCCAGCAAAAGATGTGCTGTAATCAGTATGGCTACCTAACCTCTGTCCTGTGTTGGCAGATTAAATTGTTTTAAAATGTTTGAACACAGCACCCATTGTCATCAATGTCATTCTGTTGATCACATCAGCGGGAGTGAAAAATAAAGCCACATTTACTCAACAACAAATATTGGCAGTGCTTCTGAAACAGGCCAAGGGCTTATTGAAAAGAATATTGATTGAGCCAAGAAAACATCAAGCAGTTATAAAAGTTTAATCATATTCTCATTCAAGCCTGCCTTCAGTGCCAGGAATTAAAATTCTCACATCTCCTGAGGATGGAAGATACATTTCCATAATGTTCTGTAAGTTCCGATGCTCTGCATCTGTACTGAACAGTAGAATTATTCATTGCAAATGATTTAGCTGAGATACATAGCCCTTTCGACTGCGAGCATACAAATTATGCATAAACAAGCTGTGATTTTTTGAATTTGTTTCTCATTTGCAATTGTTCAACAAAAAGCTGGGCAAACAAGTGTTAGCCCGCAAGGTATTTTTGAACTGGTTGAAATAAATATTTGGTCTGCATCATTCAAGAGCATATGTCTGGTCACTTGAACCAGATGAAACTATAGCTGTTCCTCAGCTAGAAAAGATTAGTTGCATTAAAAGGATGTGTCCATATCCTTATTAGAAAATTGCTCATAAACATTTGCAATTGCCTGAGAGAACTATAGTATGCAGAGAGTAAAAGGTCGTTTTCAGAACGGCATACTTTGACACAAGTGTTGCTGTGGAGTCTGGATAAAGAAGCATTATGTGGTTTAAGAGCACAGAAGTTGGTGCTTGTCAGGAGAAAACAGGAAATGGTTTTGCTGGGCTGCAGTTATGAAGGTTCACACCTTTCTAAGCTAGACTTGCTGCTGTGGAGAACAAAAAGAAAATAGAGCTGTACCTCAGCACTTGTTTCCTCTCCTCCTTTTTCAGCTCTCTGCTTCTTGTACAGTTGTGGCAAACTTTATGGAAGTCATCTCTCACCAGCTCTGTCCTGCAAGCGGAGATGTGAGCGTAGCAGGGGCAGCAGTAGCTCAGCAGCTTCCGAACAACTGGAACTGTAACATTACCAAGGAAGGTAATGCTGCGTGGGGCACAAGCACCCCTTTTTTGCCCCCAGGAGCCCTCGAGCACACTACTGTATGGTCATGGTGTAGTAAGCTAGAGTTGAGTGGCATGTACTCTTACAGGTTGTAAAATTGCCTTATGTCCTACCTAAAATAAGGTGTGTGTGTATGAGGATCCTTCCTCTGCTACAAAGCTGGTAAAAATTCATGGCTATGAACAGGGAAGAGTTAAACCACCTTAGACACAAAGCCTTCAGTTTTCTTTGGGTGGCTTATCACTTCTGAGGTAGAAAGGCCAGTTGCATTGGTGTGTGGGATTCTGACTTTCTGATCTTCCTCTTCCTTGCCCCTTGCTTTCTTCTGTGGGATCTCTTCAAGCAATTGTGAAGATATTTCATACATGAAGATGGCTTTAAAATTAAGACAGGGTCTGCATGAAGATGGCTGGAAGATTGGGTTGCAGAAAAAGAAATTGATGGGGATGGATAAAGACTTGGTAGCAAAGTGCTAGGGTAGAAAATCAAAAAGTGTTGCACATTGGTAGTGGTAGCCTGCGAGGAGATGGGTAAAAATAGGAGCAGGGCCAAGAGGAACAGGGAAAGCCTGGAAAAACTTCCTTGAGCCCTCAAGAGATGGTTCAAGTGGGGATGCTTGTAGGCCCTTTTCTCAAGACATGAGGAAGAACTACATTTCTCCTGCTTGAAAACAAAAAAAAACAAAAAAGAAAAAAAAAAGGAAGATTTAGACTCAGTCCTCTCCCAGTTTAGCTGGGAAGGAAACAGTCAAGTGACAAGCGAGGAGCATAGGGTTTTGCACAGCTGCTGTGTTCTGAGGCACCCTGCCTGCTTTCACTCACCTCCTCAGTCATCTAGCACTCAAAGATTTGTACCGGAGTACCACTAGCTCCAGCTGTACACCTGCTACACAAGCCAGGACAGTGTTTCCTAGTGTCACCTCTGCTTAAAAAAATAGGTAAGATCATCGTAACAAGATAGGTGCTGGGAAGGAACAAAGGAGCTGTTATACAAAAGTTTGTATCTCCTGCTTAAATGTCTAAAAGGCCTTTGGTGATATCATAAACAGATTAGTAGCATGTGGGAGAACATACAATGATTGGGAATCCTGTACAGATACAAATTAGGATTATTTTTAGAGTGGAAATGAGAGCTGGACTTGTATCTGGTGACCATACTACTGAAAAGCTTATAGTAACATTAATTTCAAGCAAAGGGTCCTTTAAAAAACATTTGCATTCATTCAGGCTTTTCTAACTTTGCACTCATTTTGGTATCATAAAAACATGTGGAGATAGATCTGTCGCCAAATACTAATCTCATAAACTCCACAAATGCTAACTAACACCATCTGTGGCAATTTTTACTGCAAATTATCCCAATATGGGAAGTGTTTCTTCAGTCCGATAAGCAGAGCCTTGCCATGGGAATAGTGTCACAAGGCCTCCTTGCACCATGGCTTGCATTTCCAGATGTCTGTTTTAGATATATATGAAAGGATACTTTCATATACTTTCAAGCAGACTGAAACTGTGGCAATAGCACAAAGACAGGGACAAACAAGCCGTCATGCTCCGTTCATATCTGACTTGCTTATGTCGTACAAAATTTACATTCCTACTAGCAGCGGATGGCCATGTCACAAACATACATTGCCATCGTCACTGTCATGAAAAACTCTGGGTGGCTGTGAGGGGGCTTTGCTTTGAGGATTCCTCTGCCAGCTGAAGCAATTGTATGGATTATTTGTTGTACTATTTTCCCCTAGCTTGTGTACCTGCAGGACATGCACTTATGGCCATCTCTTACACACCCCCTTTCACTATGAGCTGTCTTAAATCATTGATCAGCACTTACCTTCAGTCTTGGGAGCAGCTTCTTGGCCGTTTTGTGCATTTGGCTTCTATTCAGACACCTGACAGCATTTGGCACTTTTTGAGACAGAAGGCAGAGAAGCTGACAGCAGAGCACATCCTATATCTGAATGGGCACAAACGTGTGTTCTGAAATGATCAAAACCCACCAGGAAATACCAAATTAAGATTTATAATTGTGTTCTCCAGAGGCATTCACTAACCCTGGCAGGCAGAACACATCATTTCTGGAGCCTCCCTTTTTCTTTTCAGAGCAGAATTATGCCCTTTTTGTTTGATTGTTCATATCAACTTCTTTAGACAGTAATATTGATGCTCTGCCCTATTGACACAAGTGCTTTCTCTTTCCACTGTCCTGGGAAAGTCAGCTCTTAGCTTGGATGCTCAGGAATCTCACCAGTTTGGATACTTTGGAAAAAACAACTGATAATTAGGAAGCTTGGATTTTTCATGTATTTGTTTTCCCTGTGCACTTTGAAGTCCTAGAGAAGAGCCTAAACTTTCTTGGAAAACTGAAGAAATACTCTGCTTAGAATAGTAGATAGGTAGTTCTGGTCACAAATTGTCGTTTGTGTTTTGTGAGCTTTTTGATGTTTACTATTATAGAATGTTGTTGGAAGTTATCATTAGTTAGAAGATCACTGAATTATTATGATCATCACCAGAAGCTGTTTGCTAGCTGGCACTACCATTAGAGGCTGAGCTGGTGAAGAGGATATCATAGGGAAGACTGACCTAATTAAAAACTAGTTCAAGACCCTCTTTTGAGATAGCAAACCTTTAGCACAGGAAAGGAACAATGCAAGAACAATAAAAAAAACACAGAAACTTAATTACAAGTGTTCAACTTTTTCCTCAAAGTATTAGCAACTTTTTAAAAGTGAGCTGTGTTTTAAATTTGAGAGGTTTTGAAATCCTGCAGGACAGAATGAGATTGTCAAATACATGTAATTTAAATAAAAAGAGGAGGAAATGCATCAACGCATCCTATATTGTCTGAAATTATTAAAACTATTTGCCAGAGGTACACTGCCAATGCGAAAAAGAAAATAAAAAACCCAAACCAAAAAACAACCAACCCCAATTTTTATTGCCTTGTGGACAGAGGTGGAAGGAATGTTTGGATGGATGCTAAGAATCAAAAGCTGTGCCTAAAGCCAGATAGCAGTTTAGTTCCTTTTGAAACACACAAAAAAATGCCATTTCTTTCCATAAATATTTCATTGTTTTTAACAGGAAAATAATCATGGCACTGATATATATATTATTAAAAAAGTATTCCCAGAATACTTATATTCTTTCCCTACACCTGTCTGCAGTAGCCCATAGAAATACTGTGCTGCATAAAAGGTTAATAAGATTCTGAATAAATCAAGAGTTTGATATATCTTTAGACATTACTTGAAGAAATTCTGTTCCAGTTTGCAGTCAGTGGGATCATTGACTCTCATGGGACCACAAAGGCTCCATAAGTCCACGTTCATTTAGCATTTTGAGTGTACTTTGGCTTTTCCAAGAAAGGTAGAGTTAAGAGATCATAGTAATTACTATGGTTAAATTACTATATTCAAGAAGCCAGAAGACTAGATGCCTGATGGGAAAGGAGAATGGAATACCAAACATTTTCTCTGTCGATATTTTACCAGTCTAAGTTGTGAAAAGCAATGTTTGAGTATCATTGCCATTCAGAAGGTGCTTAGTGACCTGAGAAAAGAAGTTAATGGGCTTCGTAATAAACAGTTTTCCACAGTGTGCAAATTTATACTCTGTGTTAAAAAAACACACTTGCTGGCACCCTGATAACTTGGACAACTAATTAAAATAATCTAAAGAGGAATAAAAAAAGGTAAATGTGTTTTCCTGGGCTGTTGTACCTCCTCTTTGAAGAAAGAGAAGACATCTTGAGTGGTTAATTCCTTTGCTATCTGAGAAATAAAGTGAAATTAGCATTTAATTAGAACATAGGTACAAAAAAAAATGCTTGTGCAAATTATCACTATTTCAATACCCTGTTTGTGACATTACTAATCTGATTATTTCTGAATGCTAGACTGTCTCAGAAGGCAATTTTGGTTTGACTTCTTAGCACGAGATTGGCGTATACAGAGCAGCACGTGACCTACTTTGGTTTCTTCATTCAAATGGTGCATTTTGATAAAGATTTTTAATTTAGTTAAGGCAGGGCAGCAAGGCATGACAAATCTCAGCTCAAATGAAATACTATTTACCTTCTGTTTAAACAGAGCTTCACTGAGCATTTGTAGAATTAACGGAGTTTTAAAGTATAGAACTGTAGGATCATAAAGGTTGGAAAAGACCTCCAAGATCATCTGGTCCAACCATCCCACTACCACCAATGTCACCCACCAAACCATGTTCCTACGCGTCAGGTACAACCTCTCCTTAAACATCCCCAAGGGACGGTGACGCCACCACCTCCCTGGGCAACCCATTCCAATGCCTGACTGCTCTTTCTGAGAAGAAATGTCTCCTAATTTTCAACATAAACCTCCCCTGGCACAACTTGAGGCCATTCCCTCTAGCCCTATCATCTGTGAGAAGAGGCTGACTCCCAGCTCCCTACACCTTCCTTTCAGATAGTTGTAGAGAGCAATAATGCCTCCCCTGAGCCTCCTCTTCTCCAGACTAAACAACCTCAGTTCCCTCAGTCGCTCCTCACAGGACTTGTGGTCCAGGCCCTTCACCAACTTTGTAGCCCTTCTCTGGGCACATTCCAGGCCCTCAATGTCCTTTTTGTAGTGAAGGGCCCAAAGCTGAACACACTACTCACACTACTGACCTCACCAGCATACAATCTATTTCACCACTCTTGTGGCTGGCTTGCTCACCACAGATGTGATTTAACTGCTGAGCACAGGGGTTCATGCAGTGGTGACAGAAAAATTGAGCCTTGCTGATACCAGAAGAAGGGTAAAGCCTTACTGCAGAACTTGTGGGCTGTAGAACTTTACCACATAGCAATACCAATGCTTAAAACAGCCAGTTATGTCTTTATTTCTGGCATTTCAATAGTAAGACTTATTACAACTGAACTCACAAATAGTAAATAGATAAATATAAATCAGCTTTAGACAGTTAGCCGTTATGAAAAATGCATCTACATCTTTATGTTGGCAAAACACCAAATGTTTTTATAATGGACAGTTCCAAGGCACTTGATGTGCTGATAGCATTTTATTTTATTTAGCTTTATTTATAGAAAAGGAATGGCTTCTTGAAGAATACTGGAGAGGAATGGCATAGTATCTGAAAACTCTGTGCTGGTGGACAGGTGACACTTTCAGTGGTGCCAGTGACAGTCCCCTCCTCTGTGACCCTGGTACCACAACCCTGTGGGCTAGCTGGCGAATGACTAGAAAGGGCAGGAACTTTGGTGGCCATTTCACATTCAGTTCTCCAGTCATCAGTTCTCTGTTTCTGATGAATCCAGCAGAAATGTCCATATTCTGCATGGTGTTGCATACAGGCTGCTCCCTGACGGTGAGTGGAGGGGCAGGGCCTCACAACCAGGCCCTGCCGCCCAGGGGGAGCCCTGACAAAAGCTGGCTGAAGAAAAAAGCCTTCTCTTGTACAAGAAATGGCACTTAATGTGTTTAAATATTGGCCTTTTACCACAACACACCAACAGTTTTGGTGAACTGGAAATGCGGCCTAGCTCAGAAGCTGCCTCTGCACTTCACATTTTGCCTGTTGTGTATAGCAGCTGTGGTTTGCTATTTCAGCAGGCCCATGGTGAAGATGGCAGCTGGCTTTTCCACTGAGGGGCAGGCAGAGTGCCCTGTTGGGGGTTGTTACAGTGTAAGGGTCCGGGAGAGGAGGCTGGGGGAGCACGAAAGTGCTCTGTAAAAGCTAAAAATAAAAAACACAAAAAACAGCCGGCAAGAAAGTGCTGGAAATGAGCCTCATCCTGCCCCACTCAGCCTCATGCATGGCGAGGCTGCATGCATGGTGAAGGGCAGGGCCTGAAGCACAGAACAAATACAACATGAACATGGTTCTTCACAGCCGGAGTCTTTTCCGTACTTTAACATTTGGCTTTTCCTCTACAGCATGATCCTTATGGGACAAGGTTATGACAGCTTGATGTTCCTTCACGGGGCCTGTTGCCCTCTGCTTTTTCTACCTCTTCAGCTTTCCTCCTCTGCTTGTTTTCCCCATGGTTTTGTAGGATGTTCTGCACCTCCCTCCCTTCTGCCCTCCCCGCCTCTTCAGCATTTTGTGAGGGATATAGTGGTAGGTTTTTTTTTTTTTTTGGTAAACAGTACAGCTTTAAACGAGACAAGAACCTCAGATCTTATTTAAAGTAACTAGAACTTCAAACTGGAAGCAATTGAATTTGATGGTTTTACAACTCAAAAAATAGTATTTCATTACAGTTTTGATTATAGGCATAGTAACAACTCTGTAGTTAACAGTCTTAAATTCTCTCGCAGCTCTACTGCAGAGAAAGGGAAAATAAAAACTAAGTGAAGATGCAGGAAAATACTTAGAAAAAAATTTCTTTGTCAAATAAGTTACCTTTGATGGCTGTACCTTCTCTCACATAGCTGTTGTAGGCAAAAATCAGTGCAGGACATCACTTTTCAAGTCCATCCTTCTGTCTTCAGAGTCACGAGCCAGTGGTTTGTCTTCTGCTCAGTGTCCCAGTCAAACTGTAGAAGTAAAAGGGTCCCTGCCTGCTACGCATACCAGCCAAACCATGGCTCTCTTCCTAATCTTTAGATCAGAAGTTTTCAGGTCACTGGAGACCAAAGCAAGGGTTCACCAAAGCTTTATTATTAGTGTAGAAATGTTAATGATGCAAACAGTTGGGCAGGGACTGGAGAAAAGAGCCTGTTCCATCCAGCAGCTACATTTTGCCACGTTAAAAAACGTCATTCAGCTACTTTCTCCCTCAGCTTTCTAATAAAGGCCTGTCAAAAAAGTACAGTGTAAAGCTACATGTTTCCAACTTTTGGAATATTCTTCTATATTTAATAGAATGTTTAAAAATGATAATTAAAAATGCCTCCTTGAATTCTTCAGTAGTTTCTATAACCCCTCAAGACTTCTTGTAGACATTGAGCCAGTTTCTTCAAATAAATAGACATATGTCCTAACAGACAGGGAACCCGAGGCTTGAATATTTAACCATTATGCTCTACATGATACAGCTAATCTTACATAAGGTCAAAAATTAAATGCAGCTACGATATCTTTTCCACACCACAGCAAGCTTTCCTCCCACTTTGTCAGGGATGCATAACTATGGCATAAGGTTTAATCATGCCTGTTAATGCTTAAGCAATTTCATATCTATAAGAAAAGGTAATTTTCTTGTCGTTTTGAATTCTCAGATTCTCAGAAGAAAAAGTGCCTATTTATTTTTCTAGCATATTAAGCTACCAGAATAGAAAAGGAGATAACATTAGGACAATTATGAATTGTTTGAAAAAGAGAACTGTCATACTAATTACCTTTAGCTGTTTGGATGCAATAAAAAGAGCATAATGCCAAAAGGATTTCTTAACAGTAAAAGAGCTTATATTAGAAGAGAAACTACCAATTACCCTGTTGATTGGCTAAGCTCACCCAGCTGCACAGAGTGAATTTGAAACCTGTGGTTCTTTCCAAGGTGAATACGGTGACAAAACGATTAGCTATTCTCAGGGCACATTTATCCTAACTAAAACCTACCCCCCTGTGATGATGATATAGGCAGCCCAGCTTCTGCAGACTTTCACAGCTGGCATCTGTATCAGTCTTGTTGACAAAGACATTTCTTGAGAGCATATGCTATAATGTTTTTTTTTTTTTCCTTTTTCCTCCCATGCAGGGTTTTGTAGCAAAAGATCAGTGGCTCATCACTACCCCTTAACCACTTAAATATTTGCTAAGGGGTAAATGTAATGTGAGCTAACATTTGGCTTGCTTTTTCCTTTTCTGCTGTCTATTAAATCAGCAGTAAGCATTTGAACAGACAGGTCGGCTTACAATATTCCTTCTTTACTACAAAGCACCTGTGCGGTGATGAGCTGCAGCTTCAGGTTGTTTCAGAACAAGACTTCAGGGAGTCAGATTAGGCAGTTTTTGCATGTGCCACCTGATTTCACTGATACGTTCAATGAACACCTGACAAGTTTAAAAGACTGAGATCAGTAGAAAATTGTGACCACAATGCATTTATCTCAAGCACCTGTATATCGAATAGTGCTTAAGTCATTAAAGGAAACATACACTAATCTAGATGGAATCTTGTGAACAACCCCAAAAATGTGTGGAATTCTTGTAGGTAAATATTTTAGGAGATATGCCACAATGTTTACATTAAACAGAAAAGGTACTTTTTCTTAATTATGTAGGTTTCTGCTAAATAATTTTATATTGAAGTGTATAAAGTAAGTATGTCAGGTACTCCTTTAAAATTCAGTTTCACACACACAAAAGGCTAAGAACTTCCTTTACATATATTAATTTTTAATACAAAACAACACTCCCCTTGATTTGGTAATTCCCGTCATATAATTACAGTTGCACAGAAAAAATAGGCAAATTTAAATGGAAATACTCTCTTTTAATATCCATTTATTGAAAGAGAAAGAGAGAGAGAGACCAATATACGTAGACAGTAGTCACGTTTCAAAGTCAGAAACTTCATTATTTTAAAAGCAACAATCCAAAACACAGCTGTTTCTGTATACCCAAGTTGCTTAGATTGGACCACTGTATTTTAAATATTTTAGAGCCAGTTCTGAAGACCACCATCCTCACAGAATTAAATGCAAAACAGTAGATAAAGAAAAATGATTTTCTGAAGTCTAGGTGTGAGAAAACTGATACTGACAGTGAGATATTAATGTGTCAATGATGAATAAATACAAGAACTTAAAGTTCGAACCCACCAGCAATCTCATACATCATTCTCTTTTTTGGGAAAGGATATAAAAGATTCAAATGTCAGAACTATAATGTCAGAACTGTTTATAATGTCAAGTGATGCTTGTTGCATACTTTTAGTATATTCCATTGATCAAACCAGAACCTGGGGAAATAATTGCAGATGATGGAGCACATTTCTGTGCAAATGGACACAGACTTGTAGTGACTTCAGAAAAAAAAAAAAACACCACACTTTTTCATATTTAAGTCTTAATAAGTGTTTCCTTCAACCTGCGCCTACCCATGCACAAATGATTTTGCATTAAGCTGTTGTTTCTAACAGCATCTAGTATTAGTGTGATGCCTTCAGGGCACTGCCAGCCAAGGAGAACTTATTCTTACGACATAACGTAGTGATTTGATAGAACTGGTTGCAGACTTGAAAGAGAATCCATCCCAACGGAACTGGAGAGAGCTATGATTTTCCCTTTTCAGACAACTTGTGCAGTTACGTTTCAGCTTAAAGAATTAATCTTGTTTGTTAGAAAGTAAGGTTGAGTTGTTTTTAGCTTGGTTTCCTAAAAAAATGAGACGTATGTGATCATGCCATCTGTGAATCCCTTCTCTGTACTCCTAACAGCTACCACATTCAGAGATGATTGCAACCCAGTTTGAAAGAAGGTAGAAGTCTCAAAGAGACTAAATTGCTAAAAGCTTTCACCCAGGTATCTGGGCAGGACAAAAATACCGTAGTACTCCCTGTCAGGGGAAGGCAGGAAGAATTCATCTGTTAAGCAGTCTGTTTGGCAGACACCAGCAGTCCCATCAGCATGAACTAGTCATCGTACATCTTACCTTTTGTCTCATGAAGCTGTGGCAGAGAGCCCAGTGAAAATGAACTGTTTTGCAAAGGAGGACATACAAGTCAAAGGACACATCTCTGGGAAACCAGATGATATTTGTTCCAGTGCTTACAAAATTGTTTGTTTTAAACATTCTTTGAACTTCTAATGCTACTCTACAAAGATAACAACATTTCATCCCAGTGCTTCTATAAAAGTTAATTTGAAAGAACAGTAGCTGAACCTTGTGAAAAAACATCAAAACATCGTGTTATTTTATTTTACAGATGTAATGAAATCAAGAGTGGTAGATGGTTTCTTAAAGAGGATGCACATCTCTGGAATACTGAGCTGACTGAGGTGTTTCCCAGAAAATCTTCTCTGATTTTGAGCACTGATTAGATTAAATGTTAAGTTAATACAAGCCAGGCTTTGTTCTTAGTTGGTCCTGATAGGAGCCAATCCTACCTAGATGTTTATTGCCACATTTTAGATAGCAGGTTAAAGAACCTGTACTTGAAAGAATAAATTTATTAGTTCTCTGTTTTCTAGAAAGGTTGCACTTTATGATATTGTCACTGTTTTATTGATTATTCTGAACAGTGTTCATAGAGACCAAACAACTTATTTGTACTGCATCAAACATCTTTTCTATTATACGTAGCCAAAGGTTTGTGTTCTGTAGCTGCCACAGTCCTTAGCGAGAGACAGAATAAAGAAGAGGAGAGATGCGGAGTCAAGAGTGGAAATTCTGAGGGACAATTATTCCTGGAGCTGAGTGATTGTTATTGTCTGGGCTGGTTTTGACAACATCAAGCTCTCTGAATATATCAAATATTATCTTTCTTGAAACAATGACAACAGATGCCACATCCGTCACTGAATCCTTCAGATGCTGTGCCGCCTGCCGCTCTGTATGACTTTGAGTACGTTGGAAAGGTCAAAACTTTTTGTAATCAATTCCATTAGGTCTTCATCTCTTTCAACACCACTGATAAACTCTTCTAAAGTCAGTTCCCCTAAAAGAAAATCAGATACTCCTTAGGAACCAAGGAATGCAGCAATCACTCTCAACCCAACACAAGGCCATTCATGCCAGGTTGCATCCCCCAAGAACATTCCCTGTACTCTGCTGATATGCAAATGCAGGAAGAATATTATCATATGTTTTCCCATTTTGCATCAGATTTTAGAACTCATATTCACTTTTCTTTATTAAAACAGATCAAATGCCACTTTCACAGAAGTTTAAGACAACTACAGTGCTTAGCATCTTCGACGACAGATGTGTGGGGAGAAGGGCTCTAATGAAGGGTTCATTCTGGCATAATTTAGCTGCATGAAGCTATTCTTACCAAGCTAACTGGAGTTTAGCTTATAGGTGGTTTTAACAGAGATTAGGAGATGATTTGCTGAGGATTACAAAGCATATCCCCTGTGTTGACTACAAGGATTATTTAGAGCCAGGATAAGATGATGAAAAAAATCATTTAAGTGGTTTGATTAGAGAAATTCTTCCAAGCAACTGAAATGGTCATGATTTTTAAGATTTTTTGGGAGTGTGTAATTCTTTTGGACTCATTCCAAAATCAGGTAATACTTTGGAAATTGCAAGACAACCTCCTTTTTGCAGGAACAGGAATACCATATAACATTCTTCTTCTCCTGCTTACTTCCCTGGCAGCAAAGGCAAAGACCAGTCCTAGGCATCGGTCTGCTGGCAAGGTACACTGGAGTGTGCACGATTCTCTGGCTAGAAATTATTCCATTGATATTGTTTTTATTTGAGAGGGGAAACAGCCCTTGGTTTAAGAGGAAGAGTGATTCTTTCCTCTTAAGTTTTTTTTATGAAAATCATAAAAATGAATGATTTTTTTTTACTGAAATAAGAAATTGAAAGAGGCCAGGCAAAAAGAAACCTGCTGGATGACTTAGGGCCCCTGCATTCTGGGGCCCAACAATGTAAATCACATACACTTCTGGTAAATGCTTAAGGTAGATGAATTGTAGCTATTTTCACATTTAAGTGGTCCCTGCAGGTTTTTTTGTTTCTGTTTTGGTTTCTGTTCATGGCAACTTTGGAAGCTTAATCTGACTGAAAACCAAAAATGATCAGCATGTGAAGAATTTGAAAATGACCCATCGGCAATAAAGGCTGCTTCCTCTTTTGTCATATGGTCCCCACTGCCCTGTGAGCAGGCTCACATACACACTAAGTGAAAAGAGCCCCTCTAACGCAAGTCCTGGCTCTTAGGCTGCAGCGAGAGGAGTAAGACCCTCTCAAGTGGTTGATGTACAGTGTCCTGAGGATGTTCACTCCTCCCCTATCAACCCCAGTGCCCTCATATAATCCCAGGAGCGGAGCCAGAAGGAGCTGTCTCTGCACACTTGTCTGCATCTTTCTGCTTTGCTACTCATCCACTCACTTCTTCAGATCTTTCCCCCTGTCCCACATATTCCTCTTACTCCCCATCTCCTCCCCTCTTTGTCACCTTTGACTGACTGGAATGTATGAATAGGGTTCCTGGACTCATCAGATGGACCTGCTGCATCACTTTCCTGCTTATGCAGGTTTCAGTCGCCAGAACTGGACTGTCTGTTTCATGGTCTGTCCATTCCCTTCAGCAGGTCTTGACTTCCCTCCTTTGATCCCAGGGCTATATATTTCAAATTAACAATACCAGAATGCAAGTGCACAAAGAACACTGCAGTTACCAGCGAGATGAAGTTATGCTAGCATGTCCAGGCTCACTGGGACTGTGATGAGCCTGAAATTTCCTTCAAGTAATGAAAATAAATTGCAAGGCCATCAGGAGATTTGTTTTAGGGATTGCTCCCTGCTGCCATGAGATTATTTCTTGTACTTTAATGTGGGGAAGGCCATCACAACTTATTTGTCTATTTCATTTTATTTATTTATTTTATTTTTAATAAGCAGCTACAAGGAGGCAGCATAGCTTAAGATAAACTTCGAAAAATGTGTCCTATTTCTCAGGCTGAGTTAGTCCTGCTGCTCTGTAGCTATTTAAAAAAGTATCTAGTTATGGAAAGCAGTTTGAAAGGGGAGTATTATGAAGGTGATTCTGAATAATTCATGTTCTGGCGTCTCATTGCTAATATTGAAGACACAAGTTATTTTTTTAGCTGATGGTCTAGCTCAGATACAACTATTACTTGGAAGTAAACATATGGTCAAAGCAGGGGTCAAAGTAAAAAGTATCATAGTATTGGGGTTACATTCTAGAATATGACTGTGTTGTTTGGAGTCTGTAATTTGCCTTCACCCCAAAAATGGACCAAACAGGTGGGAAAAATGTTCTACCAGTTATTCATATGCATCACAAGATCACTATTTATATTCTGATTATGTATTGCAAACAGCTTCCTTAAAAATAACTTCAATACACCAAATGAGACCTCAAAAAAATGAACAAACAAAAAAAAGCCACAAATTCTTGGCTGGAATCTGATCTTGCTCTGCAATACTTTCCTAACATTTCTAATTTGTCAGTTACTATAGTGGTTGCCGGTAGGAGCATTTTCATGGTTAGGAATAGGAGGGAAGACATTCATGTGTGACAAGCTTTTTACTAGAAATAATTCTAAAGCAGTGAATTGAAGTCTTAGTTTCCAATTTTAAGTCCAATTGGCTTACTCTAGTTCTCTTAAGAAAAAACAATAGCATGTGTCTTAGCATGCGTTAACATTCAGACTTCAAGAGACATCCACTACGCTGTCCAATCTTTCAGACATGATAGGGCATGTGCAACCATGCATCTTAGTTGGTTTTCTTATTCAGTTTAGGTAGATTGAGCCGTTGCGGATATACTGAAAAAATACCTTCATTTTACTGTGCAACCAAAGCACTGCTATTTTGGATGAACAGTGCAAGACCTTCGTGTTTTAGCCACTATTGCATGTAATTCCTGTGCCAGGTTAATAGAGGCAGTACTGTAAATCTGGATGAGTATAGGTAAAGAAGAACAGAAAGGTTTTCAGTTTATCTAAAACAGAGTTCTTCAGTAGTGTGTTCAACTCCCCTCCTTACCCTGCACTCTCTCACGGGGAAAAACCCCTGCCATTACCAAGAAAACCTAAATTCTTACCATCATTGTTCACATCTATCTTCTGAAATATCATGTTCGTGAATTCTTCAGCGGACATGTTGGTGTGCCCATTAATAGCCTGGATAGCCTGAAGACAGAAATGCAGAAAGTTCCATCAGACTTTTCTCCTTCAAGTTGTGAAAACAATACACTGGCAACTGCAGTAATTGGGATGCAGCTCTTTAGTTCACCAATCCTTTCAAAATCGCTAAATAAATAGCTATTTCAAGTAAATCTTCAGTAATGAGGATTGGAAATTTAATTAACATAACACCGCCTGAAGATTATAGACCTCATTTACATATCTCTGAAGGTCTTCTGAAACCATGTGGCACCTCTGTTCTGCTATACCCTAGATTCCACACCAGCATTTTTATCTCACCCTAGAGAGTTCTGTGTGTTGAGAGTGCCCTGTGCTCTGTGTGATTTAAATGTAGTATTATTTTTCACAGCTGAAAGCACATGATGAGAAAGCCTAAGTCATTTTTCTATTAAAAAATGTTTAACTTAGTAATCACAAATAAAGTTAGACTGGCAGTCCTGAAAGTTGGCAGAATTTACTTGTCCTCCAAAGAAGTTAAGAAAAGTAATCTCCCCTCTGCTTTTTCTGTGGCAAAGGTATCCAATATTTGGAGTAAAGGTATAAATGAATACCTTTGCAAAATTGTGTCCCATTCACTGAGACAGTCATTTCTGCATTATGGTGATCATTCTGGCCAATAAAGAAGAAGCCTATATGTTAATAACTGGTGGCCTATATCCAACAAGCATGTGCTTATAGAGTTGGACTCAGAATCAATATCACAATTAGTGACTGAGAAAATAGATACATATCTATGTATAAACATCTATTTTTGTTATATAATGGGCACACTGTAGGCTTTTTTTTTTTTACATCTAATTATCATGAGATGAACTGTGTTGTGCAAGATAATTCACCATATGATTTTAGATACTATTTTAGAACTCATTATACAGAAATAAAATGCAAGCTAAACACATCCATCACTGGTGTAGAATTCCTAACCATCACTATCTTTACCGTACTTTGCACAGAGTTCTGAAAGGCAGCAAGAATTTTACAAAATACAGGTACATAAACTTGTTTGTATTACTCATTCGTACTATGGATACTTTTGGTATTTTGTATGCCTGACCCCAACGCAGCCTTCAGAAGGCTGTACCTCTGTCACAGTTAAATTTGTTGTAGTACTAAGAGGAAAGCAGTGCTTCCTGAAGTACTTGAATCACTGACTACCACAAAATCCCCCTAAATAATAAATTATCTGGACTGTTAAAAAGGCACTGACAGGGTGCCTGGCGCTATGGCAAGAATTTTGATGGCTTAAAATGATCTGCTGGTCCAAAGCTTGTATAGCTGTAGGGGCAGATGAAGTTTTAATAGGACTTATTTGATTTATATTAAAGTCTCAGATCTGATATATCTTTTTGGATAAACCCTTGATTACTGATGCTCAGTATAATTAAAGCCTTTACTGGCTGTGAGTCAGAATTTTTATTTTTGTTTAGAGTTTCATCTATTTTCATCTAGCCTAAGTCAAATGACTTGCACAGGTTTAACTTAAAGTTCTCTTACTCCAAAAGAGAAGCGGAAGTTTTACCAGTTAAGCTAAAAAAGAAATCTTTACATTAAAATGTTTTTAATTCTCTTTTTGGATAGAGTCCAAGACAAAGGCAGCTGCATCAATGCCTTCAAGTAGAAAATGATGGAGAATAGCAACAACAGAAAGATGACATTAGTCTTAAATGAGAAGAAATTGAGGCTGTGCAGCCTCTCTTTCTGCATTTAGAAAGCCGTTCTTTAGAAGGAGATGCATCAACTTAATTTGTTTGACCACATGGCTAATCTAGCTCTGGTTCCTTTCATTTGAGGCAGCAGCTCTTGAAAGTCTTTAACAGTGACTAGCCAGGCACCAGCAGCAAGACAGAATCTTGGAAAACTACTTTCCTTGTTTATTATGACATTAAATCCCTATTTAGATTTTATGCTCCCTGCAGCAAAACCTTGATCTGTAACAGGTTCTGTACATTTAGAAAGAAGTATTAAAAGTCATTCATATTTGCAAGGAACCCTATAATATCTTTTGGTTGAAAGCAGCTACTGAAGTGCAAAATATTAGCTCACCAGAGCAAGTTGAAAAATATGGAAATCATTGTGCAGAAAGAATTACACTGTTTTGGTTTGTGGGTTTGAAATAGGCCCATTTTCAGAAAAAAAAAGATTATCTACAATATTTGTATCAAAATGTCAGTGCGGGATTTAATGATAAAATTAAATTTCTCCAAGTTAATTTAAAAAAACAAGTAATGGCATTTGCAGTAAACAAATCTAAAAGCCTTTCAAAAAGAATGAAAATATTTGAATATTTTGATGACATCTATATTTTTTTTTGTGCAGAAAGTTCTGTTTGAGAAGCCATTTTTCCACAACAAACTGGCACAAATGCTTGCAAACAGCTGTTTTATTCATTATGCTACTTCAGCTCTACCCTGCCTTCTTATACAGTTTATCTCAATAATGTTTCTACTGTTTCTAAAGTTTTTCACTTTCAGTAAATCAGCATATATAGAGAATTATAGTTTAAAGTAAAATACTACTTAGATACGTTTATGTCAGTAAGCAAGAAACCAATGACAAGAGTGTCACTAGCCTGAACAGTTCTGGTTTTGTGACTGTAAAGCATTAGGTAAAATACAACATGTGATGAACTACTGATTCAGAGATAATGTGCTATCCCAAATGCAATTATTATTGGTCATAATTTGCTTACCGTGAATATGCTTAATAGTTCTTTTTTGTCAATACATCCATTTCCATCAGCGTCATATAGCTTAAAATACCATTTCAATTTTTGGTCAATTTTCCCTCGTATAACCAAATTTATTGCAGCTATGAACTCCAAGAAGTCTATAAATCCATCCTAAGAGAGAAAGAGAGAAAACCCCCATTTAATAATGTTCACTTTCTGTTCATTCTGTCAATTTCACAGAAACAGGTCACTGAATTCAATATACAAGCTGATTTATAAAGCACCTTAACATAGAAATTTCATGTGGTCTTTAAAAAGGATGAGCTCAACTGGAAGCACTGTAGGAAGAAGTGTTAGCTCAGATAGTTTTGTTCTTCCCTGAAAGCTGCAGGGGAAGCAAATCAATTCAGAGCAATTACTGTTGACATTGTTTGAAGAGAAGAAAAACAGGTTTGTGGTAGGCTTCTACATGCAGAAAGGGGGAGTCTGGGATACCCAGTTTGGTACTGTTGAGATGTCTGCAGTGGAGCTGCTTATCTTCATATGATTACTGCAGAAATATGGATGTTTTCCAGTGCAACAGAGATGCTCCAGGTGTTACTCATCTGAGAGATCATGCAATAAGAATTGTATGTGGTAACCAGTAACCTGGCATGAGCTCCAGATACTGTGGTTTATCTGTATAAGCATCAGGTCTCTCCGACTGATACATTTTGCATGGGATATAAAGCCTTCAGGTCATAAACTAGTTTCTAAATAGCGAGGATTGGGGGATATTCATAGCAAAGGAGCATTTGAGATTGATTTAATTCTGATTTGATTCTGATTGATTTTCTGCTTCCTTCTCTGAAACTACTGATGGACAGGACTCCATGGTCAGGTGGTCTAAGCTACTGTATAAAAGGGGTGAGGATGGAAGAACAGTTGCTGAATTTGGAGAGTACTTGCTCCAACTGTTTCTTATGTGCATATAAAAAGAATTAGCAGCTGGTAAATTTAATCTTGTGATCTTTACATTGGTCAGAATCCAAACACTTGGAAAACCTTGGAAAGATTGTCATCAGCTTCAGATGGCCTGTGACTTAGAAGACTGGATGAGTATCTACTAGGTTTATCATGTTACTTATTTTTATTGTCATACATCAGCAGGCATTAATCTGTCCTCCTGACGGTATTAGAACAAAGGAAAAGAAGTCTTGTAAAGGCATGGTGTGACTTATTGCCATACTTGTAGTGCTTGTTTTCATTTCTGTGCAAAGTTGTTCTGTGCAAAGCAGTAGCACCTAAGAGGTAAATCCAATCCAACACACTGGATTCAGTGTACAGGCAGAAATTGTGTATGCATATCTTGTGCAGGCTGATTTATGGCTTCACAGACTTTCTGTGCAGGTTCTGCCATCATTGCTGGATTTACTGTAATTTTAATTGCAGTAAAATCAGCGAAGCCAAAGATACCCCTCAACTGCAGTTTGGGATGAAATGAAATCTGACAGTAACTTCATGTAGTTTTCCAGCAAGATTAGGCCCAGTATTACAAGCAGATACTTTGCCAGAAAATGGCACATCATGTACCACAAACTTTATGCTTCTTTCTGGCACACCAACTTGGATTTTATTTTTGGAAATATTATTTCAAGAAACATCTCATCAGATATTTTACATTTCCACCCCCTAATTTTATAGATCTGTTAAGAAGGTGGTTAGATGCGTTTCACATTGCTGCTTCTTTATTGAATTTCATACTACTTATTGAAGCTACAGATTAGGTTTAGGCTTTCTTCATGTCTGTGACTAGATTCATTTTCTTTTCTTTTTTTTTTTTTTTTTCCTCCCTTATATTTCACTCTGGGTTTTGGAAAACTGTATTTTGTTAGCTTTCTTCTTATGTCTTTGTTTTACTTCCATTGCTCTGACCAGCAGCAGAATACCAGAAGTTTGGAAAATGTAAAAATCAGCTTAATGTTTTGTAGTATGAACTCTTATCTGGTGGATTATTTGGCCTGTCCCAAGCAGGAAGAGACTGAGGACCAAGGTAAAAAAACAAAGAACCAATCTCTGAAACATATCTGAGAGACGCTGTGGTTGCTAGGAAAGCCCCAGACACATACGGCTGTAGACACACAAAGACCACCAGCAACATGGTAACCTCAGCAGCCACTGCTCCAGGAATATGAATACTGAGAAGGCCAACATGTTTATCTACATGATATGGAACCAGAAGAGTGTTGCACAGAGGCATTGACAAGAAGCATGCTGTTTTTCCTTTCTCCATCAAAAAACATACATTATATACAGAAAATATTTATGTGATGTGAAAGCTATAGAAATCATGATACACATATCCAGAGCTTTCCCAAAGAAAGATAAATACTGCTTTTTTTACAGTGGCAAAGAGAAGCCTCAGAATAGTGCATTAAATAATGGAAAAAATCATAACAATAACCTATGAAGATAATCCCCTGGTTCTTCAAGTACAATAAATAGTACAATAAATGTATTATGATGTTATTAAAAGAATACTGCAGTGCTGATTTACCCATCTGCTGCTCTATAACCATCCACAATACAAATGCCTAGGTATTTCCTCATGTGTCTCCGGGCTCTGTAAAACTTCATGCTGTGCAGCACACATGGTGAAGTATCTGTTGCTCATTAGGATGTCACTCAATCACAAGCAAAGGGACACCATAAAAATAATAAAATAAATAATAAGAAAATAGTAATAAAGGAAAACTAACAACAACAAAGCACCAAAACCACAATAAGCAGAACTGTTTACCAGCTGGAAGACAGAAATAATTTACTTCCAGTGCTTTATTATGTTATTGCAAAGTGCTAATTCAAAATATTTTTATTCAAAGGAGTTAGCGCTAATGAAACCTGCTTATTTGACATTTTAGGACACCGGACAGAGCAGGGTGATTGATAGAGTTGTTGAGTGTCAGGGCTTATTGTCTGTGCCTGTGTGGAGCTGGCACCTGCCTACCTTGGAGGCAACGTGTTACTCGCAATGCCGCCAGCATTCAGAGGGAGGGTGAATTTATCCTTCCTTCCCTGCCTGCATACATAAAGTCTGCTGGGCTAAGCTCACAAGATATACTCTCTAGATACAGTGGAAAAGGAGGAAAATCTCCCTCACAAAATGGGGGAAATCTCCCCAAAGTGGTTCTGAGGAGAGGGCTGGAGAACCACTGAAAAGCCCTCAAAACTTCTTTTAGATGCCCCTGAGTAAGTCTTAAAGACTTACTCCTTACCTTAACAGACAGTAAAAATAAATAAACAAATAAATGTATTTTTAGCCTCCACCAACTTGATCAGGAGAACCACAAGCTTAAGGGCAGACTGAACCACATGATAGTTGTGCTTGCTAGTTCCCCTTGACGTTGTGATTGGCTTTCATTTCACTGATGGGCGTTTTCGAAGCCCCTTGTGACAGTGTTTAATTTACAAAACAAGCACAAAAACAGACTCCAAAACTGGAAGGAGAATTTTTTGATTGCATGACACTAATCCTCAGGGCCCTAAGGGCACCACCAGCTCTGACTGTCTCTGCATGGACTGCCGTGCTCTGCCCAGGCCCCATGCCTGCTCCCTGGGCTGCAGGTGTGCCATCCCCTGAGGCCCCGGCCTGCCCGCTGTCCCCAGGCCCCGTGTAGGCCCTGCCTTTGCCATGGCTGCCCTGTGCTCATCCTGTCTTCGCTGCTCGCCAACACAAAACTGCCACATTTACCCTCAGCCCCTACAGGGCTGAGTTCTCTCTTCCTTCTTGGTCTCTTTCCAGGGCCTGCACAATGCTCTGCACCTGCTGTGCAGACCTTGCCTCCAGACACAACTGCAGAGCTGAGTGACCTGCCTTGGAAACCATGTCTTTGGGCTTGCTAAGCTACTTACTGCCATCAGGCTGTGTCAAGTGGGCGTTTATGAAACAAGACCTTCTGTTTAGTGGAGATCTTACCGATTACACCCAGCAAAATTTGTCCCGTTCTTTTTAGCACACCTGTGACCTGGAAGCATCAGACTAATTTGAGAACAAGCTCCCATGCAGGCAATAAAGGCGGTCAGTGGTCTCACCCTGCCGTTAGCCCTTGACTCTGCTAGCAGAAGCTTCTAGCACTGTGAGACATTTCCCACTGCCCAGCTCCTGAGCAGTAAAAAGCAGCTCCGTGACATTAGGACCGGAGAAAGAAGAAAGAAGACAACAAAGCTGAATGCCCGAGAATCTGAGCTCAGCCTCACAATATTGAAAAGGTTAAAGTAAAAGTGAGCTGGAGCTGTGAATATCTGTTCTGAAGGAAAAGATTCAGGTGAAGAACTTGCAACTAAATTAGTTTTAAGCAACAGTGAATACCACAGGGTGAAAGGCCTCTGTTCACTTCAGTCAAGGTCAGACTACCAGAATGATGCAGCCCACATACTGGAAAGAATGGTGACAAGGTCTGAGGATTTACCATCCCAAAATTGAATGATCTGAAGCATCTCCACGTTTGAAAACAACTAGCTTGAAAACCTAGCTAGAAAGAAGCAAATGACAGGTGACATCTTCCTTTGTGCCAGAAACATGAGATTTCCCTGAATCTGGACAAGGGCAACATGGTATATAAAAATGGGACTATTCATTAGTTATTAAATTACTCTGTTCTCAGGAGATCCCATATTATCTTTTTTTTTTTTTTTGTGAGATATTTTTGTTTCAGAATGTCAGTTTATGTGCAATTGCTGGAGGCTGCCCACTTATACTCAGTCAGGACAGAGAGCCGTGTTCTGTGAAGGGAAAGGACAGTGAAGGAATGGCAGCCTTATGCAATTAGTACTCAAACCCTGAAAGCCTGAGAAGGGCTTTATGCTTTGGTTCCTAGAATAGTGTTGTTAATCTTCACAGGTCCTTAAAAAACTCTCACAGCTTCAAATTATTTGGATACAGATTAAAAATAATTGAATTGGAAGCTGTGAATACACAGCTAATCCTAAACAGCACAGTAATTCGGGGCTTGGGCAGAACAACCAGAACTGGGCATTTTGGGTGTGAAGCTCTTGAACATGATTTCTGGACAGTGTTGATGCAGTCCTATGGAGACAGACTCTGGGTGAGCCAGCTATCTCCTGCCACACACAACAGTTACACATATGGAAAGGGACAATTTTTGTCCCCACAAAACCCC
This sequence comes from Anser cygnoides, assembly GCF_040182565.1. Lineage (NCBI taxonomy): Eukaryota > Metazoa > Chordata > Aves > Anseriformes > Anatidae > Anser > Anser cygnoides. The sequence continues at coordinate 92,073,834 of NC_089873.1, read as the reverse complement.
ACTAATAGTGAACTCATCGTCTTACCTGGAGTACTGAGGACTCTATTAAGTGTCTATAAGTCTTGCCTTGTTTTCAGATTTGCTCCTGAAAAATCTCTAAGTCTCAACGTGACAGCAGGAGAATAGCTCAACAGACTTTATCTGGATTGACAAGTGTGCAAATATAGACTGTCCAGGTATTTCAAACCAAGGGCTTAAAACATTAAGCCACCTTCCCTTCCCACCCCGTCTTTTAGACTGCTATTTAAACCTGATAAGAGAGAGAGAAGCGGTTATGTATATATTGGCACAGGTCAAATAGCAGATTACCACAGCTCAGAATAACTGCGAAATTTATAGCTAATCCTGTGTACTCCTCCCTTTCTGTCTGGCCCTACCAATTCATAGTCCTGGTTTCTCCATCCTCAGAAAACTAAAGGTGGATTCATTTTGATCCATTGCATCTTCCCCAATTTCCTTCCCTTTTTTGTTTGTTTGTTTGTTTTGTTTGTTTCTAATTTCTGAAGACTTTCAGCTGTTCATCAAAGGCAGCATACAGATTATTGAAGAAATACAGAGCTACTTGTGACTCTGCTACTTTGACACGTCCCAGAGGTCTGATGAAGTTTGGGGCTTGGAGAAGACTCCAGGCTTCCCTCAGGCTGTGGCCAGAATCACCGGTTTCCTCAGTAAACAAAGCTAGCATTTGTCACAGGGCAAGGGGGAAGCTCTTGGCAAGCAAAGGCTATTAGGTAAGGACGAAGAAAGAAGCAGGGAATTAGGAGCAGCAAATCGTTAAGTGGTTTTGTGACAGCTGCAAACCCACTGTTATATAAAGAGACCAGGCTATATTGATCAGCCTGTTACACAAGGTTCTGCTTTGTCAAGCTCGAGACCTGTGATATTTGGGGACAGAAAATACCAGGCTTTCAGGTGTGTTCACCACCCTGGCGAAACCTGTTGAAATCCAAAATGCTAGGATGACCAACAATTATATTTCTTTAAAATTATCAGCTCCCCTTCTCCCTCACTCCCCCCTCCCACCCCCCCCAGCTAGCTGCCACCACTCACCATTTTCTTTTGAGGTTACTGGCCAAGCAAGGAGACAGGGATGTCACCAAGGCACTGGGCTGGGCCCTGTGCTCAGCCTGTGGCGTGGCATGGCAGAGCAGCATCCAGGAGGGCTGTACAGAAGGAAAGCACGTGCCCAAGGACCTAGCCCTCCACCACTGCCTCCCAGATGATGGGGTTCAGCTTTTTCCACCCCCTAATATTGAGCCTCTGCCCATGTTTTTAGGACCATCCTTATCAATTTATAATAAAGCAGTGGGCAAGAGAGAGAAAACAACAACAAAAAACACACAGCCATGACTCCGTGGCCTTCTGTTTTTCCAGCAAATTTTTTGTTGACAGTTCAAGCAAATTTTTCTTGCTTGACAAACCTATAGAAAAAGGACTTTGAAGACACAAATGCCTTCTTGTGGCAGATGCTCTATATGGCAGATAACCACAGGTGGGTCATATTTTAGGCATTAATGTTTCAAGGAATGTATGTAAGAAATCTCCCCCAAATTAAAACACATTTCCTATCGTTCTCTAGACTACTCTGTACTATCAGATAAAGGACCTCAAGGGAAAAAAAGTTAATACTTTACCTTCTTTATCTCATAAGCATTTTTTATTTCTGTGATAATGGAAGATTATAGATCATGTCTCATCACAAGAACAATATAAATTTAGTGTCATTACATGAGTTTGTGACCAAGTTAGTTAAGAGAGATCACCCAATTTCTGTTGCATTTCTTCTGCAATTCTTATCATTTCCAAAGCTTAGTTCACCAACATCATTATCACCAACAAATGCGTTAATCACAGTTGCATACTTTTGGATATTTCAAAGCAACACTAAAGTGATAAAGGAAGAAAAAACAAAATGTAAACTAGGAGTACCCTTCAACTGCTCTATTCAGAATTATTAAGGCAATAAATAGAAAAAAACTATGGTTGTACTTCTAAAAATAATTTCTTTAAATAAAAGAAACATATTACTGAACTCATTCTCTTTAAATTCATTGTTCTCTTTATCTACATCATAATTTAACAAGCAGTATTTTAAAGTAATTGTGATTAAATGTGCAAAGTTAATCTTCATTGCCTGTTCACTTAATGTGATAAAATTCAGCATTAACTGGTAATGTTAGTAATATGCTCCAAGTGCTTTTAAATCTCAATGACAACTGCATAGTACATGCTAATTTGTGTACACTTAAATGAAATTTTCAAAGAAGCCCTACACACTTTGCTACAAAGGTATAATTGCTTCAGCTTGATGTATAAGATTGGTCATTGAGTAGGTGCACAGGAGACAACTCTAAAACTTTCCTTTTGTTTTCCTTTTGTAAAGGACCTAAAGGCTGGGCAGTCTTAGCCTGTGCAGATCTCATGTGCTGGGTCTTATTGTGAAAGGGGACTCCTGACAGCCAGCTGCCAAAGCAGTAGTGGGTGCAGCAGAATTCATCTGTACTCAACAATTCAAGAATTCCTCTGTACTGACATTTAGCAAGTGATGGTTTTACTGACATTATTAAAATAGTCTTTTAGCTGGCAATGACACACTATTATAGTGTAAGTTAGTACTATTACAGCAATAAATCCTATACCAAACCATTAGAAAACAAAATTAGGATTGTGAAATTGCACCAATAATTATGGGAAATCCTTACAAAGTAACGGATTCCTATAGCCTTTTTGGAATCAATATAAAAAACGTTTTTTTTTTTTTTTTAAATCTGGAGGTAAGAAGAAGAAAAAAGACATTCTTTAAAACCATCTATAAATTGAGTAATGTTTCTTGGAGCCAGATTAAATAGTTACAGAAAATCATTTCTATTCAGTGGTGTTGTTTTTTTTTTTTTTTTACAGTCCATTTAAAAGACACTTAGGCATACTGACAAAAATGATATAACTATACTACTTTGAACACAGAAAACCATATTTTAATCTTGTCCTTATGTACAGTAATCAGACTAGTTACTTTATGTTGGAGATAATTTTATGCAACATTACTTCAGATTAAGGCGAAACAAATGGTCTGGCTTTGTTGGTTTTGTTGCTTTTGTTGGATTGTGTCCAAAACTAATGTGAAAAGGATTTCTACATGTACATATCAACTCCAAAAAGCCAGAATATTTCAAGAAAAGCTGTAGATTTCTGTTACTTCTGACAGAAGGATTATTTCTGACTAAGAGACATTTCTATTCTTATTTTCATCTAGCCCTTGGTTTAGAAGCTAATTAATTTTTTGACACACAGGTTTTTATTGCTGACTTTACAATGTGACAGCTATGATTGCCATGAAAAGAAAAACATTTTAAAAATATTTCCTGTTGTGTAGACTTATTTAGAGGCAATTGTGAGAATGAAAAAGTGTTCAAAACCAGAAAAAGCAAGAGTTTTACTTCTTTAGGCAAAGTGGTAGCCCTACCCATGTGTGCTGAACCAACACAAGAATCTCAGGAAGGACAGAAAAGAAGTGACATAAAACCTAGCATGTCTTGCAAGCACAATATCAGCTTATATGGCTCTTGACCCCTTATTGCAGTATGTAATGCATGTGTTGCTGTTTTAGCTTTACTGCTTTGGCTAACCTGGCTGATTAGAGTAAGCTAGGAAAAGTTACATGCCCGAAAAGTTATGCCAGCCTAAAGATAACCCTAAAACTACATGTGCAGCTGAACTTATGTTTCCAAAACTATTTGAAGACTTAGGATACAAAAACCAAAAGCTGTTCAGAAAAGTCTAGGAAAATATTTTTATAATTATCATCCTCTCACAACTATAAGCTATAACATCAAATGTGTGTCAACTTTGGTAGTGCCTCTAGAGATGTAGGAATGCAACAGTCTAGGCAGTTTCTTAGGCAGTGTGACAATTCATATCATAGCAGCTATTTGGGGTTCTCGAGACACTTCCGAGGAAGGCAGTCTAAGAAAGGAAGCCCAACTGGAGAACCAAGTTGTAAGCAAAGGAAAATAAACAGAGATACCCTGAGTCATTCTAATTAATCTCATAAGAAAATGGAACACTTAATATTTAGGTTCCAGGTAGCGTTTGAAGTATTGCTCACTGGCAATGCTTTGAAAGCTCTTCATGTTCTCATGGGAACATGGAAGGCAGCTGTCATATAGTGAGAGGAAACCATTGCATAGTTGGGCCATATCAAACATTTACAACTTATCACTTCATGTCAATGAAAATAACATTTCTTTGTCTCTCACACTTCTTAAGAAGGGGGAAAAAGTGGAGGAAAAAGCAACTGCAAGTCAATGAGTTGCAGTTATCACAAAAACATCTACGAAAAACGTTAAATATTTGTGTGAGTGTTTTTATATTTTTCTTAGAATGAGCTACAACCACTGCTTTCACAGAGGATTTCATAGCAAATGATGTACATTTCCTTCTACTACAATACCCAAGGGGAGATATCGACTAATCCCATTCAAGCCACAATACCCAGAGAGGATAATATCTATTTATAGTCAGACCACAGAATAAGATGATGAAAAGTCTACCTGAAAATCACTGTAAATCAAAAAAAAATAAAATAAAGGCACAGAAGTACAGTAGGGAAGGAGGTAGAGTGAGGAAAAAAGGAGTGGTGATCTGGCTCCCAACAAAAGATGTTTTGAGATTTAGTTTTCATTGCTATGTAGACATTTTGACAGGCAACTGTTCTATTGAAGTAACACACTTTTGCATTTCTTATTATCTGTTCTGCAGTAAATAATCTGCCGTAACTTTCTTCTTTAGATTTTAAAATGGATTCCTTTTCAAATTTTTTTATCTTTTCTAATCTGCATAATGATATCAGATGAACTCTATTTTATCACAGGACTACTTTAAATATTAAATGAAAAAGCACAAACTAGAAAGATGACTACAGATTAACAGCAGTTGTTGATTACTTACCTAAAGATTTTTGTAAACTCTTTGCTATGGAGCATCCACTTTTTTGCACCTACCAACTTAATCTCTGCACAGGAGGTTTAGCAAGAACTACTGTTCTCTGTTGAGGACCATCTGATGCTTTACAAAACGTTAGCAGAAAATCCTTGAAATTGCATGTTTTTCCTCTAGAGCTACATACCAAAATCCTATTAATCTTCTTTACTCTTCATAGTGTATCTAACTTTTAAAATACAATTTTCTTACAAAATGACAAGACATTTATTCTTGTATCTAGTTTCAATTAATGCTGAAATAGGGAATAAGAGAACTACCATAGCGGCATCCCATTTTCAGTACATTGTTTCACACGTTAAATGGCTATGTAAATTTTGTCCTTCACAGGTCACAAGAACTCAATCAATCTATTCTTGCAGAATTCAATTATTAAATTTAGCAGTTCCAAACCTATTTGCAAGCCATTGGATGTGGATGACGGTGATCTGGATTTTTAATTTAAAGTGAGAGCATGATCCTGAGAAGACAAAGCTTGGATCACTAAACTCCAACAGAAATGGGCACTGACTGGAAACAGCTTTTATCCATTGAACAGATACACTCTGTTGAGACAGTGGCTGGAATACCTGTATGATGCTATGCCCCATCACATACAAACATGCAAGATAACTGAGTCCAGAAAGCCCTACAGCCACAGTAGCACTGTCTCTTCAGCATGGTAAATTAGTGCAATATTCCTAGCTAACATGCTTTGGCTATGGCCAAGGCCAGAAGTAACCTCAATATCTCTACACGAGACTGAACTGTGCTGTGAAGATGTACCGCCCACTGTCACATGTTGACTGACCAATGTCATTTCCATAAGAAGGGTGCTGAACGATTATCTCCAACTTAAAGAAATTCAGGGGACTCTAAGATTTGGCTTGCAATTGAATTTTTGTTAACGTTTATATAGATGACGTGAGTGAACCAAGCTTTGACAAGGCTATCAATCTATCACGAACTGGTAAAAACAGAACAAAAACAACAACAAAAACCCCTACCCTGCTACCAAAATCATTTTTTCACTGTTTACAGTTCAATGGCAAGTGGCTGTTTTTTGTTGTTATTGTTTTGTTTGTTTGTTTTGTTTTGTTCTAAATGAAAATCCTAAGTAGGCAAAAGATGTCTGTAACAAACCTCAACTGGAGGCAGGAAGGTTAACAAGGAGGTGAAATGCAATTCACTACTGTAATTTTTTCCCCACAAGCCTTGTTGGCTTCCTATGAGGCTAATGTTTCACGTTTTACCTTCTAGAGATTTTAAACTGGGCATATATGAAACATGGAGGAGAAAGCCTATGCGCTTTTTAAGAGTGTTTAATTATAATATTCATGATGGAATATTTCTCGGCATGGGTGACCCCAACTTACCTCAAGAAGCATTAAGCTGCTATAATTGAAATTGTAGTTTAATCTCAGGCCTAGCACTTTAGCACAGCTTTCTGAGCAGATTTCTATTTGTGTGAAAACAGAAGCCCACATGAGAAATACATATTTTATGCTGACAGAAGAGGACCTGATTAAATGACTTAAGTTTCCAAGAATTAGTTTCTTCAGATTTAGATGAACTTTAAACCACTCCACAGAGCATATAATTTTATATATAAACTTCAGCAATAGAAGTCATGACAGTTTTAAACTGTAAAAAAAACGCTTTTAAACCGTGTTTTTGTCTGGCTACAAAAAGTTTTACAAGGAAAAAATCAGGTCATATATCTATAAAAGTCAGCTAGGCAAAACATGGGAGAATGTTCAAGTTTGCTAGCTCTAAACAGCACTGCTATATAAAGGGAGCTATTAAGCAAAAAGAAATCATTTCTACCAAGAAATTTTATATACTCCACCACTCACTGTGGTAATGACCCCTTTATTAGAAAGCAACAACCAGACAAGAGTGCAAAAGCAAAAGAAATCAAATTTTGACCTACAAACCTGAGTAGTCTCTGTAGTGCCAAGGGAAACTGATTGTAAGAAAAAGCCCAAATGACCAAATTATTTCTGAATCCGTGCCTATTATGCATGCAACCACTCACATACATTAACTTCAGTGGTTTGCAGATGAAAGATTATCATCTGTTTAATATTGCAGAGTGCCTAAATGTTCTACATAATGCTGTAGAAGGATAATGACCCCTTATTTGTACAATCATAGCTGCCATTTAAGAGCCCACAGTGTGATACTCCCAGTCAGCTATCCATTGACCACTCTTCACATATCTGTACTTAACTAAAAGCACCTTTCAGGATGAAAGCCTATGTTTCCACCAAAAACCCCTGTGGAGAAGAAAAAGCTGTAGCAAGGGTACTGGACAAAAAGTGAACATGTGGAGTGAGGAGATCCTCTTATTTTACCTCATCAATAACATACACTGTTCCTTTCTCCTGCCCTGAGAGGCTGTTCTGTTGCTACTTTATTCCCAGCTTAACCACATAAAAAGCATCATGGACAGGTACTTGAAAAGTGTTTGCCTGATACTTGTTATTTCTAAAAGTATACCTTAAAATAGTGGTTTTCAGTCTCAGAAATAAACAAAAAAAGGTAATTAAACTTATGAAAACAGTGTTGTTAACAACAGAGTGTTAGAAAAAGAAGCAAAATAATTCAGGCTGTATGGTAACAGAAACACAGTCATTATAACTGAATAGAGATTAAAATACAACAAATCAGAAACACAGACTCAGAATAGAGACATGGAAAAGGCAGTAGTAGGAAATACTTTCTCTTGTATTGGCTATACAGCCATAGCCTGCTGTCCCCTGAGGATGTATTCATAAAAGGTGTGAGGGTTAGCAATACGATGAGTAGTAAAGCAGTTTTTCTGAGACTGAATCCCTCTACATTACCCCATAGATAGAGAAGTGACTATTAGCAAGGTGTTGCCATTTTAAATGCATCTGGCCACTGCCACAGCAACTAGACCTGAGCACAGGTTCTTTCTGAAAGCTGCATTTATTTTACTCTCCACACTTCTATATCAATCCAGAATTGTAGAGTCTCAAAAATCTGCAGAGCATGTGCTGGTAGGCAGTGTCCTGGGACACTCCAGCATTGCCACGAGTGGAGGGCTCAAGCTGGCCATCTCCAGGACCTACGAGCATAAGACAGTCCTCAAGACAGACCTAGAAAACAGCCCACACTTGCCTGGCAGTCTGTCAGTTGTTAGATTCTCTGATGTTTGCCTTCTTCCTTCACAATGACATGGTCTAAGGTCTTCTACACCTACTGAAAGGTGCTGCACACAAGTACCAGATGGCCATAACTTGGACATTACCTGCATGTTAGGGAGAGCTGACTGCAAGCACAAGCAGTTATTGCAGCTTCAGGGAGAGTAAACTGGAGATACAATGCAAAGAATCTGCTTTACCTCTTCATTTGGTAGTCTGTCTGGTCTCATAAGTTGGGCACTGTGTGTTGTTTCCTAATCTTAACTACATTTTCCTCTGTGCCACACATTCAATACAGTACCTTGGACAAATCTGTGCATCTGTGATGCACTTCGTTGGTTAAGTGGAGACTGTATTTTCCCCTTTGTATAACATTGTTGTGAAAAAGGAATTTATTAACTAACTTTGTATTTGCACATACAAATATTTTTATATGCTCACATACAAGCATAGGATAAGCAAAGGATAGAAGAATAACCAGTGAACTACAAATTACATCTCATTTTCAGAAATGTTTCTTGACATTTTTCAAGTGCATCTGGAAAGTACTAGTGAGAGTCCTCCTCAAAGCTCTCAAAGCACAGTCCCACCTCTTCACCTTTAGCGCACCACAGCAGCGACCCTGTCCACGACAGCAGTTTTGTGAGCAGATCACAAAGAAAAGCCTGCAGGCTACAACTCACAAACAGTAGTATGACATTAAAGACATAAATAAAAGAAGGTTTACCTGGTTCAGATCAAAGATATCAAACACTCGTTTAATGTATAAATCTGCCTGTGGATCCAGCCCCTGCAGACCCAGGAGTTTCTTGAATTCATGCAGACTAAGTTGCCCAGATGGGCACTCTCTCATAAATTTGCTGTAATAATGATGCATCTCTGGGACAGGGCCATCACCTGGCAATGATTCGTTGGCACCCATATTATTACACAAGTGTCTCTTGTATTCTGTTCACGATTATATCTCCCAGGTTCAGAGTCTTGCTCATGACCAGAACTCAGGCGAGTACTGCATTTAAAGGGTCATGGTAAACCTCTTACAACTGAGTTTCTATTTTTACTTAGTGATTATTTGTACCCATGTAAGATTACCTTTAATGCCTGGTTCTAAACCAGATGGGATTTCATAATGTGGCTAAAGTGGAAGTAAACAGAGCCATGCTCAAATTGTAGTTCTTGAAAAGCCAAACTCTCCCACTCACTACAAAAGTGTACTAGAAAAGTTAGGAGATCCTCACAATGGTTGACTATTAATTATATGCTAACCGTTAGCAACACATAGAAGTCTAATCCTGGACTGACTGTAAGAAATAGTTACAATTTATGCCATAAAGAAGGATGGAGAAAGTTGAGAGTGCAAACAGTGTTACATCTTCTCCATTGTAGGTGTGCAATTGTACCCTATTTGCCCCCTCATAGCACGGGTCCCCAAGGAAAATGCAACACTCTGGTCATGAGCCTACTGACATAACCTGAGCAAAAGAGGAATCTTTTACTGGAACTCCTTTAACAAAAATCATCGTGGTCTGTTAAATAGATTAAATACAAGTTTTCTTGTTGTTGGTCAGTGCTGTAGTCCTGCTTTTTATTTTACAGCTTTCAGGAATCGAATTCTTTCTTCCTCTGTGAGCTCAGGGAAGCGGTTAGGTATCAATAATACTTCTGTACTGATTAGCTTCTATACAGGGAGATGAGCAGCTCAGGGGCATTACTGTGTCACAGACAAATCTGGAGTTATAAATACCAGTGCAAAAATATAGGATGTTAGAGATGTAGGAGCAAGACAGTCCCACATGCTTATCCTTTTCATTTACCATCACTTGGCGGAGTTAAAGAGCACAGTCCTGTGAAGTGCTGAGTACCTTATGAAAAACAGCAACTTCCCTTCAGCACAACTGTAGCCAGAGAACAATTAATATTTTATGGGGTTTTGGTCAATTTCTGAAAAGGTCTCCACACGCTCTTAATGGCTTTTGCTACAGTTCTCTCCACAAGAATATTATTAAGTTTAATATCATATATATCCTAGTCAGGCATATGAGTAAGAAAGCTTGAACACACCTCAGAAGTGTCCACAAACTTCTGAAGATTGAGCAGGAAAACACAAACATTATCATGGCTTTAGCCAAAGGTGTTCCTGCAGGCAGAGCACCTCCAGCAAACTGGGCGGTGGTTGTGCTGTCCTTCCCCAGAGACCATCTCTGAGCTCTCGAGCTGCTGTGTGATCCCCGTGACAGGGAGAGTGGGGACACGTCGCGCAGGTATGGGGGAGGCCCTGGGGTGAGCAAGCAGTTCTGCTGCCATCCCTCAGGGACGGCAGGAGAGTCTTTGTGGGGCTTAGGCGATTTATTGGAGCTGAGGGAGTCTCTGAGCTAAGGCAAAAAGGGAGGGAGACACAACAGGATCCCATCCGTGCCACAAAATGCTTCTCTGCAGAGGGAGGAGCACCCTAGCTGAAATCCACTGCCTGTCTGCAGGTGAGTGTAGGCTGGGGCAGTGGGGGTAAGGGAAAAGGAAGCAAGGACAAGGGAGGTGAAGGGAAATAAGCAAACTTCTTGGTTATGTATAGTCTGACAAAAAGCAAATTTTTTCCTCAGCCATCATACCTTAAAAGCTTAAAGCGATGCACAAATGTCAAACACCAAAGGAGGACAGGGCACCAAGGACCTAACTTAGGCAAGCTGAAAACTTTACATGGTATGATAGGTAAGGACTGTTCATCAGTAACTCAACCAGTCCTGGACATCCTTCCTCTTCTCTCTCTGCTCTTGTGGAATCACATCACCTTCTGCAAACACTGCTCCCAGGATCCCTCTTAGGCAGAGGGAACTTGGAAGTTGCCCACATCTATTTATCCTTCTCCACTCCCACCCATATTTCCCACTCTTTCCCCCAACAACTCCCCACATTTCCCCTGCTACTTTCTTCCAAATAACAAGCCATGGGAAAGTGTACCCATGGTGACTGAAGCACATCACAAAGTCTGCTGTGCTGACGTAAAGATGGGGCCTTAGAAGTCAGACTTTTGTCAGATTTTGCACTTTCTCATAAAACTAACAAGAAAATGTTACTTTAAAATAATTCCAAGTTTAATTTAGTACTTGTTTTCAGGATCCCTTTCATTTAATAACAATAACTAAAATATTTGTAAAAGACAGCAAAAATGCCTGGGGAAAAAGAGATCTGATTTATAGTTCACTGTCACAGCGTCCTTCACCCCTAGTGAGAGACTGGAATAGTATGTAATGCTGATATTACACATGATGAAAATAAAAAAATAATTAAAAAAATCAACAAGGTGAGTTTTATAGAACACAAAAAGGCTAAAATTTATAACCTACTGCATAGTTTGACAGCAGTTAATAAACTCACAGACAAAGTATGTGCTGAGACAGTAGAAATTCTACAGAAGTCACCTGTTCCTAAAGCCAATGGCATTGGAACATTTCTACTTTTCTAAATAAAAAAAGAAAAAAGTCATAACAATATGGAGCTGAACTGAAGAAATTAATATAGCAAAGCCACCTCAAAGAGCACTGAAACAAAGGTTATAGGGACTACCTTGTAGATAGGAAGCACAGTGAATCAATTTCAAATGAGCAATCTATGGCAAACCGAACTGATGGTGAAAGACAAAAATAAATTTTCAGTATCTATTGAGATCTACATTAGAGATGCCAAAGAACTTTCTGGAGTCTGTACAATATTTTGGGAAATAAGAAAGAGGTACATACGAGTAACAGGGATACAACATACTTGCACTGAATGTGACAATCCTGCAATAAAGAAGATTGTTGATTCAAGGACAGACTACGGTGAAACTGCAAGAACATGGGGCACACAGAAAATTCATACTGCAGCTAAACCAAAACTGTCTCTGTAGCCAAACATGAGAAAAACATCAGATTCATTAATCCTGCTCTGAAAATGGTATAAAATCTCATCAGTATTGGAAGGCATGATGCCATCTGGATTTCTTTAGAAATGAAAAAAAAAAAAGGTAATGCTTCCACATAGGCTGATAATAGTGATTGCTCCTCTTTTTATTCTTGTATTCTTATTTATTTTTTCCTTCACAGCAGGGTTATTAGTAACTATCTTGATATGAAAAATGGCAAAAAAGTAAAATATTAAAGAAGATATTCTCTTTATTATGAAAGCAGTGGTAACTCAATTGTGAGCAGCAGATACTAAACCCCTGTGCTATGAAGCAAGGTCACATATCTTTAGACTATGGTAGATTCAGCTGAATACTACCTATTTGAAGCATAAGACAAAAAAAGACTACTGCTAGTGCTCGAAGTATCAAACGATAAGTTTTAAATGCATTTCTATCCTCCATAAACCAGATAGCTTTTGCCCCGATGAGGCAAGTTTCTAGTGGGGCATGATATTCAGTCTCTGCCTGAGAGCAGAAGACTCACTAAATTCCTGCTAACTCAAGCATGGGGAGGAGGAAAAGATAATTGTTTACTGTTTCCTATGGCCTCTTACCCATGGCATACAAGGCAAAGTGTGTGGGAACAGGTGTACAGTCACTTGATTATTCTCTCAGTGAAAACACTGATCTAGCACTGGCACAACTTTGTTAGGTCATAATCAAATTCCTTGTGTGCCTTCTATTATATTTCTACAATGATCTCCTTGGGTTTATGTATGAATTTAAAACAGAAACAGAAGGCAGCGACCATTTAGAAGTACATCTACAGAAGCCTTTTATGTCTAATTCCTTTTTGTACTACTGCCTCATTATTCCTGACATGGAGATTACAAGTATAGCACAATGATACATGTGCTGATGATGAGATGAGGAATTGTGCTTACCTGAGTTGTGTGTACTCTAGCCCAGGCATTTTTGTCATTAAACTAAGCACTCAGAGACATGATTCTGCTGATCTGGTTAGCTACACACACCACAGCTCACCAGTATCTATAAATAACCGACAGACCGTGTATAATGAAATAACGTCTTATACTTCCCACAGAAACATTTGCAGCGCGGTTGTTTTCGTTTTAATGATTACAGGAAGCGCTCTGAGATACTGACCTTATGCTTCCCATTTGGGATCAAAGACTTAACACAATAAGGGGCTCCTCCTGAAGCTGTTATTTTCATTAAGGTTTCTAGTCACCAGAGAAATATATCCTCCTCAAGCAGTTATGCATGTGGGGTCAGAAATACTTTCTTTTTGTAGCTATTGCAAATTCACTGATTTTCCTGAACTGACATCAAGCAAGTGGGACTGAAAACCTCTGTCTGAGGACAGAAAGGCAGTGTAATGACTATTAAACTGTTACTTTTAAGTGGTCTTACTAGAAATGACAGAAAGCGGTTCTCTCATCAAGTCAGACCTGAGAGGTCAAGGAATTGGCCTGGCTCCAACTGGGAGAAATAAAAATAAAACAAATCCCACAACTTTTGCATGCTGGTAATCTGGGAAGGAAAAAAAAAGTACTTAATTTTGAAAAAAAAAAAAAGCTCAATTATCAATTGCCTGTAAATACCTTTCTAACATAAATTAATACAAATCATTTTCAATTTAAGTTAATAAATTCTTGTTTCAAGAGTCCCCTAAATCTTTGTATTAAGGGTCATGTCTCTGAATTAACTGCCACCCCAATGAGATTTTGATGCCACAGACTGTTTTCATAAAGTATTTCAGCTTAGAAAAATTGGATTTTTCAAGTTAATTATGTGATGTACAGCTCTTTAACAATTCTAAATCCTAGCTGCTTCTTTTTATCTGCCTACACAGCACAGCCGTTTGGAAGAACTTTGACTATTCAAGTATCCTATTTATTTATTTATTTATTTATTCATTCATTCATTCATTCTGTCACCCCTCAACAGCAAAAAGATCCACTGAGTTAAGCATTTTAGAAGAGGGAAAATATAGCCAAAAGACAGAAACATTAGTAAACATTTGATTAAAAGGAGAGTCTGCCTTCTTTAATTAGGCACCATTGTTTTGACTGGAGATGTTCTCTTTGGTGTCTCAAGCCGTTCCCAAGCCCAGCAGACACTGAGCAACTTGCATCTCCTAGTGGCTCCAGCTAGAGATGCAATGATTTGTTGCAGCTGCTAAATAACAACTGCATATTGGTGTTCAGCAATTCTGTCCAAGTGCTTTCCTTGGCCTGTGGGAAAGGTGGGCTCTGTGGAGCAATGCCCAAAGTGCTGGATCTTGGGGCTGCTATTCCTGGCCTCTTCTTTTACCTCTTACTGCAGCTCAACAAACTACCACGTTTATTCCCGCACATTTTTTTTTTGGTCCAAGTGTCAGCTCAGTTTTGGATAGAAAAGGGATCTGTCAGGAAGATTTTAACTATCTTTTCAACACTCCTTCTCCACAATCTGCATTTCAATTCCACAAGGGTTCGAACTAATATACCAAGTTGAGATTAGACATTATTTCTTCTTTTCACTGTTTGTACTTTTTCATTTTATATATATATATATATATATATATATATGTTGTTTATTTTCCAGTTTTCTTATTTCTTCTCCCTCCTGGATGGCTGGTATCTACTTATCTTATTCTTTCCTAATTGTATTTTTGATTCTACTTTTTTTTTTTTTCCTTTTCTTCTGCACTTCTTGATTCTTTCCATTTATATTTAGAACAAATAACACCATCTTGGGAATTCTGATTTAATGTAATAATTCGAGTCTATCATCCTTCCCCTGCTCAGACTTAAAAATATTTTTTATTTTTATTTATTTTATTTTTTTTAAGGCATTGGGAAGGGAAATATAACAGCTGTATTACTGTTTTACAAACTTTCCAAATAAGAATAAGAATGGTGGTAATCTTTTACAAACTTTCCAAATAAGAATAAGAATGGTGGTAATCAGATAAAGAAAAAAAAATGATATTCATTGTAAACATCCCCAAAAAAGCAGCCTAATAGATCTGAAGAAACTTTGCTTTAGAAACAGTGGGGAAAAACATTTTTAAAAAGGAGAATGAAGACAGAAATATTCACACAACATTTCACCAGCGAAAGGGAGGAACATGAGGATTTTAAGACTCTTGGCCAGTCCTACCTGCAAGGAATCAAACATTTCTGGTAGATTTTTGAAGAGCTCTTCTCTTAAACCCCCTAAAAAGACATTGGAAAGAATCCAACAAATCCAATTTTCTGAATTTAAGCAGGGCTGATGAGAAAAAGTGAAACAAAAAACACTAAAACAACTTCTGTTTACCTACCCTTTCTTTTCTGATATTACTAAGCTAAAGTTTTCCATTGTGCAAGCTAACATACACATTTCATGATGAAAATAGTCCAAGAAAGTTTCTTACCTGATTCATGTCAAAAATCTGAAACACCTGCTCAACGTACATGTTTGCCTGAGGGTTCATATCACATAGGCCGAGTATTGTCTTAAACTCATGGAGAGTAAGTTGTCCAGAAGGGCAATGATTCATAAATCTCTTGTACCACTGACTGTTTTGTATTGCTGCAAAATCATCTGCTGATTCCCCAGCACCCATAACGCTGTCCGCCCTTGCTCTCCATCCACAGCACACTGTTTACCTTTGCACAGTGCTGTGTTCCCTGGCTTGCCTCCAGCTAGAGCTGAGCCACAATCCATGAGCTGTAAAACTACTATAAACCCCTCGAAGATCCCTGCAGATTAGGTAATCCCTATTAGGCAAAAATAGAAACTCCACAGGATCATCCTCTGCGATCTGTTTGAACACAGGCAGGTTTGTCAATAAGCACATACATCTCCCTGGCCAGAGCTACCTCAACACCTCAACATGTTCCCAGGGTTCATCCTGCCGCTGCAGGGGCTGTCTTGAAGATGAAACATGACATTTTTGTTTATGCTGTGTACAAGCCTGTGTCAGGTTTGCAGCCCTGGTACTCTTCCTAAAATCATAATGCTTTGCACTAAAAATGTGCTGGCTATGATGACTTTGAATGCTTCCCAAACAGTGAAATGGTGTTGCAAATGCTGTGCTTTGTTTGGAGGGCTTTACTTTCAACCCTTTGGAAAACAGAGAGAATAAAAAATCCTGCAAAATACTAATGACGTATATGGTGACACTAATGTGTGTTAGTGAGTGCATGTTCATCCAGCTGAAGGAGGATAATACATAAACAGACCATACAGTAGGAAAACATTGGCATTGAAAACAAATATTCTGATAATCTCACACAGGAGACACCAGGTTATTTAAATACAAAAAAGAAATAATAAAAAAAAAGAGGTGAATTTCACACACCAGAACCAGAAGAAAGTACATAAATCAGAGCTAGTGAAATTTAGGACCCTTTTCAAAGGGTTTGAAAGCACTCTCCAGGACCCTCCAATTAAAACACGTACTTTGAATTTGAGTTACATCCTATCTAACCTGAAGTAGGAGGTAAATACCTCTCATATAATCTTGATGTAAAAAGAACTAGGAATGTGTCCTTAGCTATATAATTCTTAAACAGTAAGAGTAACTGAAATGTAATCATATTGCTTCATTTGCATAATCCATTTAACACAGGTTCTGTTCACACAATCTCAGTGATGGGTTCTCAGATAATACAGTGATAGAAATCAGAATATTTAAAGCATGTATCATAGAAATTGGAAGCTGATAAAGCCACATCCAGCAATTTCAGGTTCAGAAAGAAGCCGGCAGCACACCAAGTCTGTTATTTGCTTGGAATCTCAATTCCTAAATGGCAGACATACTGCAAGATATTAGATCCCAAATTCTTCCTCATTCTGTAATGTCAAAGATCTGGCAAGAGATTTTTACCGTTATGGCAGGAGACAAAATCCGATCCTCTAGCAGTAGAAAAATAACATGTAGACTTTAGAAAAAAAGAAAACCATCCCTGTAGTTTTCAATTTGCAGTGGGCAAGACAGTCTGAATAATAACTTTTAGCATCTCTAAACATTATGACCTGTCAGAACGTTGATTTATATGTAGTTTTTTTCACAAACAGATAAAAGAGGATATCTCCTTATTCTATTAAGAAGCACTCAAATAGTTTTTGCTGACTGAATCAGGTAGGCTGTTATTCCACTGAAGTATGAGGGAGGGCAGAGAGGCTTGGTTCATGTAACGTGCAAAGAGCTGAGTCATCTCGTAATAAGATCCTTTGGCTGAGCTTAGCATGGAAAGGAGTCTTGAGCTGGATTTCTGCATTAAGACCAGAATCCAGAACACAAATCTGTTCTGATTGCACTACTCAGAAGTCACACTCTTGTTAGGGAAGAGTTGATATGGTCAGAATGATCAAGAGCAGTATGAAGATAGTTTCTAAGAAAGCCCATGACAAGCCATAAAAATCCCGTATGTGTTACAAGAGAAAAACATAACCAAGCTCATCTAGATGCTATGTGTAGTATCTGAATCCTGTTACTATACTGCTGTAAAACATTGCAGTTCAGTTAATGCATTTCTTTAAGCCTTTCCAGCCACTAAATTATACAAACAGATTGGACAAGGAGAAAAACTTGACAGTCTTTTATCTGGGAGGAGATTTCACGTTCTTAATATTCCCTGCTGCAAAAGGATACAGACTGTACAATCTCAGGTATGTGACTATTCTTAATGTACCCTGCCAATCCTGCCTTCTAAATAACTTTTCCTGAGCCTTCTGCCGCAACAGCTCAATTAAGAAAATATACAATGAAATCTATGCCTCAGATTACAGTAGCTAATGGCAGATTGTTAAAACATCTTGCAGAACTGGAAATGAAGATCAGATCTTTAGCTGGAGCTCATTATTAAATAATGAAGTTTTAAGCCTAGCATAAGCAGTTTTATAGTGGATTTTATGAAGCCCTAAAGGCCAAATCGTTGTTTAATTTCATCAAAATGGGGGGAAGACTTCCAAAAGGATAAAATATTGAAACATCTTTTTCTGTCTAACATGGAACATTAATTAAACAAGCTCTTCTGGGAAGAGCAAAACAAAAGCCTTCATTTGTACAGACTCTGTCTATTGTCTGCTAAATCTCCTCACCCTGGTACCCCGGCTCCACCCTGTATCCTCACCAGGCAAAAGAAAACAAGTGCCTGATTATTGTGCCAACCAGCTGCTGCCTTGAACAATGAATAAAAGCTGAGTTCTGCATGAGTGGGGTGATCATCCTGGGTGTGTCCCTGCTACCCAGCTGCCAATTTTTATGACAACTTTAGGAACTAATTAGCTAAAATTCCTACTCCATGAAATTTTATTGAAATATGCCAATCGATTAAAACGTTATGGGTTGAGCAGAGAACAGGATTGGAGATTGCTAGATGGGACCATGTAACAATAAAACTCTGATGGGTGTATAACCTGGCAAGTTTAAGGCCTATGTCTTAATATTCATCAGAAAACCCGAGCAAGCTACTCCCTGGGTACTAAGCTATTTGTACTAGAAGGGAGGCTCTGTCATCAGTAACTGGTAAAAAACAAAAACAAAAAACACAGCTGATCAATTAAAAGACATCCCCCTTTTTATAAAGCTCTCCCCCTTTTTAGTTTTGAGCTCTTTCCCTATTTAGAGAGGTGCCAGGTACACACATGGCTTGTCCTCATGCAGAGAGGCTAGCTACTTTGACAACATATTTTTTTTTCTTATGGAAATAACCTAGACATGGAAAACTATTTTCCACAACTGTAATCTGTTGGACTGTAATGCCCCGAGTATATAAAAAGCAAATATCAACATCAATAACCCCATTCTCAGTACTATGAGTATTATAAACAAGTGAATAAAACTGTTACAGTTTTAATTATATTTAGTATTACAGGGGTTACAGATAGTAGAAAAAGCTGAAAGGGGTGGTAAAGAGCAACTGCACCTTGAAAGTTTGTGATATAACTTATTCTGCACTTGCTGCCTGTACTGGTTACACTATTTACTGAGTGGAATAGGTATTTTCAAAGATAGAAACCACTAGCAACAGTAGTGACAAGTTCTCCTGGGTATTTCTGTCGGTGCAAAACTATTCAAAATGATACTTTCCTATTCCCTGTCCCCATCCTCAGTTATTCCGCAGCAAGTACCCAGTTTCCTGATGCCTGCGGTTGGTCTTGCATTGGGATGCCATCACCTTGACAGAAATCTGATTTTTAGGAAGTGTTCATTTCACATTCCAGTTTTCTGAAAAGTGACTTAAGCAAGTTGAGGGCTCAATTTTCTGATATACTAATGTTTTTACTTATTTAAGTATTAATAAGTTTTCACTCCGTGATGGGCCCATTTGCTTTTTCAGCTGGAAGCTGACTTTGATTGTTGTTTCTACTATTGACAAATCAGCCTGAACCTTATTTCAGTCAAGGACAAACATTTCTGTAGGAATTATAAATGACTCTCCATTTCTGTAGTATTTAATATAAATTTTTATTTTCTCCTTTGGCTCAAGGAGAAAATAACAAGGCACAATCTTCTGGATGGGTCTCATGGCTGGAAGGAACCCCTATGAACCCTGAGTTGGAAGAACAAATGACAGCAAGGCAACCAACAGCTGCTGGAGGCTTTTGTGTTAACCTAGGATGTTAAGAAGTAAAATTGGGATGAGGGATTAAAATCAGAAAGATGAGTCTTTGGAAAAGGGGGATTGACTGATACCAACCTAAGTCATACCAGGTGCTCAGAATGAATCCAGAAACCTTTTATTTGGTGACAGAAGAAATCCTATTGTAGCTGTGTTTTATATTCTTAAAGCACTAACAACAATGGACCCAGACAAAAATTTAGTGCTTTTAAAAATATTTTTCAAGTGGAGTTATGCAAATAAACTTCCAATTACAAACACACGTGGAGAATAATAATAAAAATACGTTTCAAAGATGAGAAGTTATTCAACAAATATTGGAACGCAGGCAATTTCCAAAACAGCAAAACGTGCTGGGAACAGAGCATTCAAAATTGTTTGCCTGCCATTCCCATTTATTTGCCAGTAGTTTTCTATTGAATCACCTCTGATTCACTTCCATTACCTCTGAATAGCCAACATTACCAGCACCCTGAGACATGTTGCTGAACATATCAAATGGTAGAGCCATAAGAAAGTCACAAAGTTAAAAATAAATTCTTACCTTATTCATGTCGAATGTGTGAAATACTTGTTCAACATAGCTGTTAGCTTCGGGAGTAAGTCCATGCAGATCCAGGACTTGTTTAAATTCATGCAGACAAAGTTGTCCAGATGGGCACTCCTTCATAAATTTTGTGTACCAATGGTGAATTTCCATGGCGTTAATGTCATCGGCTGATCCAGCAGCACCCATAGTGTCAAACATACCAGGTAACCTTTTTCAGTATTTATTCATCCAAACGTTCATTCTTGCTTCCCGGCAACAATCATTCAAACACCAGCTCTGCCTCTGAGAGCTACTTTAAACCTCTTATAGATCGCTACCAATATAGACTAAGTAAATATAGCACCCTAGCAAGATTACCAGTGCCCAGTTTCAGGACACCACGGTTTTATCAGCTGATCATGGTCTTTGTGCACAGTCAGTTTGCAGAGCCTCAGCAGGGCACGAGGACACATTGTGCTGATTCTCATCTTGTGTTGGCATCTGTGGTGCTAAGGCTATGTAAACTGGATGAATATTGAGTAAGCAACACTCAGGGATTTTGAGAGTAGTTTCTAAACCTGTTTTAATAATTCACAAGGTTTTAACCAGACCTTCAGCCCAGACGTCCTGTCACTGTTGCAGTGGTTATATTTATAAGGACAAAGCACACACTCTTCACAGTAACTTGTGGAGTCTTGATAGAAACTACAGCAGATTGGTAACCTGAAGGTTGGATGAGTTGCAGTCACTTTCCCTTCTCACTTTTTTTTTTCCAGGGAATAGGTCACAAAAGAAAAGATAAGCTACTGAATATATAAGAAGAAACAAGAAGTTGTCTAAGTCCTACTGTGAGACATCAAGATGCATCTGTAAGAGCTGAAAGAGCTTTAAATGGTAGAAAGCATATAAATAATGCTTTGGTGAGTGGTTTTCAAACACCACCCTCAAGTAAAGCTTCTCTGAACATCTTATTTTTCTATCCTTATTTTAATAGTTAGATAATATTTTGGATACTTTTTGGACAGCTGCCTTATAGCAAATGACTTTTCATTTTTAATACTTCTCTGTATACCTTGGTCCAAGTACAAGGTTTTACCTTATAGGCCAAAACCATAAGATTATTTGACTTGGATAACCTGAAAAAATGAAAACAACTATACACTAAGCACAGAAACCATGACCTTGTCTTTAGAAAGCAGTTCTACAAGTGTCTGAGTCTTGCATAAGCCGCTGCTCTCCTAAAAAATGTTCCCCCACTGCCACTGCTCATGCAGTCTCATGCTTTACCTTCCCTTAGGTCAGCATGAATTTTTGTGTGGTTGCACCAGGGAACAACTGTAAGAACAGATCCAGGTAAAAGCTTGCAATAAAATTGAATACTAATAAATATAGTTAGCTGAGACTACTTTATTTAAACTCTGCACTGCCTGGTCTCACAAAACAGTGTGTTGTACAAGAAGATAGATCAAATGAGTGGGATGGAAAAGAGTGACCCGCAGCACAGTGAGTGAAAGGCCACTTCTTTTGTATAGGGAAAATGAATAATTGCAGCAGAATGCAGTCCTCCCATGGAGCAGTGTGTAGCTGCATAACCTGAATTTTCTTTTGGGCGAAGAGTCAGGCTGGTTTAGTTGTGAATAGTCAACACAACAGCCATGAGAGACAGATGCTTTACAAATTTCATCTCTATGGCACATTAGTTGGATGTGCACAGGGAGGGAGGCATGAATGACCCTGGACCATGCTGTTTGCGTGTTTTGAGCACTGTTTAATTTTTCAGGTGAATAAAGATTTGGGACACACTAATCATGTAAAATTAGAATGGCAAAATAGTCCAGAAGAACAAGGAAACATGGAAGAAGAATCAAATGCAAATAGGAGATGTTTTCAAAGGAGTTCTTGTAGGCCACGTTCCTGTTAGGGTAGCTTTACTGGTGGATTATAGCGATGAAGTACAGAACATAAGGGTTATGTTGGCAACTCTTTTTAGCAATTTAATACTATCCTCACTTTCACTCTGAGGAAAACAGGCTTCTCTAGTTAAAGCACAATTGTCTCAGGCTCATTCTATCTACACGCCAAGGTTAGTCAGGGATTGTATTTCTTCATATGTATGACGCTACAAGCAAAGTCAAGAAGCAGAATGAGGGAGAATAACAAGGTAGTGAAGAATTTGGATTGTATATCTGCAGGCGATGTAATGGCAATGTAATAATGGGAGAAAAGCAGCCAGAAGAGGAAAACAAACACAGAGCAGACAGACTGACAGGACTTTGAGAATGTATGGCCATACAAGAGAGGATGAAAAAAAATGATGTCATAAAAAAGTATGTGGCCTGGAAACA
The DNA here is from genome assembly GCF_040182565.1 of Anser cygnoides. NCBI lineage: Eukaryota > Metazoa > Chordata > Aves > Anseriformes > Anatidae > Anser > Anser cygnoides. The sequence goes on along the minus strand of NC_089873.1, from coordinate 92,051,311 downwards.
AGAAGCTGAGTTTATGTATCAGGTTGAAAAATGGATTTTAATTCCAAAGAACTCCTCATTCCAAAGACCTCATCATCAACAGTTGTGCACAGAAACCTATTGCCTGAGTAGTGCCTGTCTCAAACAGGCACTACTGTATCTGAACATGAAAGAAACCATGTACATGGAAAACAACAGAACCAAACAAAACAGGTCACTTGGAGCCTCTGCACACTCTACCAGATGACACCTGCACTTAGACCTTCATGATGTAATGGAAGTTACTCAAGATTACAAATACAGGTTATAAAATAAAGGCCCTCAAGGCTCTGATAAACTGTCTAGTTAATGTCAAGTTTTCTATGCATGATGCTTTGAAATATGGGGGGAAATATAATGAAGCACTGGAAACCTAAAATCGCAGACAGCAAATCCCATGATATCATGACAGAGACGTCAAGAACTCCTATGGAAAAGCATCAAGGGAGTAAACTCTAACCCCAGCATTTTGTCCATAGCAAAATTCTGACTAAGCCTCAAAGTGTTATATATTAGCACCATCAGTCTCTGCAATTCATAGCTTGCACTTGAAGGATGTAGGAAAATGGCACCATTTAGAATTTTTTATTTGATCCCTTTGCTACAGTGACATGCAACAATCTTACTTGTGGCCATAAAAATTGCAGGCCTCTGAACTGAAAAAAATCTTACTCTCCTTTGAATTTAAGGCAGCCTTTCCAGAATGATTTGAAATATTTTTGCAAAATAATTTGAGAAAGGATCACTTGGAAGTCTTAAAAAAATCAAAATGTTTGCATAATTACACCGTGGAACTAATTGCCCCACAATAGTAAACAAATATGGGTTCAAAAGGCAATTAGACAATTATGTCTAGGAAAAGTCCATGAAACCCATTTATTGACTTTGTTATCTGACTGAGCAGCCACGGGCTGCTAGAAGCGGGGAAGGTGGCTGAGGGGCATCTGTTCCCCAGGTATATGCCCCTGGCTATTGCCAGAGACAGAACAGGAGACCAGAAGTACTTTTGAGCTGACTAATGAGTAGGGCTATTTTTACAGTCCAGACATGATCCAAAGAATGTTTAATTGCCTTATCTCTATTCAGCTGGCGGTCAGACTGAAGGAATGAAGACCAATCATTTTGGAAAAAAACAAAGCTGTTTGTGAAGGTCCTATCCTAGATGGATGTCTGGCTACAATACAGGCAAACCCAGTTTATTTGTAATTTACATATATATCATAAAATTATTGGTGTCAGATTTTTTTTCCTTAGAGTTTTCATTTGCATCTTCCCATCACCTTTTCATGCAGGCTTAACACTTCCTTATTAGGATACTTTATATTTAAATTTTCCTATAAGCTTTTCAGCGTGCTCCTATCTGAAGATATGCAACTCTGAATACACAGTAATAAACCTGTGGATTAGTGATTTATTATTGTTACGTCCTATACCTGTTCTCTAAGAGGCCAAAGCTAAACACATGTAGGAATCTGCCTGCTATCAAAGCCATGATGTATACAAAGACAAAATTGGGTGCCACTGATATAGGTAGTAAGAGAAGAAAATCAGAAGAGTTGTGACAGTACACACTAAGGAGACGGCTAGACTGCAATTAACCTTTAATTCTTCTTCTTATGTTGATTTTTTTTTCTAAATTAGTTAATTACCAATGGTTCTTGTAAACTTTAACAGATGTCTCTTGAAATTAATTTTGTAAATTGTTTCTAAAATGTTGGTAAGGTCACTTAAGTAATATTCTAATTCTACCAAAGCCCTTTATATAAATAATTGAGGTGACATCATTGTCTGTCTGGAACTCTTATGCAACACAGATACAACATTATCTTTTTTTTGTTGTTGTTGTTAAAAAAAAAAAAAAAAAGACAACCAAACCTGTTCCCTTCCGACCATCCTATGTGAGAAGAAAAAGACGGGAAAAATAATAAAAGTTATCCCTCCTTCAGAAGCATACTAAATATCATTGTTTCATTAATTCCTTTTGGTGAATTTTACAGTTGATGTTTATAAAGTGACTGTAAAAACTAAAACTGAAGAACAAACATAACATACTCAGCACCACCAGCCTTGAAAAGAAATCTTACATTTAATAAATAAATCATAACTTGATTTGACAGTAGTAATTGCATTTCATTTGTCAGTCCCTGCTGGTGTAGAGTCTGGGATTATCTAAAGGTCAAGAATAGTTCTCTGTGAACTGGCACAGGGATTCACAGCACGCAAAGCACCACATTCCCCCCAAGTGCCTTGTCACAGACAGACTCAGTAGGAAACTGGAGCACATTCAGCTCCAGCGCACCAAGGCACATCTCCCAAACTACAAATAATCTATGTCCATCTATGCTTGTACACAGACACACAGCCAATTTAGGAAGCCCAAGACACACCACATTTTTCTTTTTGTGTTCAATAACTAGAAATATTTGAAATTGAATATCATTTATTCTCTGAATGCACTTCAGTAATTCTGCCATTTTCCCCCTTAGGCTAATAAGTTTTCCTTAGCTGTGTTTGCAATTCACAGTGTTGCTGTGGTTTCTTAGCATACTCTGCTTTGTAGATGTGGCAAGTGAGGGACAAAATTATTTTCACTTTATTTTTTTTTTAACTGAATGAAATAGTCTTTCAAACCTAGAGAGGCTATTTTGTTTTATATCCTGGCTAACGGCAAGCCTGTACTCCTTCCTGGATGCAGGAATTGAATGCATCCTTAGCAAGTTTGCTGATGATACTAAACGGGGAGGTGCTGTTGGCTGTCTCAAAGGATGAGAGGCCTTGTGGAGGGATCTAGATACATTGGAGCATTGGTAAATCAATCACCAATGGCATGAAATTTAACAAGGGTACATGCCAGGTGCTGTATGGACAGAGTAATGCCAGACAGGTACAGAGGGACAGATGAGTTATTGGAGAGCAGCTGTGCAGAAAGGGACCTGCGGTACTGGTTGACAGCAGGCTCAACATGAGCCATCAGCATGCCCTGGCAGCCAAGAGGGTAATCCTCATTTTGGGATGCATTAAACATAGCATTGCCAGCCAATCAAAAGAAGTGATTCTTCTCATCTATTTAACATTGGTGTGGCCTCGTTTTGAATATCATGGTACAGTTCTGGTCTCAGCAATATAAAAAGGATGTTATGATACTTGAAAGCATACAGAGGAGGGCAACAGAGCTGGTAAGAGGGCTAGAGGGCATGTTGTGTGAGGAGACGCTGAGGAATCACGGGTTGTCCAGCCTGAAAAGAAGGAGGCTGAGAGGTGACCCCGCTGCTCTCTGTAACTTCTTGAGGAAGGGAAGCGCAGAGAGATGCGCTGGCCTCTGCTTCCTGGTCACGGATGACAAGATCCATGGGAAGGGCACAAAGCTACACCAGGGGAGGTTCAGACTGGACATTAGGAAATATTTCTTTACTGTGAGGGTGGTCAAACACAGAAACAGGCTTCCTAGGGAGGTGGTTGATGCCCCATGCCTGCCAGTGTTCAAAAGACATTTGGACAACACCCTCAATTAATATACTTTAACTTTTGGTTAGCCCGGAAGAGGTCAGGCAGTTGGACTCAATGGTCTTCATTGGTCCCTTCCAACAGAACTATTCTATTCTATTCTATTCTATTCTATTCTATTACATTTCTATTGAGAAGTAATATAAACATACATTTAAACATGGATAATTACTAGCTAATAACCCATCATGGAAACCCAGAACAAATGACATGCAAACAATGCATGTAAGGCATATCCATAGTTCAAGTATGGACAACAGCAGAACGAACTCAGGTGATTACAGGAGCTTACTGTATAACCTATCCAAAAAGTTTTCCCTGAATTTTTACCACCCAAGTTCCAGCTTTTTGCATGGCTGAGTTCAGACTGAAAAGGCTGGGAAGTTCTGTTTTCTCATCTCCCCCCCCGCCTTTTTTTTTGTCAGAAGGACCCCAAATAATTGAAAGATCTATTAATAAGGATTGGACAAAGAAAACAAGGAAGAAATTGATATGATTTTATGTTATTATCAGATTTGGCATTACATCCTGAAAGGCAATACAGAAAAATAAAAACAGCATGGAATTCAATTTAAAGGAAAGATGTGAGAAAAATCTTTTGACCTTTTATACTTAATATTCCTCAAGAGGAATTTCATCACCACTGTGCTATGCAGCACTAACTGTTCTGCAAAGTTGTCTCACACAGCCACAATTCCAAAGACAGTTCCTGACTGCTGCAATTCATAACAAATTTTAAGATGAAAAAATATCAGTAAGCACAACATTTATTTGTGTTATTTTTTATTTTTTATTTAACTTAGAATTGATAAAGAGAACTCTGTGTTTCAGTCTGAAAAGCTGAGACAAATACATCTCGGAGAATCTGTCTTCACTAAGAAGTTACATGCTATGAACAGGAAGGCATAACTTCAGTGCTTTTAAAAAGGGAATGTAAGAGCTTAATCACAGTATGCAATTAAAATAAAGACATGGGAAATCTGGTAGAGTTTAGAAAGTAAAGAGCAGAGTTTCCAGACAAAATTGCTGATGTATTACAATTTATTTTATTTTATTTTTTTAAATTTAAGCTATTTTCATCATCATGTAATAGGTCAGCATATCAGCATTCACTGTTAAAAGTAAACTGCTGGAACTCTAAGCTCTGAAAAACTGGATTCAGACTTGCAATAACCATTTGAAAAGAAAGGGGGAAAATGGTTTGGGTTCCAAAGCTGTTTGAAGATTCACGAAAAGTGCTGTCTACTTTAAGTGGAGGTCACATATTTAGTTTGTGCATTCAAGTAGGTTCCTATCAGCCATTTTACTTAGTTGGAAAGAGAAACTTCAATGGATCTTCCAATTTCACAAGCTTGTATTTTCAGAAATTCTCTAATCTGTTCTAAACTTCCATTTTCTTAGAGGATACCGATATCCACTGAAGTGATAGAAACTACCAGGAAGATGAGATAACAGAAAAAATTTCTCCTACCTTACAAATCACCTGTTCAACATACAACACTGAGCACGAAGATTTTACCAAATCTTTTCCATAGCAGATACAAAAGAAGAAAAGTATTCTAAGTCCTCCAAGTTCATTTACTTACTAAATCCGGCCTTATCCTTGAAATGCAAATCACAGTGAAACACAAGCTATTTTTGACAAAGTGCTGTTTGCATGAACCTGGAAAACTAATCTTTAATGGAATAACCTTGCTTCTCCCACAGTTCTTAAAAGTCACCATGCTGATATAATTTGTTTAAGACAGAAGATCCACCTCCTGAAACAGTTCTTGTAAAGCTGAAGATTGCGTAAACATAGCTAGCCAAGTTTTGCAAACTGCACACACTAATAATTTTGAGACAAAAATTTCCAGTCTGTCTTCAAAAAATTAACGTATTCATACACATATGCACACACACACAAATATTTGCCCCCCAAAACCAACAACCCTGGGTGAACTAAATTCTTTCTTGTATTAATGCTTTTGATAGGCTTGACTGCAACAATATTTTACAGCACTAACTGAAAGTTAAAGCTGAGCTCAGGTTTTCTGTATTATGCATAACCTTTCTGTCTACCCTGCATAATTTAAGGTGGCTCTCTGGAGTATTAAATGTACTTATGTTATTAAATTCGAGAATATAAATCAAAGACAGCTCTATTCCTTGGAAAGTAAGATCCACAAAGAATAATTACAGCTATATAATAGCACATCATCATGGAATACAAATTAATTGTATATAGTATTTTTTACCTTGTTGTAGAACAATTCTGACTTCTTTAATTGTTCAGGAGGTACCTCTGGTTATTCTTATAAATAAGGAAATAAGGAAAAAGAATTAGTATTTATGTTCAGAAGAAGTATTTAAGCACTATGTGTGTGTATAAAAGGAATCAAGAGAAATTTGTAAAAGAGCCAACAGCTGAAGAAAAGCAAATAGGGAAAGGAAAGAAAGAAAAAAAAAAAAAAAGAGGAGAAAGTATTATCAAACATCAATTAATTCAGGAGGATATGGAAGCCTAGAAGTGTGAACTAATTCTTTACCATCAGCTGGAGAATAATGACATTTTCATAGCTGAGTTATCATTCTATGCCTTAACAGTGATATTGGAGTATTTAATAATTCTGTAGTACTGGAGAAAAAAATGCCAGGACAACTGATAGACCTGCCCTCAGATACTAATACAATTTTCAAATCCTGTAATCTAAAATGAAGCTCATCAGAAGATCCATAACAGATGGTTTAATTCTGTGTACTGTTCCTGGAAATGTATGTAAAATTGAAGGCAGGCTCTTGCTGCAACAAACCTCAGAAAATGTGAATGTGTACTTCTGACAACCATCTGCTGTCACCTTCCAGTACCTAAGCCCTCAGTAGACAAGCACACGTAGTAAACTTTACTGATGCTGCAAGACAGCATAGGACAAAACGTAAAAAGATCCCACAAAAAAAAAAATCTCTCTTGGGTCCTTGATGGGGAAGTAATTTAAAAGTTGCATGAAGAGAGCTGATCTTTAACTTTCACCTTAAAGCTGCCTGGAAGCTGTTCCCTTTCTAAATGGAATTAGCAATATTTAGAAGCCAGAGAAAAGCAGCTTATTAACAGAGGCAGACTGAGCTGCAGCTTCCCTGAATGGTCCCGCAGTGGTGTCTTTTGAGTTCATCACAGATCTGTGAAGTTTTTGAAAGAGGGGGGTAATAATTTGTTCACAGCAAAGCATTGCAACTAAGCAGAAAGCACAGGTAGTTTGGACTGGTAAAAAAATAATCAAAGTGAGTACATACCTACCAAACTTGTGCCTACCAAGAGTTACGACCATAGCATATATTTACTGGTGGTGGGTTGACCTTGGCTGGTGGTCAGATGGCCATCCAGATGCTCTCACTGCCTGTCCTCAACAGGACCGGGGGAGAAAATGTGATGAAATAGCTCATGGGTCTAGATGAAGACAGGGAGATCACTTACCAACTATTGCCATGAGCAAAACAGATTTCACTTGGAGTAAGTTAGTATAATTTATTGCCAATTAAATTAGAATATTATGGTGAGAAACAAAGACAAAACTAAAGGAAAATGCCTTTCCTCCCCCTTCCCCCCACTTTCCCAGCCTCATTTCTCCATTCTTCACTCCTTCATTCCCCTCTCCTCTACCTCCTGCCTCACAAAGCAGCACAGGAGGGATGGGGAATGAGAGGTTGCAGTGAGTGCATAACAGCTTCTCTCTGCTGCCCCTTCAACCTCACACTTTCACCTGCTCTAGCACGGGCTCTCCATGGGCCACAGTTCCTCCAGGTCATGTCCAACTGCTCCACCATCATCCTCTCCTTTGCCATGGTGTGGTTATCTGCACCAATAAGGTACTCTCCAGGAGCTGCAGGGAAATACCTGTTCCACCATGCTCTCCTCCAGAAGCTGCAGTGCAACTCCTGCTCCAGCACCTTGGGCAACTACCCCCCTCCTTCTTCTTTAACCCTGGTGCTCATGAGGCTGTTTCTCAAATTTTTTCCCCTCATTCCTCACTGCTGTGTGGTGTTTTGTCCTCTCTTACCCTGGCTGTTCCCAGGGTGGCTGCTAGGCCCAGCTGTGCCCTGTGATGGGGCCACTGGAGCCAGCTGGATCTGGCACAGGGCAGCCCTGGCATCTCCTCACACAGCAGCCCCACAGCCCCCTGCCTCTTCCTGGGCACGCAAGCTTAATAAAGTAGTTCAACTAAAATTTCAGTGCAGCTAAGGATGGGGACACAAGCAGACACTGCCCTAACCGAAGAACAGGAGAGGACCATCACTTCCCTCACAAAACTCATTTGGAAAAATTGCATCAATGCACGCCTTGATGGCAATTCTATGAAGCCTTCATGTAACTGTGAGTCAGGTGAGATGTTACCCTGGTTTTCAATGAAACTGGATCTCTGCCTGTATCTGTGTGTCAGGAGTATTTAAGAAAGCAATATAAGCAGTATGTTCCACCTAGTAAGAATAATTAAGCATCGTTTTTTTTAATTATACCAGCTTGGACATTCTCTAGAGGAAGACACTCTAATTCTGAATGAATGTAATCAAATCGGACAGCTATAAGTTCAGATAGTTTAAGCATAGATGGGGGATCCCCTATCAACATGCAGGTAAGTGGTTCTTGTGATAGCTTTCGTCTCGCAAAAAAATTACAGCAGAACTCTAAAAAAATTCAATGACAATTACAACAACAACAGTGATGAAGATTCCTAAAGCAACAAGGCCAGGGAAGTCATATCCTCGTCACTCAGCATTTTTGTTAAGGACCATTACCTTTAGTGAAGCTCTCTCTTGGTACAGTAGAGTGAAGCAAACTGAATGCAACAAGTAAAACTATACTCTTAAAAATTGCAAATTTTAACTTCTTGTAGCTCAATAAGGAAAGGACTTATGGAGGAAGGTTGAAATCCTACACACAAACTGTGCTTACAAGATTTCAGTGCACACCATTCCACTACAAGAGCTATCAGAAAATTTACTTAGTGAGCAGTTTCCAATTTAGTACAATGTTAAGTGGCAGAAAACTTCTCAATTTTATGAAAATTAATTCTGTTTTTCAACCAGCTGTAGAAGATGACACTAAACCATCTGGCAGCCATCATGTATAATTTTCTGTGTTTAAAATTAAGGAACTGGACTGGAGGCCAACTATTTGTGCTATTCAATGCGTCTTCACTTTGTGTCTGTGCTATCCAATGCCATCAGCTTGTCTTCTGCAGACTCCCAACAGAAGGACAGAAATCTTTTTTTATCTTAGATTCACATCACTGGTGGAAAAAGGCCATGTTTTACAAAAATACTTCCTTGTATTTCAGATATGAAGCTGAAGCAGAGCTGCAGAGAAACCATGCTTGGGTCAGAAAGAGTACTTGCAGATCTGACACCTGATTTTGTCACTTGACATCTCAGGGAAGAAGTTCCCTCCCAGTCTGTTCACTCTGTCCTTGGAAGAGGTGTAGAAGAAACAGCATCCAGTGAGCAACATACAGATATTTACTCATATCACTAGCTGTATGCATGGTGGCTTTCGGTTTGGTAAGCAGGGTGAGGGGAGCAACAGAGTAAGGGGATGAAGAGGGAAGCAACGGAGAAGGGAAGAGGATCTTCTTTCAGGCAGAATATTCATATTGCCTAGTCTGTGTTCCCTAATAACACTGCCTGAATTATTGAATTATTGAATGCTGTTGGGATGAATGATAATCAATTCGTGGATACTATTCAATAAATGAAGTGTGTCCCTGATCACAGACAGAGGTTTAGAACACCTGGCAACCATACTGCAAGCTCGTGTGCTTGCACATTCTGTTATTGTGCAACTTAACTCACAGAGTACAGGAAGCAAACTTCTTACAAGCTTAATTTTATCTGCAAAAATTCTGACTATAAAGACTGACACAGATGGTATTTCAGATACCTGTACTTCTGGTATTAAGATAGCCATGCTTTCCCACAAAAAAAAATAAAAAAAAATAAAAAAATCAGTGTTTAAAGTCTGTGTTTAATTAATTTTTCCCTGTTGGCATAAAAGCCACCTTAGGAAACCACTGGTGGTACCTCTGGCAATTTTATTGGACAATTGCCCAGATTTAGACCCATGATAATGTTGAGGCTGCTATACCGTTATTATAACACATATTTGAAGAAACTGGTTAATGCATGAATTAAAGCCTGGCGATTCATTTGCAGCATGTTCACACAATTTTGCAAACTGCATCTGCAGAATCAAATAGTAAGAGCACACATTCATAGTTTTTCTTCTATGAAAGTTATTAAGAGGTTTTTGAGTGATTTCAAGATTTATTTTAATTTAGGAATTATTATTCTCCTCTCATAAATTGACTTAGAGAAATTACATTGACAGGCTTAACGATGTAGCTGGCCACAGCATCTCTATTCAGTCAAACAGAAATGTCATAATTCTGCTAACAAATAGCTTCTTCATGTCTCCACTTCTCCACTTCAAAAGTTGATAGTCCTTAAATAAGAAGCCTGATTAAGTTTTGTCTATCTACTTTTAGTTCCTGTGCTTTATCTGGTAATTATTCAATGTAAAAGGCTTTGGAAGAGCAGAAGCCTACTATGGGGCCAGGTTCTCTTTATGCCTGACCTAGAGCTTCTCAGTTTTAATGATCAAAGTAACTGGAGCACAGAACATGCATCTAATTCTATCTAATTCTGTTATTTGCTTAGTACATTACTCTTTTTTTTTTTTTCTTTCTTTTTTTTTTTCCCCGTTTGCTTCAGGAGATAAATGGTCCGAAAAATATCTAAAAGTCCCCACGTGAAACACAGTGTATCATGAGCCAAATTTAAAATGAAGTAAAAAGTGAAGAGACACTTGCAAAGGGAGTTGACATAACACTATTGCCACAATGCATCTAATTTCAATTCTAAATGTGAAGTTTCGGTTTTGCTTTCAAATCCCCATTCCTGCCTCAAATGCAGTAGAAATAGCATCTGCCAAAAACTTTAAGTATACAATTTATGCAATTTCCTGACTACCATGTTTAGCACTAAACTGAAGATTTCCTCCTTCATCCAAGGACAAACTACTTGCAGCTTTGCTCTTTATTCAATTCACTGTCCGGAAGAAGGAACAGTTTTTCATCGCCTGAAAAAACAGTCCTGAATACCCGCAGGGAGTATGGCTATGAATGGCTTCAGAGAGAGACATAAGCGGTAGTAAGAGATGAAAATCCTCACTTCACCCTGCTAAATCCAGCATTACGCTTCAGTGATGTGACAAGAAAAGAGCCAAATACCTGCCACTTTCATCCTGCTGAAGTCCTGAAACCAGGATTAGAGTTATATAATGTTGTAAAATGGGAACTGAACTTGTGAAGGAAGGAATCTCTCAGTTCTCTTTATTTAAAATGACTGCCTGTGCAGCTGAATAGCAATTCCCCAACACAAACAACACAGAAGAGCCAAGTCCTCAAAACTGTAACTCTTGCCCAAGCACAGTCTTACAAGTGCACTCTCTAGGTTAACTACATGCATCTGAGAATTTCTGCTCAAGAGTAAAACTGTCGGGCATGTCCTAGACAGGGAAAAATTTGATCAGATACTCATTTTGTTCTGGATATTTTGCACAGTGCTCAATCTTTGTTTACATTTCAGCATAAACTCTGAATCAGAGACTGAAATTAAGGCACACCTCAATGAATTCAGGGTTCAAATCCACAAATGTGCAAGATGAACACAGCAAGATTGCTTCAGGTACAGAAAAGCTTACCTTAAATGAGAGGTTGGTATTTCTAGCATCCTCCTCTACATGCACAGGCCAGATCCCATGAATGCTGTCACTGCATCCCATCTAATGAGTAACCCATGTTTAAATAAGCGCTACAGATAAGCAGAGCACAGAATAAACTTAAAGGAACTTGGAAATATCCTTTCTACTGCCTTCTTCCAGTTAACATCTTAAAGCTGCCACAGTAAGCGTTAAATAAAACTTGAAATCAGGGAGACTACACAGTCTATTTCTGCAAGGCTGTCCTGGAAGCAGGTGAAATCTCCATCAGGTTGAGGGTAAAGGCCCCAAGGGCTCTGGACTGGGCAACTCCAGTTTTTCTCAGCCCTGCAGCATGATCCAAAAGTCCAATTAGTCCTGAAGGCAGGGAGTAAGGGATGGCTGTCCCAAACTTCAGCCAGAGAGCAAAAAACGTGCATTTAGAGTTGTAAGAGCAAAGTGAAAGTGAAGGGCTGACAAGGCATACAAACTTGGCCTTGCCAAATTACGGCACTACTAATGCCTTACAGGGAGAGGTGTTGCATGTCCTCAAAGAGGGCTGGAAGACGTTGAAAGAACTGGAGGGAAAGCACCTTGGCTACCCAAAACCTTTTTGTTTGGGAACAAAAGTGTAGGTTGCTTGGAAGACCACAGTCTCTCTGAGAGGCTGGCTTTGCATGTTAGAGAGTGAAACACACAGTGTAAGACAGGAAAATATTGATTAAATCAGCTGTTTTTTTCAGTTGGAGTTCAATAATATCAGACAGGACTGAACAGAAGACATTGTTCAACCTATTCTTGCATCAAACAGGAGACAGGTAATTTTATAGTAGACGGAAAAAGTGAATTAGAGTTGTAAATTTTACTAAAGAACAAATAAGAATTGCTTGGTAGAATGAAACCATAGAACTTAATTAGCTTTACAAGATCAAAATCAAACAAATAACAGGTGAATAGGTACTGTTGCAAAGAAGCAAGGAAGACTGGAAACAGACTAAATAATTTAAGAAATAGCTAGTGTGGTGTATTTTGGATTTCTAAAATTGTTGGATATTTTATGTCTAAATATCTAGTCTTTCAGTACTGACAAGCCAGTATTTTTGACTCATACCCCCTCTCCGCAAAAATTAAATTATTTTGATAAATCTGCTAAAACAAACCTTTATTCAATGGGCTTCCTTTCACTGAGTTTTAAGAGAAGCACATGAGAAAAGCAACAAAATCAACAATTCACACAATTTCAACACAGAACTGTAGTGCTCAGAAATTAATACTGCACTCAGCAGCAGTCCAAGGTACCATATTAAGATAAATGATTGAACTACTGCAGGAAATGTGTTTGTCCAGATACTGCCGCATTCTGATACAACATTAGTTTGATACCCACATTAGTATTACTGATGTACCTTTTCTGTTTATCTTACCTCTGTGTGGCAACTATCTACAGATATTTAAACTCATTCATCCAACAAAGCCAAAACAGTTGCCTGAATGCTACATTGCATGTGACCATCCTGACAAAACTAGTGTTAGGCATCCTACGACCCCAGCCTCAGGAGTCTTATTACAGCAAATTTATGAGAGCAGATGTGGCTCCACGCCTTGCAAGACTGTGTGTTGTGTTTGGCACACTGGAGTTAAGCAGCGACAGAGCTTCATATATTCCTACAGCTGCGTAAAGTAGTAATTATATCAGTCTAACTACACGCTAAAAATGTATGACTGAAACTAAGTTAGCATGATTAAGGGATCTGAAATCTTGGATAAGTCCTTGCCTTTATTATACTGTGTGAACTGTTTGCAGCACTGTCTTGAAAAATAATAATAAAAAACAAAAACAAATTTGTTTCATGGCAGTTTAAGTAACAGATGTTTAATCACTGTTTTTAAAGTCTTCTTTCTGAAAATTGAAATTATGTTTTTCAACAAGAATGTCAGGTTTATTTTATCAACCATATATTTATGAATATAGTACCAGGAAATGAAGAGAAATGTAAACAAGAATGACATAGATATCATTTATATCGAGTGGCATTTATTTACAGAAAAAAGATTGCATGTAATATTAGTTATTAGTAGTTTTTCACAATCAAGTTGAATTATGATTTCAATACCTAAAAGAATATTCAATAGTTATGTAATACAAAATTTCATAAATTAGACTCAATCACACACTTAAATCCAGGAAAATGTTGTTAGCAAGCAGAAGAATTTCTACTGCTTTCAGTAAAAGGAGAGGCTGCTGATTATCTGCTGCACTAAAACATGGACCTTGATCAAGTTATGAACAGAGTTATACGACACAGCTGACTCTGGGATGAGGAGGTGGGAAATTATGTCTCAGAAAGATACTCCTGGTCATGCCATCCTCAGATAATATTAATACTCTATTTTCATATATTGTAAATTAAATGTCGTATTGAAGATACTCCCCATTTACCGTTGTACCTTGTGATAGAAATAAGCCTTTGGTCTGAAATATTTTTAGAACTGGAACATTTTTTGTAATCAGATTATTATATAAGATCAATTAAATAGATTTAGTGGTTATGCAGCCACCAAAAATAAAGCATAAATACACGACATCGTTCTCCAGGGAAGATCTCATCACCGAAACCTGAGGGGATCATTAGCCTCAATTTCAATTTCACTTTTATACAGCACAGTCTACACTATGCAATGCATTATGTTTTGTATCATTAGCTGCAGCTATGCCAAACACACAGTTACTCTTCTCACCTGTCTGGCTTAGAAGCAGCAAGCTGCTTCCTGTTTCATCCACAGCATCATCCCCATCAAACAAATACACGTGTCTGCATCACAACATTTTTGCTGCTCTCAAATGAATCTACGGACTTGGCCAAAAACATCAGCTGAATTATTTGTAAGTGGTATCCCTAAAGAACTTTTAAGCATGATTTCCTTTAGTAAAAGTACAGGTGCTTATTATTTAAAAAAATAAATTAGCAATTATTTCCTTGAAAGAGCTTACACAGCAGTGTCATTTTGTTCTCTATAGAGTGCAAGCAGAACAAAAGACTCTTCAGCATGACTTTTCTTTCAGGTAAGAAAGCTGTAATAGGCAGGTGGCATTCAGATTGGTTAGTTGCTGTTCCACATGAAATACTAGCAGAATAAGGTTTTGGTCCTGCTATGTAAATAGTTTTGTCAAAAACCTCACTGAAAGGCAATGAAATCTCATGAATGCAGAGTAAAGCTCAGAATAGCAATTTTTCTCCCTGTGATCTCTAAAGCCTACTTTTAACTTTCCTCATGCCAAAGTCTTTAGTCTTATCTTACTCTTGAATCTAAAAAGCACCTGAATCTAAAGTCTCTAAAATGTCACAACTAAGTTAAGTTTTTTAGGTGTTAAACTACTTAGCTTCTCATAACAACATGGATACAGCTAAGAAGAGTTAGATGCTGTTGGTTCATCAAAGGCATTTTGGAACGTGCTTTGTCTTTGCTGTTATTTTCATCAGAAATAACTCCACTTATGTTAATGGGTTCAAGAGGGCAGAGCTGGTCTATAAATACTTCCTTGCTAGTTGTTTCCCACTTGAATCCAACAGAGTTCCAGACACTAGCTCATCATTATTATGAAACAGATTATGAAACTATCTTTATCTTGACCCACAAGTATTTCTCACATTTGCCCTTCCGAATCTCTTCCCCATCTCATGGAGGGTGAAGGTAGGGGGGTGAGCAAATGGCTGGTGGATACTCAGTTGCTGGCTGGGGTCAACCCACCACAGTGACTGATTTGGTTTGATTAACTTCCATTCACATGCACTGTCACTTATCAGTGCAGATAACCTGGAAAGACGTTTTATGAAAGGTCCATGTAGAGTACTGTAACTTGGCAATAAAAGCAAGATGTTTATCACTTACGATCAAATCAGACTAGCCATATAAATTTAATCCTGGGTCTAGATGCCCAGTATAGAAGTCATGGAAAGTTAAAAATGATTAGCACACAAAAAGAGACGGACAAGCTTCTACGCTAACGGAAGCACCAAAATAAACAGCCAACAAAAGCATATAAGAAAAGAAAACAGAGAACTCCTGAAGTCCGGATTGATGTTGGTGTCCTGGGCATTTGGGACAGATTAGGACAGCAGGAGGAACAGCATTAAGGGCTTTGGTTTGACTCATGGCCACAGTAAGTTCTCAAGTCTGTTTAGATGAGACTTAGCTATTGCATTTCCCTGAAGTGTGTTGACATAGCTAATGACAACAAGGCCCAACAGATGATTGAAGAGATGAGGAAAGGAAGCAACATCATGCTTTCCAAGGAAAAAAAAGAATGATCGAGACAGATGTAATTTACTCCAGTTCTTAGCATCACGTTCCTACAAATAGAGAGCAGTACTGGAGCTATTATCGTCACCATTCAGGCATGATAAGTGTGAAAAATAATGAACTATCTGAACACATAAAATGAGCATAGTATAAGGCATAGTTATCAGACATTTCAACTATCCCTGAAACAGGAATAATGTGTGTTCTATGAACCATCCATCAAATCTATCCGACATTATTCCATCTGACAGATTAAATGGCTGATCTTCAGTTTATGTAAAATTGCCAGATATCCAGCAACTTGAGATGAACCAGTCTAGTTTTCACGAAAAAAAAAAAGAGATTGAGTACAGTAGTGATGAAAATTACTACCTTCATTTATTCTGTCAAAATGCCAGAGTTTGCATGTCTTGAAACATAAAAATGAGGGAAAGACTGTGCAGAGGCAGACAGTTAAGCAAAGAAGGTAGGGTTAAGATGAACAAAAGCAGCTTGCAAATTACCAGCTTTAGGGCAACAGTTGCTGCTAAAGGAACACAAGACAATTAAATCTTAGGTTCATTTTCTAGCACAGAACAACTTAATTAAAAAGCAATTAAAGGTACATGAGGTAGGAGTGATCAGCTGACCTAATTTTGCATTAACAATCAGAGACTAGATTGTCAGCTGTGATCAGCCAGTCCCTGTTTGGGCAAGTTATAAGTCTAAGAAATATGTATATTTTAAAAGTATGCCTTAAATTGAGACAGTGGTGTAAAGGCTAAAACAAACATAGAGAGAATTAGAAGGGATAAGTATCATAGTGAGTGACATATCCGCAAAGAATTGTGCAGTAATTTTGAAAAGTTAATGTTTTAAAAAGAGTATCATGGTAACTTGAGGAAAAAAAAATCATTATCATTTGGAGGGAGTTTGTAGCCATTCATCATTTACAGGACAAGCAGGACAGTATCTAAGCAATACTTAAAGACAGATTATGATCAAAGTTTACAAGGGAGGGAGAACTTGTATCGCGGTGAATTCTTAGTCAGTAAAGTAAATATTTCACTGCAACGCTAGACCGTGACCTCAAGATATAACTGGTTTAACAGCATGAAGTACTGGGTATGGACTCACCTTTTGCTGAACAGAAATACAGACCCTCTGTTACAAGGAAAAGACAGTGGTCAGGCAATTTTATTTGTAACATGACTTGGCAAGATCCACAAACTGAAGCCAGATGATACTAATTTATATTCCAATTCTATCACACATTCTGCCTCCTAAAAATGACATTATTTCCATACAGCCAGGTATTCATTTACAGGAGAAGCATGGAACACAATGTGCGCAAAAGCAACTCAGCTACAGGTCACCTTAATCATGAAGACTACTAATGAAAAAGCTTCCTGTGATATGAGCCCAAAATGGATGAGTTCTGAGGTCCAATAATAAATGACACATACTTCAGGGAATTGCTCACTGTTAGGCTTCCTATCCTTTATGAGAAACAGTTGTGAGCTATAAGCACTCAAAACTTTACTGACAATTAGTTTAATGGAAGTAAATTATTTTACTTTCAGTAAATTCAGAAATATTCTGCTCTTAAATTGACTGCTAATTCTTAATGCAAGCCTGTAATCCATCCACGCTGCAATTATAGAAAATGCTCCTTAATTTGGAAGTCCTTCTCTTTCTCCATCAAAGGTGTCACAAATTGGTAAAGACTTCTTTTCTTCATTACAAAGAGCATTAAGATTTTGTTGTTATTATACTCTGTATTCTAAAAGGACCTTTCTGCACTACAGTGAAACAGTGCAACAAATTCATATTAAATAATCTGCTAATCTTCTAAGCCTTTTCTTATTTATCTTCTGCTTGTACTTTACCCTCTCGATTCTGGGGTGTTCAATTCACGACATTTTCAGGAAATTACTTTTCCTGTATTTCTTTATAATTTTGCAAATTAACATCTGGCTATCAGATTTCCATTTCTGAAAGATAATACATTATAGATGTCTTCACCTCCTATATACTATATGAGGGTTTCTATCTTTTATTTATTATTATTTTTTATTTCATTTTGTTCCAAAGAGGGAGGGAGAGAGAGAGAGAGAAGTAAAGATAAACCTGCTATTTAGAGAGTTTATTATTATTGTAAGTTAATTGTAAGGAAGTATTGATTGAACTTATCTAGCAGGTTATAGGTTGACTTTCACTGCATCACCAACATGATGTTTTCAAGAAAACGCCAGCAGTTTGAGACAGCTGATCCACAAGTAATTAAGGCAAATGATACCTTAAGCTGGAGATTTAGAGTGCTCAGTCACCCTGTTAAGAGTATTACTGGCTTTAAGACCTTTAAAGTCCATCCATGCTAAAGACCATCCATGTCACTTTGCCTACTATTGCAAGGTCTTTTATCATAATAAACTTGGTAAATTCATATTTTTACACTACAGCTCTCAATTCTCAATGGTAGTACAATATTGCAAGCCACCAGCTTTAAATGTGGCATTTAAACAGCAGAAGGTTTAGGATCACTTCTGCATTTGATTTTGATATAATTTGTTCCCATATAACAGCTTTGGTGCCTTAAAGTTCCTCACACAGGTAATTTCTAGATCACTATCTTTCACTTCAGTTGTAACAACACCCATGGTTCACAGAGCAGGTATTTTCCTCTAGGCTGTAAAGGGTATCTGAAAAAATCTGTAGGAAACAGACAGGTTGTAGACATTTCTAGATCAACAACATGTAAGTTGAATCCCTTCGTAGTCTGCAATCATTCCCTGGGATGTCTCCTGTGCCACACTGCAGACTATGTTCCTTTTTCAAAAGTTCTCGAGTTTGTATTGGGATGTTTTGGATCTGACTGTATGTCATACAATGAATGGTATGCATGGGGAGCTTGGGAGAGAAGCTGTGTGAACCTTTCTGGACTGTGTACTGCAACACTGCCCATGGCTGTGTAGGACCATGGAGACAGACAGCCATCCGTTCGGCAACACAAAGATTCATCTGCCTAACAAAATACCATTAAATTGTCCTACAAATCACTGCTTTCACAGAATAAGTTACAAGTAGTGGAGATACACTGTTAGATCACAATTCCGGGAACATTCCTCAATGTTCAAACATCCTGTTTTTTAATTCTGATTTTCAGGTGGAATTTTCAAGAAAGTGGCCTCTGTTTTTAAGGCACCATTTTCTTGAGCAACATCCTGCTTGCAGCTTTTGTAGAAAACCGTGGGCATAACTGGCTGCTTTTACCTTTCTCTGATTGACGGTCATGGAAAAAACAGGTTTTCAGCTTATTGTGTGACAGCCCTTTATTTTGATGACAGTACTTAACTCAATGACAGGTTAATCTTCCAAAGACTGAGATCTGACACACCTCTTTTTCTGGAAATCAGAAAACAAATAAAATACTAATCAGTTCATATGAAGCCATATAATTCCTCACTATTGCTTGCTGCAAATATGACTGATAATTATTTTATCAGGTTAAACTGATATTTCATTTAATCTCCATCAGGATTCAACAACGGGGAAGAGCAAATAAACCAGCATGCAAACAACTGATATGCTCATATTCAACAAACTTGTAGTGAAAGAAGGAAGAGTGGGCTGTGAGAGGATGAATTTTTTCCTGACCTTTTTGAGTGATCAATGTACATCCTGAACAGCACCGATAAGTTTTTGTCCCAGCCAGTTTAACTGCAAGTATTATTCCCCCCGGGTCTTAAAATTTAGATTCATATTAACATGCAGCATTATTTACTGCTTTCTGACATTCTATTTCTTCTAGCACGACACAGAAACATTGGGCAGGTTGAATCATACTAGCTATAATGTGACAATGTTATTTTCCCAATTGTATATACATTAACATTCCGATCCTTTTCTTTTGGAAATGAAATCTGAAGTGCTAGAGGCCTGGTCTCTATCCAAAGCAAAGCCATTTATCTAGTTCACTATTTTTTTTTTCTTTAATCTTTAAAGATGTATGTGGGGGTGGAATTTTCAGCCATCTGAAATAAAAAAAGATTCTGGGTTTTTGACGCTTGAGGGAATGTGAGAACAATCTAATTCGAGAAAAGTTACTTTTTTGTATAGAATAAAAACCTGTAGCAAAGTCCTGAGAGCTGTCTGAAAAATGGCTTGGGAGCTATTCTAATGAAAAAAAAAAACATAGATATAAACAAACTGTCAGAAGAGCAATGTAATTAGTCCTCTTGTCAAAGGAATGACCTGCAATATCACTGTGTAAGATGCTACTGCCAAATCCAAGAAGCATTAATCCTGAGTTGATCTAATCACTGTAATAAAATTACCAACATAGAAGATGAGCTTCATTATCATTCATGAGCTATAAGATGACTGGAAATGCTTGTGGTTCAGCATATGAATGTCCTTTCCAAATAGCTTGCTAACTGTAACGTATATACAAAACACATGCTCCTGTACTTGGTATTTCATACAACCAGCATCAAGGGCAGTAAACCAGACCATTGTCTTGCCTGAAACTGCTACATCAGTTTCAAAGTGAAGATGCTGAAACCTGTAGTTAGTGCCCATAATCACAAGGAAACTTCATTGACATATGAGATAGAGTAAAATTTATTCAGCATATTTACTATTCTAAAAGAATAAAAAAATGAAAAAATGGTCAGGGTAAAGGTCTTAGGAGCATGACTTTTTAACAGGCACACCAAGCTCCACATGCTGGAGAGAAGAACATTAGAGGTGCCCCAAACAACCCCCATCATAAAGTAAACAGTAAGAGCTAAACATATGTTTGTGTTTTGATGTCCAGTAAATGTGAATCAAGAAAACAGAGCTACATGTAAATAGGCATGTAACAACAGTGGAAAGAGCACATGCTTATTGCTGGCTGACTCAGAGATTGTTCCAGGGAAGCTAGTAGTCATTGTAATGCTGAGCAAGGCTGTTGTTTATTCATTAAAACCTAGCCAAACCAGCTTAACATTAGTTGCATTAATCCTTCCTGTACAATCAAATGTCACTTAGGGTATATGCAAGTTTCTGTATCTGTCTTGCACCTTAGGCTACTCTTATTCTCACTGTTGAACTTTCCCTGTGTAGTATATAACAGAACAGACATTTTACCGTGTCCCTTTTCCATGTGTCTCTGGCTGTCAAATGACAAAGGGAAAGCATGTGTTTCAGCACGCACACAAATACAGATCTCCTGGGGAAACGTCTTTCATTCCTTGCTTATTTTAAAACTGTCTTAGAATCTGAAATAAAGTTTCTTGTGCTGTTATTTATCAATCAGAAAGGAAAATACAAAATCATTTACTATATACACTCCAACAGCATTTTAAGGACGTGTTTTGTAGGGCAAGGACCCTTTTTAAAAATATCAATAGCAATATCTACCTCGATAAACTTATTCTGTAAGTTTCTAAAGCAAGCAAGATCCAGTACTACCTGTCCCCTCACATCAGCCTCTGCTATATAACAAACCTCTTCCTGAGGCAGTCTTGCTGTGAGCTCTTGGTATTTAGCGTGCAGAGCTGTAGTGAAGCAACTGGTCACTACCATGTCTGCACAGCAGCCAGCTAGTTACTCAAAAACCCACAGGTGAAAAGAACTCAGCAGTCACAAATGACAGTGCAGGAGACAGCTGAGCCTGCTGTGCAAACATCTTGTGGTATTTTACTTCAGATTAGGTCTAGTGAATCTCTGATACTTTTTGCACAGTTTTTACTGTTTCTGAAAGCACACTTTAAATTGCTTGAGTATGAAATAAACACTCCGCAAACAGAGCTAACTTAAGGAGGGAAATCACAGATTGTTATATTGTACCTCAGAAGCACAGGGATGCTCCACAGGGTCCAAAAAGGCAAGAGAGCTTGTTTGTCACTGAGGTGATCTAGTTTCCTTCTGGGATGGAGATATCTGTCCTGGAACACATCCTTTTAAAGCTTGCTTCCTGCATGTGGCCTTTTTCCCCCCCCCTACAGATGTCTAGGCATAGAAATGGCAGAACTGAACCCTTATGGATCCAAAGCAGTTCTGGTGCACTGCTTTTTGGCCATTCACGTTTTCCTTAGGAAAAGGAAGCTTCCAGCTATATAACCACCTGGACTTCTGCTTTAGTTAGTTCCATTTAACAATCATCTGTGTTTGATTTTACAGTGTAATTCAGTGTAAAGTTTGACCTTTTATAGTTCCCCAGTATATGTAAATTGTTTTCCAGGCAGGTGGACTGTCTCTATATGGTGAAACGTAGCTTTTTTTCTGGGGCAAACTTCTACTTTGCATGATGTAAAGCCAAAAATTGACTGTGCATGGACTATTTTTGTTCTTACCCTAGCTCTGTTTTGTAAGTGGTTTGTCAGAAAGCACAAAACCAAACAATGAAATACATTTGTTCTTGGGGCTCTCCTGCCTGCAGAATGAAGAGCCAGCTGTGGTCCTAACAAACAAGGCTTTTGCAAAAAAGATGCATGAAATTTAGGCATTTAATTATATATGTCTGTCATGAAATGGTAAAGGCTCCCTAAATGACCATTCAAAAGGTTAGCAGCTGACATTTTAAGTTAATGCTCAGATTCAGCATGCCCCCTGATGTAGTGGCACAAAGAAACAACTAAGGGGCTGCAAAGCCCCTTTCAGAATGACTTCTGACTACCCTTACAAGCCTGTGGAGAAAAAAGGGCACCTCAGCTACAGACACCTACTCTTTCTAAGATTATGAATCCTGGGCACGTTCACATCACATCATACCAGGCCCCCCACCTCTGTGCAGATCAACCCTGTAGGCTACATACGCATAATTTTTACAACTTGTTGACAATTCCAGAGAGCATTAATGGGCATTACTGAACACTTGTATTTTCTGAACCCTGTATTTTCTGGTTTTAATAAAATCAGGAAATGAGAATTTGAAATGACAATTCATTTTTTACTTTTCAAAGGTCTTGAGCTTTGGCGTTAACCAGACTCTCCAGAAGACTGCATGATAAGCAGAATGCAAATTTATGTTTCTTCCATACTTTTTTTTTTTCAAAAAAATGGGAATAGTAATCCAGACAGTTTTAATATGAGCAGTTTGCATAATAAATTATCAAGAAAAAGGCTATTTCAAGATCCAGATTACAGCTCACTTTGTATTTCTTTAAAAGCTACTCTATATACCTTTTCAATTCACATAAAACTTGTTATGCGCACAAATTATTTGCATAATATTCTTTGCATAAGGAATACGGGCTTTATTATTAAAGTACTCATTCAGCATAGAATTGTGTTGGGACCTTCTTGATGGAATAAACAGATTTAACGATTTCATAAATATGAGGCTGAATCACTACAGCTAAGTTGGTGACCTCCTTCTGCACAAGGATCCACCTTGCCGTATATTCTGTTCCCAGAAGTGTTGTAAGAAAATGCTGAGGGGAGAACAGGAATAGGGCAAGCCATATGTAATAATTCTGCAACAGCTTTCAGCTACTTTCAGCTAAATTTTTACATGAAATTTTCATAAGCTGTATAAATAGCTGAAGTATGTTTATGCATGAAAACAAATGCAAATTTTCTAAAATATGAAAGCACTTATATTTTCTGTCCTGCAAAAAGTTAGTTTCACTTAAACAATGTGTAACAATGACTATTCTCTCTCTCTCTTTTAAGAATAAAATGTTTGCTCTGCATTTTGGAAAGTACACATTATGAATCCTTTTTCTGCATTGTTATCCCTAAATTTTAGGAATTCATTTATTATTCTTTGCTAGGTGACTTAAGTGCAAAAATTAGCCAAAGAAGTCCTTGACTCCTCTTCATCTGAAAATCCTAAAAAGATTCTGTAGTTTGAGAGAAAATTTTGAAAAAAAAAAGTCTCTAGCGATAGCAATGATGCTTCAGTTGAAAAGACGCATTATAAATAGCATAAAGAGATAGTATAAAGTTACCACAATAATGTGTGTTTTTTTCTAAATTCCATAGGATCCATGCACCACTGAAGTATTATTGCATACTCATTTGCACAGTGGAAAGAACATTTATTTTACCTATAAGTGTCCTTTGAAGGTATTACTACCTAGATAAAGGCAAATTTATAGGCTGTAGTTATATTTAGCTCTTCAAAAGCATTTGGCAAGGGATTTCAATCAAAGCAACAGAAGCTACAGTAGAACATGGGATAAAAAAGCTGTCTGAAGAACAAAAGGAAAAGCCTCATAGCTTGAAGCTTTTCAGTATGGATAGAAATGTCTCCTACACCTGCATTCTTTCCCCCCTGTGAAGGGGCAGTTTTGGAGCTAGGAGATCTCCCACAGATGAAAAGTCAATAGTTGAGATGAGGTACTTTATAAGAAACAAACAGCCAGTCATGCAGTAACACAAGTGTATTAAATTAAATTTCAAAATAAAATTTCAGTATTCCTATGATAACTGGTGCATGGTAACTAATGAAGTCGTTGTTTGTCCGATTTATGAACAGTAAGTAAATTCATATATTCTGTATGTTCTGAACTCTTAGCTTTACTAAATACATGTCTTGTATTCCTTTTGGGACAAGTTACAGACTAGTATAAGTGGAACAGGATTAAGAACTGCAAATATTGGACTGTTGCTAAATATAACATGGGTTATGCTTTCAGGCAATAAATTACTAAGATAAAGTAGATATAAAGAAGATAAACAAGCATAAATGATGCTGGAATAGATGAACAGCAGAAAAGGAGAATTAGATGAAGACTTAAGTAATCCAATCAGTTAACTTGCTGAGAAGCAACATTTCTAGAAGAAATATTTAAAAAAATATCATACTGAGAAGAGAAGAAATGTGCATTTGGCACACCACACAAGAAATGCTGAATCATGAAGAACTTAACTCATAACTTAATTTAGTGGTAATTTCTGCTCAATTTGTCAGCTATGTAGGGAGACACAATTTGTTCTAGAAAAAGAGAGAAATACGAAAAGAAAATCTGATATTTCATGTTAAGGAACTTGTTTGTAAATCTCTAGAGAAGAAACAGAGAGGTTAGAAATACTAGATGAGATGAAGGGGAAAAGAGATTATTGCCAAGCTTGCAAAGAACATCACAAGAGATGTGGGTGATTTACTTTTCTGTAGTTAAAGTGATTTCAGTTTTACTCTTTAAAACAGATTTCAAAAAATCTACACAACTACTGACCATCCTTGTGTGATCATACTTCTGGCAGGTACATACTACAGCAGGTAGCTTTTGCAAGATTTGAGATTTGTTCAAGCATCTGATTATTATATAAACTGTGGTCAGAAATCCTTAATAAAACAAACAGATATTGCCCCGAGTGAAATGGTGAAACCCCAAAGAAAACTTGCTTCTCCAAAATGTAGTGACTTAAATGGAAAATCCAATGAAGCAACAGATAAACAGATGCCACTATAGAGATATAAAGCACATTGTCTGTGAAGCTGAGGACAGACAAAAAGGGAGAGCCTGTGAAGCAAGAATCAGGACCAGCCTAAGATGCAGTTAGCAGCAAGACAGAGAGGAGACTCCACAATTTAGAAGAAAAGCTTGATCTTCTGAAGTGACATTTAACAGAGGGGATGGAGCAGGGAAAGAAACTGATTGTGAGAACACTGTCCCCACCATGCTGAACTCCTGCCAGTGATGACCGAGCAGCAGCAGGATGGCATGCCACTTAATTCCCACTTTATCACAGAACTGTAAAGAAAGCAAACGTTTTAGAAATCCTGTGCAAAATCTGTTGTCTCACATGTGCCCTAAGAGAGAAACAACAAAGGAGCCTGAGCAATGGAATATGGCTCTTGAGAAGAATCCATTGCCCCATGAACCCCATCGCCCCAAGAACCCATGCCCCAATCCAGGGGATGGGGCAGAAGGGTATGTGGGCTGCCATGCTGTGTAGCCTATGCAGTGAGTGAACCACACGACTGCAAACAAGTCCACCGCATTTTAGGCAAATCATGACGTACAAAAATTGGTGTTGCGAGAATTGCAGAAAACAGTTTAGTATACAGTTGTGAAGATCTAAAGACAAATAAAACATGAAAACATTTCCTATCCTTTTATCACTACAGATCGAAGGATAAAAATTAAAACATGTGAGGCACTGTCTCTTCATCTCTGATCACTAATAACAGCTCTATCAAGCCCCTTCTTGGAAAACAGTAGAATAATTTGGTGAAGAGCATGATGTGACAGAAAGATGGAATTAGATGACCTAAAAATGAACAAGCTAAGTAATTTTTGGAACTCTACCACTACTGCAGATCTACTTGATAAGGAAAATTTCAATTGTTAAGATGGCAATTAGACATAAAAATATATTTATGGAAGGTCTTATGATTTCTTTTTCCCTCAAAGCAAGACATAATTGGAAATTAGAATGAAAAGAATATTATATGTCATGAAGTGATAACTTGACCAAACAGTAATTTTCTGTTCCTAAAATATGGCAGAAACAAGCAGATGTCCTTGTTCACACTATTAGAAGCTTGCTTCTGACAAAAGCACTTTGTCATTCAAAGAAGTACTATACCATGCAGTTTTGTGATGCAAATTCTTGCTAACAGCAGATGTTTATTTAGCCCCTGCCCCTTGATCTAATGCAACAATTCTTGATGCAGGATGTATCCTTGGAAACTAAACGTTGGGGTTAGGCTCAGGAACCTGAAAGATTTACTTAGCTTTGTACTTCCTTTGATCATCATTTTTGTGGGCGAAGGTATGTAATTTTTAAGCACATTCAGCAAACAACTTGCCTGTAAACTGTTGATATATCATATTCCTAACCACCTACAATTCCAAAATGTATTACAACTTCAAAACAAAAAAATGGTATCTATATTCCATGTATAGGAGTAGGAAGGTCTACATCTTTCAAACTGATCACTGTCTGTTTCATTCTTAGTAAACTCAGTGTTTAGCAAAACTATATATTTTTTTCAAGTGTTATTACCTTTTACATTGCATTTGGATACAGCAGCTGATTCCAGAATCCTAATTCTTACCTGAAAAAACCTGAGTCAAGACAAAGTCATAAACTCTCATACTTTAAACATAACGGTGATTGTTTTAGTGCTTTTGCAAATGAACAGAATATTTTATTTCAAAAACAGACCAATTCAGAGATTTTCGTTGTTTTCTTTTTATGATTACTTATAAAACTGTTTCAAACAAAGGATCTTTAATGAGGCAAGGCAAACCCCTTAGCTGTCATGGAACAAGTACTCAATCCCTTTAACAATGTTGTTTTTTTTATCTATTCTTCCCAGGAGAAAAGGAGGGAAGGGAGCCCAGAAAACAAAAAAAAAAAAACAGTGTTTAGTTCTCAAATCCAGACTGAGCTCAACAGAACTTTGTACAAAGACAAACCAGAGATGACTTAAAAGGAAGCTGGATAATCTTCAAGTAACAGTTCACCTGGGACTGCAAGTTTCCCAGTTGCTTTTGATGTCTCTTGATTGACTGTCTAAGGTGATTCTTGTTTGTCATTTGAAAAATGTGGTCATTTCTTCAAAGTGCCCAGAGGAATAGAGGATAAGCACCCTGGTCTCTCACACAGTATCCTACAGTATAGGACTAATCAATACAAGAGGAAGAAGCAAGCAAGAGAGGAGTATTATGTGCTATCATTATCTTGCATTCCCCAGCAAGAAGTTATCTTTAATGATTTAAAATACAGCACTGTTCTCGTATGGGGTTGTTCTCTTGAGCCTGTAAGGTTTTGTCTTATACAATAGATCCTTCACTGAATGTAATCCATATCTTTCCTGTTAACATCAAATGATAAAATAGGCATTACTAATTTTAGCTGTTAGCTCTAGGAAACATGCTCTGCTCAGAGAAAGGTACTGAACGTATGCTAGCATTGCTTACTAGATCTGCAAAAAAGGCTAGTTAATTGCACTGAAGGCAGGTGAAAACCACTTTCTTCGTAGGCTGCTAAGATCATACAGCCACAACAAAGCACTAACGTGAAGACTCTGTCTGAGCATCACAGGGACAGCTGCTTTTCCCCATCACCTTTTTGTTGTTGTTGTTGCTGATTGCTTGGTTGTGGGTGGGGGTTTTATTTATTTATTTATTTGTTTGTTTGTTTTGAGCAATTGGAAGCTAGGTGCCATTTTGAAATTTCTTTTACAAGTTATTTTTCAGAGTAGAACCATACTTGGCATACAAGTCCCCAACATAGTTTTGCACCCAAGTGTCCATCCATGGACACCTCCACTACTTCCTGTGTAGAACCAGTGTTTTGCTGAGAACCCATTTCTGCCAGGCTCTCAGTCATGTAGCCACTTGCTCTCTCCAGAGTGAGGCTCTGGGAACTGAAACTGAACATACTAGAACAAGTGTGGTGACGCAAAAGTTATGGTCACTATTAGGCACATACCATCAATGTTATGTGTTTGCCAGAGGCGAACAAAAACATGCATTACCATTAGATTGAGAAAGTGAATTTATCATCCCAGGGAACTAGCTGTCAGGTGTAGTTTGCAAAAAGATACTAAGTTTTTTATTTGCTATAACTACATTTATACATATATAATAGTATAATTAAAGAGCAACAGAGAAAATCACAAACAAAAAGTCAGTCAACTTTTGCTTTCTATACATGCTTTTACTGGGTGTGATTTATTACTGTAGCCAATGGAGGAACAACTACATCAAAAGGACTTGATTAATTGAAAAGTTATTTTTCTCCCAAGTCCCAGGGATTTTTGCACAAATTCAAATTTCTCCTAGACCTTCTACTTTCTATGGTGGAGGGATATGCTTGAACTCTCCATGTAAATCACAGATCTAGGGGAAAACCCAGAGGCACAAACCAAAGTGATTACTACATTGTGGAAAATATGTGACTGAATGTCCAACTATGTGTCATATTTCTTCATTTCTTCTGCATTCTGTGCCTAACTGCATTTTTCCTTGAAGTGTGTATTGATTTAACACAGTAAGAGAAATTTAAGCGAAAGTCTGCCTTTGAAAACAAAAGCAAGCCTTCAATGTAGCCCTCTACAGAGGAGCCTGCTTTTTGTCATATTTTCCAAAGTATCACCAGATCCCAGCATGGATAACAGTCAGAACAGATGAAGTGCCATAGAATCGTAGAACGGTTTGGGTTGGAAGGAACCTTAAAGATCACCCAGTTCCAATCCCCTGCCATAAGCAGGGACACCTCCCGCCAGACCATGTTGCCCAAAGCCCCATCCAGCCTGGCCTTGAACACCTCCAGGGATGGGGCATCCACAGCTTCTCTGGGCAACCTGTGCCAGTGCCTCACCGCCCTTTGAGTGAATAATTTCTTCCTTCTATATAATCTAAATCTCCCCTCTTTTAGCTTAAAGCCATTACTCTTCGTCCTATCACTACATTCCCTGACAGAAAGTCCCTCCCCAGCTTTCCTGTAGGCCCCCTTTAGGTATTGGAAAGCTGCTATAATGTCTCCCTGGAGCCTTCTCTTCTCCAGGCTGAACAACCCCCATTCCCTCAATGACATGAAGTGTAAGAATTTATTGTCCATCCTCAGCAGGAATGACTGAATCCTGCTGTCAGCCTTCTCATTAAAAAGTCAGGAACTAGGACCACAAATCCTACTAGGAGAGAAAATATGGCACCATAGAAATGACATAAGAAAAAACAGATGAAGTAGTTCCAAAATGTTTCAAAGTTGTTCCTAACTTGAAACACGTCACTGAGGAAGACAACATAAATCATTCCATAGCTGGTACAGAGCAGCCCTGCAGCCCAGTAAGTACTGAATTGCCATTGCTAGTAACAGTCCATAGACTTTCTGCTGAGTTTGCAGGGCCTCAGGATGGTAGCTTGTCAAGCTTACTTTGTCTCAGCTTCTCTTGATCTGCTTGCAAATTCCTGACTTAGCTATAAGAGCAATTTTTTCTAATGACTAAGTGGATTGGCCTGATTTACTTTATTTTTCTTATTTTTGTATGATATAATCATAGTTTAATACAGTTATTCTCTGCAGAAGATACAGTTTAATAGGAAAGGCCTTGAAAACAGGGACACAGGACATGGTCTAGAGATGTGCATGCATGGGACAGTAAGAGATGTGGCACTGACTGACACTGGAGGCCCCACCACTATAGACAACTCACCAATGGTAAGTCGAAGAAATGCAGACTCAGAGCTGGGCAAAACTACCTATAGAGGTACAAATAGAACAAAGAATAAGCATCCAACTTGCATAAAATCTACTGTATATTGGAAATTCAGTTCTATCATGAACTAATCAATAAAGAGCAAGCAAAGTATAAAGCATGTTAACAAACACATAAGTATTACTTCAAGATGTTCCTAAGCTAAGGAAAGAGAAATCAACAATATCATATTCCTCCTATCTAAGAATTCAAGCTGCATGATCTCTTCTGCCCTGCAAAACCTTCAATATTAGGACACCACGGGCACTGGAATGGTAAGAATTATATTAGGAAAACAAGCAGAGACCATGAAGCATGAGTGTCGCAACTCTTTGTTGTTATAGAACCTTTTGCTCTATAAGTAGTAGTCTTATTTTTTTTTTTTTTGTCCCTGTAATAACTTAGTCTGGAGTAATAAATTCTATTTGGTTAAACTGTTAGGATTTCAATTGCATGCAAAATAAATTCTTGGCTTTACATATAATTTGTGTTTCATTTTTACCCGTAACAAGAGATTGAGGGTAACAATGTGTAGATAGTACTCTGCTCACAAAGGCCGTTTCACACTGGGATTTTAAATAATTAATATGTGCTATTGAAAATAATCATCATCATCCCTTTCCTCCCCATCCAAATTGAAGAAAAAAATGCTCAAACATGATATTTCTCTTCTGGTACAATTCATTGTTCAGCCTCTTTAAGTTCACTGATCACCTAGTAGTAGCTTGAAGGTAGTATTTTAGGAAAATTTATTTATTTAAGGCCTCATGCATTTTGAAAGCTGAGAAGCTGAATGCATGCTGATTTGAGGTTGAGTATTATGAGTTTCTGATAAATCTAAAGCAAATTTTTGAATCCTCTTCATTCAGTGTTTATCCATAGATTTTCTGTGTCATGGTTGGGATTTCCCAGCACTTTTCCAGCTTGAACAGAAAGTGCTGTTGCTCATGCAAGTGACATATTTAATTCTGCTATAACAGTTTTGCAATATTCAGGATATGAAGATATCTACCTAATGGGCAAAGAAAATAATTTGATAGTTTTGACTCTGCATCGAAGTAGATGAGCATATCTGAGATAGATAAATTTAAAATTTCATACACCATCTGCACTTTTTTCTTTTTCACTCTAAAAGCAATTTAAATGTCATGTTTTTGCCATTACTGTTATTACCAGTAGTCTCCTTCATGAAAACAGACAACTTAGTCAAGAAAATACTGTATTTCAGAGACATTGAGGGGAAAAGAATCTATTACAGGAACTTTCCTATAAAGACAACTCTTATTAAACTTTTGACTGATCATTTGTCTCTGCATTTCTTCAGAATGACTTGTCCTGTGCTTGTTTAACTGTATTATGATAAACTGAGATATGGGATTAGTTTCCTATGTGCAAGTCAGAAGCTAAAGCTGGCCATCTGTAAAATAAATGTTACCATAGGATGTCCAGAGTCTATGAGAAAAAATATTGAAAACTAAACCTGAATTAATCTGTCAAGACTTTACTTCAGAGTGTACTGCTGATATGAGGAGTGCAACAAAACCAAAAACAAGTGTGTAAGCACCACCTTTAGGCTTGGTCTTTATCAGCTAGAAAGCATGAAGGTCCAGCCTTGCGTGCTGAAAGGAAGGAAGAATAAGAGAACTTTAAATGGTGGCACACTACTGTATAACATTATTTGTGAAAGAGACTAGGAAATTAATTCAAAATAATGGTTAATTTACAGATTTGGCTAGAAAATTTTGCTGCTATTGTTGTTTTCTTGAAGTAATAAGGCCTGTGTACTACAATGCATCAAACTGAAGCAGTCTCTCATGTGTGTCTTTGGAAGTGACTGAACACACATTGACCAAAATGAAATCAGCAAATCAGCACTTACAAAATATTAACACATTCTCTATGCAAAGATGTAAAATGAAGCAAGAGAGAATTAAGGAATAATATGTAGCATTAGTGGGAAGAAGTGAATGAAAGCACAACAGTATATTCTCAAGGTGCTGGAAGGAGCTGAAACAAGTTGCTTTATTTTTATGACTTCTTTGGGTATTACCTTGCTAAATCCTAACTCAGTTTCACTTTATATAGTTCCAATTATACTGGTTTACCACACTGAGCAACAGTGGGGACTTCTGCTGCCTTGCCTCATTTATAATGAGTTGCCTCTGAGGGGTTCACAGATCATTTGTCACCTACAAACTAAACATGTTCCAGAATGATGCCACCCCCTTTGGGCTTAAAAAAACCCCACAACAACAATCAAAGTTATCCTCTGCCAGAACAACATGTTTGACTAGCCTGCAGCATTTACAGTTGAAGACTGTACATGAGAGAAGGAAATTTTCTGTGTCTATCAAGAATCACAAACAGACAGCAAGGTAACCACACCAGCCTGAGCGGTGTTATGTTGCTCTGAAAATGAGCTTGCTGCCAGTGGCTCCAGAAGCATCAGGTCTCCCCCTTTTCAATTAAGCACCCACCTGATATAGGGGGACAGTGACTTTCATTACCACATTTTTGCAAAGTCCTCTGAAAAGCCTTGAATGCTCAGAAAGCACATCTTCATCGTTAAGTTCCGCTCGGCAAGTGGTGAACTCCTGCATACCTACAATTTGGAGACATGCTTTAAGTGCCTAGTATACAAATGGAAACTCAGATGTGCAGTTAGTGGAGCACTACAGAAATGAATTGCCATTTACCTATCAATAGCTTTTAGACATCTCAGCAGTTCAATAGAAGCAGCTGTCCTTAAATACTTTTCAAAATGAAAGCCATTTCCACCTGACAAAAAACAAAATACAGCTGTAGCAAACAACAACAATAAACAACCCAGACCTTACCAACTATTTGTAAAATATCCTTTCTAAAAAGACTCTAGTGTTGTGGAAGCATTCAAACCACACTTTAACTAAATCATTTTTTCCTGAAAGCTCTAACCCAGAAGGTACTACAGAGATAACTGTGCTATGGAATTGATATAGGAAATCTTTTGTTCTTCATACACTGCTAACAGGAACATGTGATACATATGGTAGATATGATGAATAAGGCTAATTATGAAGAGCCCCAAATGGTCTTTCCTCTCCTTTCTGTTCCAAGACAAGTATCAAAGTTCTTGGAACTGTGCACTGGTGAATTTTTATAGCCATCTTATGGTAGTTGATGCTGGGTTATGTCATATGGGGAACATGGAGTGGGATTTCTACTTGAGCAAACAAAATCAAAGGGGGCACGTATATTTGAAAGGGAGAGGGGAAAAATGAAAATATGACATTCATGTAGAAGAAATTCAAGAACTGTGGGACCTCAAATTAAACTAAGGGGCAGTAGGTAGACAAAAATAGTAAAGGAGGTACTTTTTCTGTGCAAGGATAACTTAGGCTAGAATACTCCCACATCCTGTCCTGGATGCTAAAGCTGTGCAAGAGTTCAAAGACAGCTGGACAAATTCATGAAAGAAAGTTGCCTGTAAGGCCACTAAAATCAAAGATGTTGCCTTTGCTCAAGAGCAACCTGAGCCATAAGTCACGACTCATGTCTAATGGCCATACTGTCAAAGAATACAGAGATAAGGCAACCTCCAGAAAATATTTCTCATCCTCTTGTCATGCCCAACACAATTTGTCTCAGTAGAATAGTAAGACAATTTGCTTTGATGAAGCAGGTGCAGCACACAGCACAGGAAGAATTAACAAAAGTATATGGCACAACATAGGTGTAACTTGTTTTCTTACTCTAGGGCTGAAGCTTACTGGAAGCTGCTGTAAGTGTTGTCTTGCTCCTTGGTGAGTGGGCTTGAGTACTAAATGCCCATGTTATCTGGATGTTATTCATAATCCAGGTAGTCCTGAATAGTTTAGGTTCAGCACAGAAGTGCATACGTGTGGAGCAGCATAATAGGATGAGGACAAGCAGGAAAGGTTTAGGACAGCACATGCCTGTGGAAAAGCAGGGACTCTTTCCCTTGGCATCATCACCCTCGCTCCTTGTGACTGCAGAAGAACTAGTAGTTGAATGGCCTGATCTAGTCTACCTTCTCTTAAAACATCCTCATGTGCAGCCTCACATCTGACTGGCTTAGCCATGTGCCTCAATGTATCTTTACCGTCAGGGTCTTTAGCTTAGTTTCATGCTTTGCCAGAGCCAAATTACCTTTTGTTTGATCCATGCAAGTTGGCAACTACCACTAGTTTTCTAAGTGACCAAGTGCCAAACTAACAAGCAATACCACCACACCTGTAGGCACTGGGGGACTACAAGCAGCACCTTCACAGTATCACAGATTTCTAGGTTGGAAGAGACCTCAAGATCATCGAGTCCAACCTCCGACCTAACACTAAGTACTCCACTAAACCATATCGCTAAGCTCTACATCTAAACGTCTTTTAAAGACCTCCAGGGCTGGTGACTCCACCACCTCCCTGGGCAGCCCGTTCCAATGCTTAATAACCCTTTCGGTAAAGAAGTACTTCCTAACATCCAACCTAAAACTCCCGTCGCAACTTTCGCCCATTCCCCCTCGTCCTGTCACCAGGCACGTGGGAGAACAGACCAACCCCCACCTCTCTACAGCCTCCTTTAAGGTAACTGTAGAGAGCGATAAGGTCGCCCCTGAGCCTCCTCTTCTCCAGGCTGAACAAGCCCAGCTCCCTCAGCCGCTCCTCGTAAGACTTGTTCTCCAGACCCCTCACCAGCTTGGTCGCCCTTCTCTGGACTCGCTCGAGCATGTCCATGTCCTTCCTGTAGCGAGGGGCCCAAAACTGAACACAGTACTCGAGGTGTGGCCTCACCAGAGCTGAGTACAGGGGCACAATCACCTCCTTGGACCTGCTGGCCACACTGCTTCTTATACAAGCCAGCATGCTGTTGGCCTTCTTGGCCACCTGAGCACACTGCTGGCTCATATTCAGCCGACTATCAACCAATACTCCCAGGTCCTTCTCGGCCAGGCAGCTTTCCAGCCACTCATCTCCCAGCCTGTAGCGCTGCTTGGGGTTGTTGCGCCCCAGGTGCAGGACCCGGCACTTGGCCTTGTTGAACTTCATGCAGTTGACCTCAGCCCATCGCTCCAGCCTATCCAAATCCTCCTGCAGAGCCTTCCTACCCTCGAGCAGATCGACACACGCACTTAGCTTGGTGTCATCTGCAAACTTACTGAGGGTGCACTGGACGCCCTCATCCAGATCATCGATAAAGATATTAAAGAGGACCGGCCCCAGTACCGAGCCCTGGGGGACACCACTAGTAACCGGCCTCCAACCAGATTTGACTCCATTCACCACAACTCTCTGGGCCCGGCTATCCAGCCAGTTTCTAACCCAGTGAAGCGTACGCCAGTCCAAGCCCCGAGCAGCCAGTTTCTTGAGGAGAATGTTGTGGGGAACGGTGTCAAAAGCCTTACTGAGGTCAAGGTTGTTGTGGTTTAACCCGGCTGGCAGCTAAACACCACACAGCCGTTCGCTCACCCTCCCCCCTCCCTCTCTGGGATGGGGGAGAGAAACGGGAAAGTGAAGCCGGTGAGTTGAGATAAAGACAGTTTATTAAGACAGGAATATAATAATAACAATAATAATAATAATAGTGATAATGATAATAGTATTAATAATAATAATGTGTAAGAAAACAAGTGATGCACAATGCAATTGCTCACCACCCGCTGACCGATGCCCAGCCTATCCCCGAGCAGCCGGCCCCCCCACCCCGGCCAGCCACCCCTATATATTGTTTAGCATGACGTCAGATGGTATGGAATACCCCTTTGGCCAGTTTGGGTCAGCTGTCCTGGGTCTGTCCCCTCCCAGCTCCTGCTGCACCCCCAGCCTGCTCGCTGGCAGGACAGAGCGAGAAGCCGAAAAGTCCTTGGCCTGGTGTAAACACTGCTCTGCAACAATTAAAACATCAGCATGTTATCAGCGCTCTTCTCACCCTAATCCAAAACATAGCACCCTACCAGCTACTATGAGGGAAAATTAACTCTGTCCTAACTGGAACCAGGACAAAGGTAAACCACATCCACAGCCTTTCCCTCATCCACCAAGCGCGTCACTTGGTCATAGAAGGAGATCAGGTTCGTCAAGCAGGACCTGCCTTTCATAAACCCATGCTGACTGGGCCTGATCGCCTGCTTGCCCTGCAAGTGCCGCGTGATGACCCTCAAGATAATCTGCTCCATGAGCTTTCCTGGCACTGAGGTCAAACTGACAGGCCTATAGTTCCCCGGGTCTGCCCTGCGGCCCTTCTTATAGATGGGCGTCACATTGGCTAGCCGCCAGTCAACTGGGACCTCCCCTGATAGCCAGGACTGCCGATAAATGATGGAAAGCGGCTCGGCCAGCTCCTCCGCCAGTTCTTTCAGTACCCTCGGGTGCATCCCATCCGGCCCCATCGACTTGCGCACATCCAAGCTCCGTAGCAGGTCGCCAACCATTTCCTCATGGATAGCGAAGGCCACATCCTGCTCCCCATCCCCTTCCACCAGCTCAGGGCACTGGGTATCCAGAGAACAACCGGTATTGCCGCTAAAGACTGAGGCAAAGGCGGCATTAAGCACCTCAGCCTTTTCCTCATCCTTAGTAACTAGGTTTCCCCTCACATCCAGTAAAGGATGGAGATTCTCCTTAGTCCTCCGTTTCGCGTTGATATATTTGTAAAAGGATTTTTTGTTGTCTTTAACGGTAGTAGCCAGGTTGAGCTCCAGATGAGCTTTGGCCTTTCTAATTTTCTCCCTGCACAGCCTCGCTACATCCTTGTAGTCCTCCTCAGTGGCCCGCCCTTTTTTCCAAAGATTATAAACCTTCTTTTTTCTGCTAAGCACAAGCTGCAACTCTCTGTTGAGCCAGGCCGGTCTTCTTCCACGCCAGCTCGTCTTTGGGCACGTGGGGACAGACCGCTCCTGTGCCATCACGATTTCCTTCTTGAGGAGCGCCCAGCCTTCCTGGACTCCTCTGCCCTTCAGAACCGCCTCCCAAGGGACTCGGCCAACCAGCGTCCTGAGCAGCTCAAAGTCAGCCCTCCGGAAGTCCAATACAGCGGTTTTACTGGTCCCCTTCCTGGCCTCGCCAAGAATAGAGAACTCTACCATTTCGTGGTCACTCTGCCCAAGACAGCTTCCGACCACCACATCTCCCACCAGTCCTTCTCTGTTTGTGAAGAGAAGGTCTAGCGGGGCACCACCCCTGGTAGGTTCGCTGACCAGCTGCGTCAGGAAGCTATCTCCCACGCTCTCCAGAAACCTCCTAGACTGCTTTCTCTGTGTCGTGTTGTGTTTCCAGGATATGTCCGGGAAGTTGAAGTCCCCCACGAGGACAAGCACCTTGTTTTCCTCTACCTTATGTTACTGCTGCTGCTATCACAACCTGTCCTTGGCCCAGTTGTCTGGTCTTTTAAACAAAGTTCAGAGCTGTGAAGAAGTCATCAGAGGAGGGTTCTCATGTGAAGCATGTGAACAAGGGCTTAACAGCGGTCCCCAAAGCCAAAGTTCGAAGTCCCAAAGTTCACCAGCCTAGAGCAAGTGGTTCATTCAGGGCTAATTGCTTGTAAATTAACACCTGAGCAAAAAAAAAAAAAAAACACCAATGAAAAGAGAAAAAGAAGGAAAATTGCATAAAATACTATCAGAAATCAAACCTATGGCTCCCTTTATACAGGAGATAAACCATCTGCTTCAGTTCATGCTTGGATGACTCCCCATTTTCAAAAATGAATGAAGAAGTGAGCAGATTCCCCACTTCAGTTTTACGAGTAGCTATTCATACACCAGAACACTACAAGTATTTTATTGCTTTTACCCTTCCTCCCCAGCTGGTGCAGAGGCCAATGCAATTTTATTTATTTATTTAGAGGAAACAAACAAACAAAAACAAAAAAACACAAAGAAAACCAATCAACCAACCAACCAAACAAAAACCTCCCAGAGTCAAACTAACAGATGAGTCTGGCAATAAAGAGAAAGGTAGTTACTCGGAGATAGACTGGGGCTGTGTTCAGCAGGTGGAATCAGAAATATGGAGACTTAAGCCTATCAATATATTTCCAGAGATCTGTGTAATAATAGCAATTGAGAGCTTTTATAGCTACACAAATCTGTCAAACACCACTTCAATGATATTTCAGGAGGGAATTGGGCAAAGAGCTTTTTACAGAGAGTTAGGGGAGTTCTGTCACACCTCATCTATTTGATATTGCTTTTAAGTATTGCAACACCACCTCCATGCGGAAGGCAGCAAAGGGAGTGCTATCAAGCAAACCCAAGCTAAATTACAAAAGACAGCATCTCTTCTGAGGCAGCCAAAAAACCCCTCCCAAAAAGCACAATTCTGATGGTTAGTGTAGGATGAGTAAACTGGGAAAGAAGCAGTATTGGGTAATGCCAGAGGCTCCAACTATGAAAAAAATCTCTGAAATGAAATATAATTCCATTTTCAAAGTGACAGATTCATGTTTATATTGAAAAAAAATCATTACTTTCAAAAACAAAACCTAATTATTCCAGCCACCAGCACAGAACTGAGGACTTAAGGACCCTAAACAAAACAGCCTAGCATGTTTTATTTATAAGAAACTTATACTAAGATTGTTTATTACTTTCACCAATGAGTTATTAGGGAAGCTCAGGTTTTATTCACACTGCATATATTTTGTAATACACACTGGAATTAAGGAACTCTACAAAAAGCAGATTACAGTTTTTAAAACATTGCTTTAACTTGGACACACTGAGTGTCTCACCTAATTTGCATGCATATATAGTCATATTGTATTTAAAATTAAAATCTTTTTGTATTGGCCTTTCCTTTTTCCTTTCTTTGCTAGTGAAACAGAAATGGCTCAAGTTCTCCACAACTAAACCACTGTGGGGCGGGGTGGGGGGCTCTTTTCTCTCACCCTGGTCTTCACCTTTCTGTTCTCTTGAGTGAGGGTGAGCGGACTGCCCTTTAGGATGAATCGGCTTCAACACCACTCTGTTGTCAGCTGCCCCTTTAGGTTTCCACTTGCTTATCCCATTCCTTCTGCTTCTGAAATTAAACACTGCTTAAGTCAAAAATAAACAGGCCGACAAGCAAATGACTTTGCTTAGATCCCAATTTAGCTTTTGAATTGCTAATATCCATCTACACAAAATATGCTTCTCAAGTGGTGTCAGGGCATTTACTTATCTTGGTTCCCATGTATATTCCTGGACAAAGGGACAGCTGCAGAGCAAGTGCATCAGTTATTTGGTTACTGTTTTTACTCAGCATGCAAAAAGTTTCCAGAAACTGCCACTGGTACAGTTTATGACCTGTGCCCTCTCTCTGTGCTCCCCTTCTACTTTACCAACAATATCTGATGGATTGGCAATGGCATCTAGACAGAAAATAAACAAAAAAAGAACCAAACAAACCCTACTTGGGTATGCCAAGCAGTAAAGGCTTGCATACGGTGGTTTTCTTTGCTTAAAGAGAAGAGCGGTAGAGGTTTTTAAACAAATAACTGAGTTAGCTTTTGTTTCTAGGTGTTCGTCCACAGAACACAGAGCTATTCTGTATTGGGGAAACACAGAGTGCTGCAGAATACCATTTACCTCAGGAAATATTCCCAAAGAAGTCCTAACTCAGCACTGAAGGAAATCTGTCCCAAGAAGACAATCCAGATTCTGTATTTCCTTTCCACTTGCCGAAAGAGTAATCTAAATAGATAAAAGCATTCCCAAGAAGATGGATGAGACAAACCATTTTAACAGAAAATTACAGTGAAACAACTCAAGGCTGCACCCAGAAACCAGTGCAGGAAAATGTATGGACCAGAAGAACATTCTTCTAAGAAACACAGTTTATGGACTATCAGAAACCTTGCGTGCTGTACACTTGCCATCCTAAGTGACTCAGCACCATACTCCTGAATGCCTGCTTTGAAGTGGGTTTGGTTTGATTTCCTAGAAACAGAAATTAATTTCCTCTAACATTTCCAGCAAAGGGACCCAGCATTTTAAGCATTGCTTTCAGATATGCACTACATCTATCCTACGGCATATTTATTTATTTATTTTTTCTGTCCTTTAAATAGGGGAATGATTCTTTTCATATTTTATAACTCATCTTTGCTTCTCTTCAGGCTCCTGACACACTCTTTTTGCATTTTCCTGAGCATCCAGTGGCACAGCTTGAGCAGGAAAATTCATTAGGGGAAGGAAGAGGAATATCGACTTAATTTTGCATCAGGTAAAACAGAGTGAGATACATCCTCCTGTAAAAGAGAAAATGGGCTCAGTCTCATGCTGTTGCAAAGCTGTCCCTTATTTGAGAGCTGCTTTGATGCTTCTGCTTAATACTTGCACGGTGGAAACTGAATCTGAATAAGTTGAAAAGGCTGGTAAGCCTTCACTCCCACTGTTCAGTAGAACAGTGGGGCTGAAGGCAACAGCAGGATACCCAGCTGCTGGCCTCTTGAAAGATTTTACTGCTTCACTTTCCACGGAGACAAAATAAAAGGAAAACAAGTCCTGTGAGATGAGAAAAACAAAGAAACAAATCCACTGGCTTTGACAAGTAAAAATAAAATAAACAGGGGAACGTAGTTAAAAATGGCAGACTCCTTCCAAACACCGGAAAACATGTGCACTGTCACAATAACAATTTAGGAAGTAATTTAAGTTCCGTGGTTAGCAATTTACCTACCTGCATCTGCTGCTGGTTCTCCCTTTCGGTGTTTCTATTATGCCAGCAAAGTTGCATGTGTTTCCAGAGGGAAGGAGCCTTGTCGTTATCACCCCCGGAGAAACTACAGAGAATTCATCTATATGTGCATGAAGGAAGACAGAAGACTGTGGAAAGAAATAAACAGGAGAAAACATTTATTTGTTGTCTCCCAAAGTACAACTGTTTTAAACATAAGGAAATACTACAATACACGAAAACTTAGGGAAGTATAATCAGCCACATTGCTTAAAACCTGATCTTGGAGGACTAATAGAATTTGGCACCAAAGCTGCTAAGTAATTCCTAACAGTAAATATGTAATTAACAGCAAACTGTTCAGTTGATCTTTTTTTTTTTTTTTAATTATTATTATTATTATTATTTAATGCTACCAGTGGAATAAATTTCGAAAAGCTTTCATTCAGTTTGTTCTCAACATGGCTTGGAACAACCACATGAAAAACAAACTGGGTAGTTTTCCAAAAGCATGCCATTGTTGATTTTCCACCGGAATACCCTGGGTCCTATAAACCAGGTGTTGCTAGAGCATATTGGAAATGAAAGGCAACATTTCACAATTTGTTTAAGCGAGATTATGCATGCTGCAGTGCCTCATTGAGTTCATGCAAGAGAGGTTCTTCCCAGTGCTTTAATTGGCACTTAGCTTCTTTTACAGCTTGTTCGCCTAGACAGCCTGCACAAAGTAGTCACTTAAAGTGTAGCTTAGAGCATTATAAAACACAGCTTTACAGGAAATATGAACATTCATTTGATAATTGCCATGACAACTCGGCCATGTTAGATTTAAAAATCATTAGTTTTGAAGCTGTGATATGCTGAGTGTTTTTCCACCTCTGGGCATTCACAGCAATGAGGAGCACTTGCTAAACCACCTGGAGGTACCTCGCAGCACAAGCTGCATGGGGATGAACATGACTGCAGCCTCCGTGGACCTCACAGGGGTTGGGGGAGGCAGGACCATCATCACCTGGGGGGCTCAGCCTCAGAGCTTCAGTCACATGCACGTCACCACCAAAAATTATTTAGAGGTTTACTGGGCTGAAAAGTATATTCACCCCCTCGTGTTACAAGAGAGCTCACAATAAGACCCTTTTTAATGAGAAAATACAGTTCACTTGCAGACCTAGAGGCACAGGAAGAATAAGGAATAACGCAGCCTGCAACAATCAGAAAATACTCGTTCAACAAAACCCAAATATTCCATAGGGTCACGCTGACTGCTGAATCTTTTTGATTAAACTAAGAGGGGAAGTGCAGGGGGATGGGATGGCAGCCTTGAAGATGCACAGATGAAAAGATGGGTGCCTCCCAGAGATAGACTTCATAGCTTCCAGATGGCCAGAGAATTATTAAAATCTAATTTTGTTAGCCACAGAATAAATGCTTTATATTTCTCTCTTCTTGTAAACTTGGAAATTTAAGTATATAACATGTTTGCATGTTTGCCATTAGTACATTCGCATTTGGAAGAGTTTTTTTTTTTTAAAGAGATGAGGAAAGCGATGGGAAAAACATTAAAACAGCTTTTCATTACTGCTATTAAAATTCAAGTCCATTACTGTGGAGAAATCGATTGATTCAACAGGAAGTTTGCATATGCCTTTCTTTTTTATTAACTGAAGAAACAAACAAATATATTTGACAATTTTTCTTCATGCTGCTGACAGTTTAGCCCAAACCACTCTCTGCTTACTGCTCTTGTGCTTACCGGTCCCAAGAGCAATCACTACAGTCTTGCTTGCTGTGCAAGATTCTTCTTTAAAATGAGCCATCACTCATGGTGATCACTTATTATCGTTGATGCTGTTTTTAAAAAGTCTTAAGAGTCTGCAAGCGCAGAGGAATTTTATGAACAAAGCATAAAGTCATAAAAGTCAGTAGTATTT
The DNA here is from genome assembly GCF_040182565.1 of Anser cygnoides. NCBI lineage: Eukaryota > Metazoa > Chordata > Aves > Anseriformes > Anatidae > Anser > Anser cygnoides. Next base: position 92,009,050 of record NC_089873.1, on the reverse strand, counting down.
TTATTCTACTGGCAGACAAGCCTTAGCTCTTAGTAAACTGCAAGTGCAAACTAAAAAGCAATATAATCATGCACACAATGCAGCAAAATAGTTCCAACAGGTTGATACTGCACACCAATCTTCAGCTACTTTTTTGCCTTTTAACTTCATTCTTTCTAGCCTTTTCTAATGATGACTGAGAAGAAGAGATATGTGCTATGAAGAAGTACAACAAATCATCATAAGCATTTCTTTATTTTTTTAGCAGGTAGATTTTACACCCCCCCCAAGACAGTTAGAAGTGCATATAATGTTTCTTAATACATTAAGGGCCATGCAATGCATTGCTACAGATTTGATTAATTCACCTTCTGAAAGAGCAATAATACCTGACTCTGCAATGCTCAGCATTATTTAGCTATAATGCTGAACATGTTTCTCAAAAAATGATCTGCCATCCAGAGTCAATGTAGAATTCACAAATTTCTTCTCATTTTTCATTACTGTTTTCAAAAGTATGACTCATGTATTTTTGAATTTCATGGGACTAAAGGAAGGGAATCATAATCTGCATAGTTTGCATCCAAGCTTCCCAGCATGCATACCTAACAAACATTATAAACAAATACACCGCAGCCACAGGCTGCTCTTTGATTCATACAAATGGATTTCCTAACTCAACCTGACAGCTCAGCTGATTAGACAAATAAAATCTCTTGGATAACACTAGTGTTGATAATAACATTTTCCAAATGGGACAGCTATATTTTGTGCTAAAAATGAATATACAGTTAGAAATCATGGAAAAACTTGTACAACAACTAACAAGAAAAAGCAGATATTTTTAAAAGGCTGTGTCTTTTCTCATCCTTGTTTATGCAAGCAGTTTCTAGCTGATATGCACCTTAGCCAAGAGAGATATCAATACACAAGGTAAAGTGCTGAGCAGGACACAAGCTGCTGAGCTCTGCTGGGCTTATTAACTGTGGAGGTGGCAATATAGGTTAGCCAAGAGAGGCACCAATGCTGGGAGAGAACCCTCACTTTTCCATCCCTCTGACCTGCTACCTTCAAGCCACTTCTGCCCCTGGGAAGCACAGTGTGCCCAAGGGAGTGGACAAGGATGAAGGAAGAAGGGCAAGAGATGCTCACTGCAGCAGCCCAGCTGTGCATCAGGGGATATCAACGGGTAGGGGCAGGGAAGCAGGAGAAAGTCATGGTCATTGGAAAAATACGGTCTTATGAAAAGAAAAGAAAAAGGTCATGAACTGCTGGTTTATATCTTGCATTATGAAACGACGTCACTGGCTCGCTATCAAAGAAGCTCTCAGAGCTAAGACAAGCATATATCTGTGATGTTTCCGACACCAGCTTTAAATGTTTAGCTGCTACCAGAGAGAACCAGAAAGCACTCAAACAGCCCAAGGGAGAATACTGAGATGAAAGAAGATATCATTAAGATAATTTTGCATATAAGAGATCAGTACAAGACAGCAAGACAGCTCTTTCTCTAAAAAGAAATAGCAATTTTCTGATCTTTAAAATTAACTTGGAGACTCTCATTGCTTATACAGAAATCTTTCCAGAGAAAAATGAAATGGGGAAGGGTTCTCAGAATTCAGAATGATTCAAGATGATGGGACAATGCTCAAATGATGCTATAATGTTAGAAGAGTGAATTAGTCTCATTACCAGGCTCTTTTTTTCACTAGCACTGAATTTTTAAGAGCTGTTTCACAAAAAATATCAGAAATGTCAATTTATATAATAGTGCCCTGTTATTTAGAAAGCTTACTTTGACAGTATGAAGTGTAAACTACTTGTGAACATGAAAAATCGGAAGTGTCAGTGGATTTGTAAAGATTTTAAAACTGAAAACAATGAGATGATTTCATAAATTCTTGATTGTTCTAAAGAGTCTGTTTCAAATGACAAACTAGAAAAATAAACAAAATTCACTAAAGTAGAGATTATATTTTTTCCCCTTTGGTTTCCCCAGATTTTCAAATTAAGACTCAACATGTTTCAGCAGCAGAAAAGAGCCAAGAACTGAAGATTTCCTATTAGAAACAGAGACTGACTGATTGCTTCTCCCAACTAACAGACTGAGCACAGAGCTTGAGTTTCCTTTTCATTTGCTATTTTTAAATGATGCAAAATGCCTACTTGTGTAAAATGGATAAATATGCGCAGTGCTGGCAACCCAAAGTTTTGCTACTTCCGTGCACTCACAATGGTACATCTTAGACAAGTGAAAATTTAAACAGATGTCACAGCTCCACCTTCTGAACCAAGAAGGAAGGATCAGAAGGGGCATAATTGGTCACTCCAATGAACTAGAGCAATGAAGACGCAGTTGCTGAAACTGCCTTAACTGCCTTTTCTCTTTTTTTTTTTTTGACACAGCCCTTGCACTGATCAAAATCACAGTGTCAGATACAGCAAGCCATCCAAAAGAAGTAGGAGGCCATCAACTTGCCCAGTTAGAAGCAGCAGCCTGGTTTTGAAACTTGCATGAATTGTAGTAAGCCCATTTCTGCATTTTCTTACTCATTGGCTAGGAAAAGCAACAACAAAAAAACAAGTTTGCATGCACAGCCTTCACTTCAGAAGGATGCTCCTGCTCTGGTGGTTCTGATGAAGCAACAGATGCTCTGTAGTTCACAGACCATGAGGTTAACAGGCATTTTATATCCCTTTAGCTCCACTTTTTGGTGTATTACAAAAGCTAAAGAAAAGGTTGATCAATGTGAAGTTCACATTAAACTAGAAGAATATTTGGCAGGTTAAAAAAAGAAAATCAATCTTGTAAAGGAACATAAACAGGTATCTATAGTTTCAGCAACCAGACTCTGTTCCTTAATCTGCTGGTAGTAAGAGTGAAGCAAATACCCTATTTCCCTGAATGCTATTCTCAGCTATATGCCTTGTGGGTACAAAAAGTGGTTCACAGCCAGAAATTCTGATTATTGCAGAAACCTTGAAGACAACAGCAGATCAGCCAAGTATTTCCTACAGATTAGGACCATGGTGACAGCGGAGAAATAACTGACAGATGCTGAAGCAAAATGTCTTAGTCAATAACTTACTAAGAAAAGCACAAAGGATTGTGGCAACACAGCAGAACAGGAGTAGTACAGATAGCATAAATCTTTCATGCCACCCAAAAGATTCTTGCAATGAGCAGAGACAGTGCTTTGTGAGTCTGAGAGCCAGCAAAACTAAATATCGCACCTGAAGCAATGGAGTGTTCAACAATATGTCAGATATAAAAGGTGAATGAGAAGACTTTTAGTCCAGAGGATTACCAGAGTCCAAACACCCACAGAGCACTGGCAAGCATGCAGAACCCAAAATGTCAAAACAAAAGTTAAAATAACATAAAATAAAGAATCTGCATCAGGTATAAACCAAACAAAAAATGACACTGATAATAACTAGAACTTGAACACGTGCCTAATGTTTGCATGCTGCAATTAACTAACTAAAGTGCTGGAGTGATGATAGCTAAAAAGAAAACATTTAAATCAGTAGGTAGGGAATTGGAGTCACATTTCTTGAGGGGTAGACTCAACTGTGTGCTTCTTCGTCCTGCATGCACTGCATTTTGCTTGCTGCTGGTCTGCATAAAGGAATTTTCTTGACAAACACAGACTGAAACAGAGACCTGGATCCAAACCAGCAAGCACTGGACTAACATAGCTGATAACAAGCCAATACTGAAATAGCCAAGAGTGGATGAAGATGGGAGTTTTCATGAACACACAGATGAGGATTATAAATTGAGTATTTATAGCATAAGTAATCCCTCTTCATCTTTGATTTATTGTTTCTAGTTTGGTGAATGAAGAAAAAGAGATATAAAAGCAAAAAACAAGCAAACCAAGTATCTGTATTAGAGTTGCTGAACAGTGATAAGGACAGCATCCAGTATGAACCCTTCAGAACTGTCATGGTTTGGGGAGGAGCTGAAGATAGGTTGGTTTCATGGAGGACAGACAAATTTTAGCTGACACGAGATATGAGAGGCTGCACACCCAGAGAGAAGAAAGTTGCAGGGACAAGCTTAATCCCTGCAAAAACACCCAGTGGAAGCACAGCAGAAGTGATGGAGGACTTAAAGCCCTTATGCAGACAACCTGGAGGAGGAGTTGGGCCCCAGGGCACTGCGAGGCTGAAGAAAAGGGGATGATGAGGCTGAAGTGAGAGACCAGCTCACTGCCAGGGGTGCAGAGCTATCTACCCTGCTTCTACTCCATCCCAGGCACCAGCAGTCACCCCTCATCTGCATGCTTTGCAGCAGACAGAAGTTAAAAAGCAACAACTTACTCATAGCAGAGGAGTAAGACAAAATATTTGTTTCCTTCCTGATTCTGAGAAGCTGAAATTCCCCAGCACAGAACAGTGTAACCAGAAGGACTCCGTTCCTTTTCCACTACCAAAAGAATTATAAAAACAAGTTATGAATTAAAGTCAGTACTACTAAGAATCATTCCAACTGATCTTTCTTTGCCTTACAACCACCTCCTTGAAATAAATAACAAATGCTTGAAATGGCACACACTGGTTGAGGGAATAGAAATGAGTGACAAACACCAAATGAACTAAACTCTGATCCCTTGGGTGAGAGAGGTATTGTATGGAATCGGCTAGATTTCATTTCAGTCTAGGGTCACTTTCTCTAGTGCAGTGAATGTAAGAATGCAGAAGCATGTTGTAAGACCTGAAGAGATTCTGATTTTGTAGGAAAAACGAGCAAGAGCAGATACGATACACTAAAAAAGAGAAAAAGCAATTGGTACTTAAAATAAATCAAATCACAGAAAAGTCCATTAAATATGACAGAACCAACATAATGGGCTTAATATTTAAAAGTGATCGAATAAAGGAGGGGCATGAAAATGAAACGAATATAATGCTAGAAAGAGATGAGATACAAAGTGATGGAAAAGTGAATGTTGTCATTAAAACACACATTTAGAACAACAGAATAATCAGTTTATCTTCAGGAGGAATTACATTTCTTGGTCTCTCGTAAGTGACTTTTGTATTTACCCAGCATCTGCAGTGAGGACGGTACTGCACGACTGCTGGCAGAGGAGGCTGATCACAAAATGGTGCCTGCTGCAGTTGTGTGGTGGCAGCGGCACCAGGTCCCACAGGCGCTCTGGGCTGAACACTGAAGAATTGCAAGTGACTTTCAGAGGTCATTTAGAAGGTACTAGTTAGCTTGCATCATATATGCTTTTTGCTGGAGAAACTGAAACATTCCAGCAACCCTTTCTGATCCAGAGTGCTTTCTGATTCATGACGGGAAACCTTCAGCAACTCATTTCTCAACTCTACTTAACAGGCAGACACCTTGAGACTTCAAGCAACAAAAAGCAACTCCTCAGGACAGAAGCTAAAGATTTTCCTATGCTAATACCACAGTTCTTCAGCATGACCTTTCCTCAAGCCAGCACTTATTAGCATCTCCTTATTCCTCATCACTCAGCATTCTACATGTCTCCCACGCTTTGATATCTCTCCCCCTACCAAGTGTACCTTTCAAGTTCTTGGCATGCTGCTTGCTACTTGGGCTCAGCAGTATGCTTTATGTATCTATTTCAACTGAAGTGTTTACAAAATTAAAATAGGTAGGGAGGTCATAAATTTGCTCAAACACCTGTAGTGACTGAGCAAACTGTTTATAGCTCACAATGGAAAATTTGCCTAGCAGGAGCAGTTAGTTTATTATTGTTGAACAGTTTATCACAAATGAGCAGTTATCACAATTAGAAAAAGAAGTGGGAGAAATGATAATAGTCTTGTAAAGAAAATCATTATCTGAACACAAACATCTTAATATAGATATGTAAAAAAAGTGAATTCCTTAAAAGAGCTCTTAGGCTCAGCAGGATGTGAGAATAAAGGCACAGAGCAAGAGTTACTTGTGGCAGGATAAGACAGCTGGGGGGCAAGCTGAAAACAAAAATAGCAAAGTCACAAGTTTGTGATACATAGTTTCAAGAGTTTGAGCTGTAGCAGCTGATTTGGTGATTGCAATTTTGTTTTAAGGAAAGATATGTCATCAGCCAAAACATGAAGCAGACCATTGGTCCTTTCCTATTTAGGTTGTTAGGCTTAGTGGCTTGGCGAGTCTATAAAGCACTTAGAACAAAGACTTTTCCATAAAGTACACTTGTTTGAAAATAGGTATGAATCATTTATGACATCCAGCTGTGTACATGACAGGTTCAATCTGCATCTCACCCTGCAGCAAACAAGCAGATTACAAGCAACAGGTGGGGAAAGATTTTCAAGAGCACTGTGCTGACAAAATGCTGTTAACTTGAGAGGACAGAAATAAGGTCAAGGTTAAGCACTTAGGAAAAAATCTACTCTTGGACTCCACAGCCACAAAGGATACAGGATGAGAAAACTTGCACCTAAATGGCAGTAAGCTTAAACCTGATAAAATTTCTGCAAGACAGACCAGATCAAAACAAAAATCAAGTCAACCAGGGGACAGCATGCCAAAATTGTAATTCATCAGTGCCAACAGCTTAAGAGGACAGAAAGAATTCTTCCTGAGGACTTGCTTTAAGTTCTTTCCCTCACAGAAGGCATGGCATGAGCATCTATCAGCCACAGACCGTAAAGCAAGAGGAACTCACAATAACGTTTTGTGTGTACCAGACAGATCTGACTATGACAAGCTGAATACCCAGCAAACGCAGGACCACTCTGTGCCAGTCATCTGGGTTTTGAAATTCCCAAATAATCTGTATTCAGATGAGCTCGTGCTTTACCAGACCCTCGTACACATAGCTCATCTATTAGAAGACTCAGCAGCCATTTATTTATTACCACCTGTGCTACAGAATAATAGAGCCAATGATCAATCCTTCTGTAAAGATACAGTGTTAACAACTTAGCTGCTAAATAATTGATTGCTTCAGCTTGTACACTTAGTAGGAGTTCCTCTCTGCTGATATTTGAGAGCTGGATCAGGTCCCAGCATGAATGGGAACTTGTGTACTAATCAGGCACAGAAAGATCTATTTTAAAAGCAATTTTGTATAAATGACAGGTTAAAAGATTGAGGAACCATTAAAAAAGAGCTGCATAAATGACCTATAGTCCTATATCGTGTCTCTTTTTCTATACTTTGGAGACACTCAAGGAAAAAAAAATGAAAAAACTGTTAAGGTGATTATATTTTGTACTAAGTTTGCTGCCTTAGGTTGCAGTTACTGCCAAGTTTTGTATTTTTTTCTCTCTCTTTTTTTTTTTTGTCACAGGTGATTACACTTAAGCAGACTTGCCTGCCAATGTGATTTGAACTTTGCTTAAATTATAAGTCACCCTGCCATCTAAATCAATTTCCCACCATTCCAGAAAGGTCATTTAAGCTTTCAAGTGCACTGGTTTGAAAATTAAAACATATAAAAGTGTAACAATAATGCAAATCTGCTCACCTGCATCCAGAGAAGAAAAAAATGTATGTGGTTTGCTACTGCCTTCTCAGATTGAAGAAATATTCTCACCCATGGGTAAAAACACAGTAATAACTACATAGTCTTCCTGTGACTGTCATTCTGGAAGGCTGAAATATTTTGCATGTAAATAAGTTTATTTGCAGACCGCAAAGCATAAATTCTATTGTGTGGAGAATATTAGGTGCATAATGAACAAAGAACACACAACCTTTTCAGAGGTATTAAACTAAAGTGTCCTTTACGCCCCCGACCTGAGTTGCAGGGAGAGATGGAGGTCACGGTGCTTTCCTGCCTTGCTTATGTTGCATTGTTAGCTCTTCTCTTTCCTGGTCATAGTTTTTGGGCAAAGCCTTTGGAGGACTCATGCAAGGAAGACAATATCTGGTGTGCTCCTCCCAAACTGTCAATAGATAGAAAACTGCAAAAAACATTTTCATAAATGGTCTTGGCACTTTCCCTGCCGAATCTCAAATAGTAAATCCTTGTTTAGCTCAAAGAAGGGAAGCAAGGTAGGGAGAGGAAGTTTAGCTAGTGTAAGGAAGAAAGCTGCCTTTTATGTACGGCTCCGTTAGCACAGCATATAGTATTACTGATGATGAACCACTACCTAAGATATTAAAAAAATACATTTTTCGGAAATATTCCCAAATGCTCAACAAAAGAGCATCCTGACCTGACTGCCAGCAAGGTGACCTCAAAACAGTGAGATCTGAATTTGGTTTTGCAGTCTGTTCATTCTTCCCCCATTTGCTTAGAGCTCCACTCCAGGACCAGAAGTTCAGCCCCCCACTTTCCCTGTGCTTTGTGCTCACCAGGGTTTGCTGCTGAATTCTGCACAGAAGCATGGGAGGTTAGAAGACTTTTGCTGTTTTTCTGTAGGATTCATTTTTCGTAACCTCTATTTTTTTTTTTTTTTCCTCATGCATTCCTTTGGCCTCCAGAAACCTCTTCTGTTTAGTCCATGTCTGTTCCCTGTAGGATCAAGATTTCTAAGGCATTCCTTCTAAAAATTTAGTAGCAGAAACTATAGCCATATCTGACATTCCCCCTCACTAAATGTCAAGAAAAAGCTCTCCCCTCCATGCTCCCAACAAAAAAATCACAACAGGTTTGAACTTCCTTCTATAAGCATCACTGGACGGTATGTGTGGCAGTGAATCAATGATGCCTTGCAAAAATTAACTGAAACTGTAGTTCTTATGGGTATATACCAAAGACATGCACAAACAAAAAATGCTAATTCAAAAAAACAAAAAACAAAAAAGCAAAAATCCAACCCAAAACCAAAGATTACTCACTAAAGAAAGCATCCCCTATCCCAATGGGGCTTCTTCCTTTTTAAGAGCTGAACTTGCCCTTTTTTCCCTTCTAGGTAGTTCTCATAAAAAAATTCCAAATACCAGAGACAGCAGTTGATTTTTTATTTTAAAAACGTTTTCTATACAGTTCAAGAAATCTCACTGAAAAATGAATACGAGTATTATTGCCATAATGCCACATAATGCCATCCCCTTTCATTCCCATGATCAAGTCTCCTCGTTACCTGCATTTTCAGAACTCCCCCCCCCCAAAAAAAATAAATTACTAACACCAAAGGTGTTATTAGCATGCCAGACCAGACCCTTCTCCCACTATGTCTGCTACAGAAATTCATCCATTAGTCCAGTGCAGCTATGTCACCTGTTCAGCAGCCCAGCATTCAAACCATCTGATCCATTAGTTACTATGCACAGCTGAGATCTCCATTGTTCTTACGTTTCAAGTAATAAAATAAATAAATAAATAAATAAAAAACGTTTCCAGAGAAAAATACTCATTTTCCAGAAAAACAAAAAGAGGGCTATTATTTTCTGAGGTGTACTTCAAATAAAAGTATATAAATAATGCTCAAAGTTTCAGCTCCTAGTCCTACTAGGATAAATGGAAAAAATGCATGCTCCCTGAGCTTGCTGAAAGTAGAAGAGGAGGGGAGGTACTCTGATTTCTCTTTCCAAATTTTGTCTCTTTTGGGTGCCTGGGCCATCATAATCAGAATACTACCCTATGCAGATTCAGGCCAAGACAACAAGAAGAGAAATTGCAGGAAATGATGTAGAACTCCAAATTATCTGTAAAATTAAGACTGTGAAGAAGAAAGAAAATCACTCCTGTTGTGTAAGAAAAACAGTAAGAAAAAAAGAGGGTCATGGATCATGTGTTAGACAGTAAAGACACTAAAAAAAGCTCACCGCAAAGGTGAAGGACAAAAAAAAGTCTATGTGGGTTCTTCTTAAAGTATAGTAAATGTGGCTGATTTTTTTTTGTAACATCCTAAATCATTTGTTATAGCTTTTGATCCCAAATGGTACTTCGTTGTCACTGCACATTAGCATTGCCGCTCCTGAATGACATCTTAAGATCTTTATCAAACTGTCACTGTTAAAACAGTAGCTTTGTATACTTACCATTTACACCACAGATGGCACCAAACAGCCGCATCAATTCAGTCATTCTATTTAGAAGGTATTTCAAAGTGATCGATGCCGCCTAAACACAGAAACTTCATAACCTGTGAGATATTTTCTTGTATTTGGTCACCACAAAAACTTTAGGACAATTATTTGAAATAATCACATCCCTACACTATTTTTTTTTTCAAAATTAAGAAAAAAAAATTACCCTTGAACTTTCTCCTTCTTTGACAGATCTTAAATGAAACAATTGTAATTCTAATCCTCCATGTAATTAACCTTACAAAGTAAAAGATGAGAAAGATGCTAATTGTAACAAGTTTTTGTTTGGGATATTAAAGCTCTAGAAATAATTTGGTAACAGCTAGTTTTCATTTTATTTCCAAAACTTGGGATGAATAGTTCTGAAATGTATGTTGCAAATACTATTTCTGCAGGGATCTTTTCAAGGACAATCTCTGAAAAAGGTAGCAAAAGTGGCCAAACACCCAACTAACAACCTATGGAAGTCAGCTATAAACATGAAGAAGAATGCCTTAATTATTTTGTTATCACAGTCTTGCAGCCTTAAGAACTGGATTCACATCCATTCTTTGCCACACATTTATTGAATGACTATCAGAAAGAAATAAAATGAATGACTAAAGATTAGCTGTTCCCTCTTTCCTCTTTTTCATACTCATCTTTCAGCTCCGCTTTTTTTTTTTTTTTTCAATATTTCTCAGCCCGTGTTGTTGCTTACCCTGCCAAGTGTACGAGGCTTGCTGTAGTGAATCAGCTTTACACCCTGTAATGAGTAAAAACAATGAGTCATTTATCTAGGAAAGTTGTTTGGGGTTGCACAAGAAATTGGTTATTCAGCCCCTGCTCTGTGAAGCTGCTTTGTTCACCTCAGAAAGGAGGCCTTCTCCTCACTGCCACTCATCCTGGTCAGAGGGGAGCGGATGAAATGGGAGGCTCTGGTAGGATCTGCAGCTCACCATGGTACACCAGGCCCCACCAGGTACAGCTGCCAGTCAGGTGTTTTCTTACCTTCAGATGTTGGCAGGTTTACAACTAACACACAACTAACTCATCCTTCTGTAACAAAATAAACTTCAAAAACACAGGTGGTGATTTCTGAATGAAGACCACACTTGATAGCCATCCTTTCTAAAGAGGAGACATTTTTCAGTTTTCTCAAGTATGCTTTTATAATTTTATTATTCAAAACAACATAAACTGATGATTTAGAAACATCACACACTTAAACATCCAAGTTTTAAATGTAATCAGATAGAGCAGATACTTAAGTCAAAGCTTTATCCAAACTGTTTGCGTGACAATTAAAGAAAAACAAACTACCTCATTAAGACTTGCTTTCTCACAAAACATTTAAGAGGAGTACCAATCACTGTCACTGCATCTTCTTTCTTAGTGAATAATATGAAATCTTTCAGATTTGCAATAAAATTAGGTAAAAGATGATTACTCACAAATAGATTGTTGTCAAGATGTTACTCTATTTTAAAAAGACAGAAGGACATCTGATGCCCCTATTTTAACATGCTTAGATTAAATTTGCAGTACTAATGCTGTTGTGTTTAAGGTAATTCAAGGATAAGCAAAGTTTACAGAAAAGAGAACAATCATTTTCTACCCAGCTTTGCCCTATTGCATTTACATGCTGAGGAACTTGCCTGTTTTTCCCAACTAGATCAGATAGAAACTACATCTATATGAAACACAAATATGAATGAAAACTGCAGAATTTTTTTCTGAAAACCTTTGAGACAGTATCAGGTAGAAAGATTAGAAAATACATTTCTGGAATATTTCTTATAGATAACCAAAAAAATAAGAATTCAAGAGGTTCATCTGCATTACCAGCAACAGCTGTAATCTAAACACTGAGTTAGATAACCCATTAGCTTTTCACTACTCACATTAACATAACTTTATCTAGATTTTGGAACTTGTCATTAAGTGAATTGCTAGAGAATTGGTTGTGAGCCTATGATTTCAAAGCAAACCCTTGGATTTCAGTCTGTCATCAGTGTCTAATCAACTTGGAGACTCATGTCCATTTAGAAAACCTCCCAGAACAAATGAAATCATTTGCTTCCTCCAAAATACAAACAGGCCATTCACTTACTGAATTGTGCCTATAAGGCAATCACTAGATAATACCCTAAATTGCACAATCTGCAGTTTCAAAAACATACAGTATTTTTCTTCGTACTCCTCTCATTCATGATAATTCAGAAGAAAGCAGTTATCAGAACTCAAGTGTGCATTAACAATTGTTCAGCTCGGTAGGAACCATACACATGTTCCCCCTGCTTAACACACTCTCCAGCTCATACACATGTATCTCTTCCTGCTCTAGTTGATGGCAGAAGCCAGAAATGGATTGCAGAGACAAATAGCTAAACTTAAATGGCCTAATTCACTCTTTACCCATGTAAAACCCTAAAGATTAATCTTTATTTACAAATCAGCTGATATTTAAATCACATTTGGTACAACGCTGTGGGTATTTCAGGAGAATGAGCGTATTTGATCTTCAGTATTCTGAGGATGTGAGTACAGTTTTCCCTTTTCCAACATAAGGAGAAAAGCGGTAAAGGCAAGTGGCTAGTCATGGGATAGCTGACTGGACACATCAGAAACTAGACTCTGATTCTCTGCCCCATAACAAAATGCTACTATTGCAATCAAACATGCTCCAAGGATGCTGTTTTCTACCACAGTGCCAGTAGATCTGGTAGGTACTTGCTGCTGTAGGTAAAGTGGAGCTCTTCTTCCAAGGAAAATCCTCATATAAGATGTCTTTCAAAGACTTAAATATAAAGAACTGGCTTACAAGAATACCTGACAAACCTGTTTTGGAAACAGTTTATTTTCAACCTGCATTAAGCTTAAAGATACCAAGACACAGATTTTGCCTTTATCCTCTTGGCAGCAACATGAAACAACCAAGACATCAAGTGTACCTTTTTGATACCTTTTTGATTACAAGGTTATTTGGTTACTCCTAGAAAGGGCAAATGTTGTCTTAAAAAAAAATAAATAAAAAGAAAACAGACAACCAAGATGGCTAAGGACCCCCCAGTACAACAGTGTGTAGCTACTTCTCCTGAGAAGAATGAGCTGTGCACTAGTGTATTGTTGTAGCAGGGCACTTTAATACTATCCATATGTCAACTTGCAAAACACAATGACCAAATTATGTAAATTTTTACCATATAGTCTCCTAAACAATGAAAGTTACCACCACAACAGTCATTTGTAAAAAAGAGCTTTTAGGAAACTGTGTGAGATCATATAGAAAAATATAATATGCAGCAATATGAGCTTATGTGGAATATTTTCTCATGAGCAGATGGCATTGATACGAATTTTCTTAAAATACTTTATTTAGAGGATAAATGGCCTTATCCTGATAACTGAACTTCAAGGGTTATTCTTTACCTGGCTCAAGCACAATACTGGGAACTGAGGTGCCAGTCACACTTCAATAATGAATACCACACATTAATTTATGTTTAAATCATGGTTTAATTAGTGCTTTAGATATTTTAGGAAAATGAATGACTATTCCTTGCAAGCTTCTTCCCTCATTGTCTTCCAAACAAAAGGTCATACTTACCTTTGCCAATATCATTTTTGACCCTCTCACTGCAATGTTGTAGGTCAGCTTTCCATGGCAGTAACAATATGGCACAAGGAGAATTTGAGAATTCAGAGCAAAAAGCAGTCTGTAGTGCTCTTTTGATTTCTCAGTGCCTGTGACTTAAGTTAAAATTTGTCTTGAGTGACTATCTAAGAGAGCATGAGAGACCCAGATTTCATTCTTATATATGTGCTATTTAAAGAAAAAAAAAATCAGTTTTCAGGACATCAACTAGACAGTGATTTTTTGGTCTAGATTTTCACCTTCTTCTGCCAGGAGTTCCCAACGTGCACTGATAAAACTAAAGGACAAATGCAGCAAGGCCTGTAGCAACTAGCTAACAAAACATGAATTCCAGAGAGAATGCAATGCAGGGAGAGCCCTGTGACCTTAAACACTTTAGGCATAATATAAGAAATGCCTTAAATAAGAAAAGATGGGAAAAGAATTTTAGGAAGGATATTTATCAGGGAAATTAATTTGGCTTGTGAATTGTAACTAACGTCCTGGTTTTACATAACTAACAAAAGCTATCAGAAATTTTCATTTAAATGAGTTTTTATTTTTATTTTTTCCTAATTACAGAATTAAGAGTTACTACTGTGCTTTGGACCTCTGGCTGCTTCCAGACATGTGGTGGTGCTACTGCTTAAAGCAAGCTAGATAGGCTTTGCTAAAGATCAATTTCGCATTTTATTCTTCTAAAAAATGCAAAGTCATCATTGAAACAACAGAAAACAATCCTCCCCAATCTCATATTATTTTTTTCTTCTCATAAAATAATGTGCAAATGTTCTTTATTGATTAAGGCATATTTTAGTTGTATAATAAATGGCTCTATATGCATGGTATTCCATTCATTTCAAGAAAATTCCCTTTAACCACGCAGATTAGCACTTATGTAACTACCTTACCAGAGGTCACCATGTCTATCGTCTAGAAAGCACAGAAGAAATTTTCTTTGTAGCTCACCACTACCCACTGGAAAGGAAATAAAAATATATACATAGCCAATTAATAGTGATTCAGTATTTGGGTTAAAAATTCTCCTTCACCCCCACAGTAGAGAACTGATAAAATATTCTCATATGCTATTCTAACCCTAGCTTTTTGTCAATTATTGCAGTTGTGTTCTACATATGGACGTATTTCATTTTGTTCCAAGCTGCACAGAGAGGAAACTCATCATGGCATCCCTTTCAAACCTGATGAGAGCTGTGCAATTGCTGGCCTCCATTCAAGGCTGCATCTGATGCTCCTGGCAGCAAGTGAAGTAAACCACACACATGGAGGAAGTAGGGAGGAGCAGAAGTGAAGACTTCTGGAACAACACAGCATTATGAAAAGATCTATTTTAAAACATGTCCTATAGAATAAGAAAAAAAATTGCTGGATTTTTATTGTTGGAAAATGGTGGTGGTAGGGGAATTAGACCAAGTAAACTCCAGTTCCTAGCAAGATCGATGTCCAGAACAAGTCTGAGGAGGGTCAGCTCTCTGCAGCAGATAGCCCTTTGCCATCAATGACAGAAAATAGAAAGTTCAATTTAAAACAGCTCACCTGACTAAATCAAAAACCCTTTTCTGCTAGGAAGCTGAACTCACAGTATGCTAACACGTTTACTGGTGTTGGTAATTCCTAGCAATATGCTTATACATCCAAATGAAAAACACAGTTTTGCATGCCTTTTGTTTGAAGCATAAAGACTATAGATGGTCATGGGGAGGGAAGAAAAAAAAAAGCCTCTTAAAAGGTGAGATCCATTTGACTGTGGGATAGTTTTCAAAGGGAAATGAAAATGTCATCACCTGACATTTCCAAAGCTGAGCTTTCAACTCCCAAGACAGTGTGCAGGCAGATGCATTAAATAGAAGAACTGGTCACAGACCAGTACACTCTCCATATGTTTCCTGGGGGGAATTAGTGTCACTTCCTCTATCACGGGGCTCACTGTGCTTACCAGTGAATATGTCAAGTCTGGTTGCTCGTGAGCCTCTGAAAACAAACACTGCAAAGTTACTGACAGAACCTTTAGGTTGAAAAATGAATCCTTCTAACTCACACCATCTCAAAAATAATACAGAATAAATAAATAAAATTAATCAAACAGTCCTTTGAAACAGAGGACTGCCTGCTCCCTTGTGACATCCCCAGAGAAAAGAAGCAGAACTTATGAAACCAGAACCCTGACTGAAGCCTGGTTTGGGGCTGCTTTAATCTGTTTTTTCTCTCCCCTCTTTTCCTGGTGCATTGCATTGCTGGATTTGTGCCACAGGGGCAGAAGCTCTCCCCTTCCTGCAGACACATGGCCAAGCATGGCAGAGGCTACCCCACGGAGTATGGAAACAGCAACCCAACACTGACATGCCCCAAGCCACCAGGATGCCAGGAACATGCCTTTTCCTAACTGCAGCCTTCAGAGCGTCCGAAAGCCACAGCAGGCTGCTTGGAGGAGCAGTCAGCTAGCGCTACTCCAACATAAACACATTGGTGTACGGCCTCAAAGGTCACAGTCTTAAGATCCTCAGCAATCTACAGCACTATCTCATATTATTTTTATTTAGAAACCAGTTTGTAAGTTGTGAACAGTATCACCTCTGAGGAGCTGCTTAGAAGGCAACACAAAAACACATTAGAAGAGGCAATCAGAGCTGAAGGCCTTTCACACATACCAGCAAATACAACCTCCTCTCCCCTTTCTCCCTATCTCCCAGGATGCAAACAGCAGGGAAAGAAAGGTTATTTCTTCCTTTCAAACCCAAGGCTGATCATAGGGTCCTTCCCATCTGAAGAAGAGAGAAGCAGCAGCAGCAGCAGGGACAGGTTTTGGCATCTGGACACGGTCATGGGCAGCCTGCTGTAGGTGGCCCTAACTGAACAGAGGGCTTGGACCAGACAACCTCCAGATGTCCCTTCCAATGTCAGCCATTCTGCACTTCTCTCCAAGCATGCCATCCTGGTCCTGCCTTTAGTAAAAGGGTGACGCCACTTACACAAATAGGGAATGGTCCCACTTTGACTGGAGACAACTGCAGGAAGAAGCAGATTGAGCCCCAGCGTACGAATCACTACCTGGCACACCAAATTACTCAGGGAAGTGGCACTGGACCTGCGCCATGGTGCTGTCAGCGCTTGGTGGCCACCATCCCATGTCTGCTTTCCAACTGCCCTGTGTCTGGCTCTTGTAAGAGGGAAGAGATTCCTGAAGAGAAGTTTTGGTTAAAAAAAAAAAAAAAGAAAGGCAAAAGGTTTTATTTTTTCCTTTAACAAGTCATCTACAGGAGTGGAATAAAGCCTCCTTGTGGAAGAGATATAATTTAGACTTCAAAGTCATTTGTATTCGTTTGTGGTAAGCTCAGCAATACTGACTGCCCTACAGCAAATGGGACTGACCAAGAGCAGTGAGCCCTGAGTGCCCTTCACAAGTTTTGTAGAATTAAGCTGTCTTTCGGGCAACAGTTTTCTAGGCTTTTTTTTTTTTTCCTTAAAAAAAAACACAAAACAAACAACTCTGGGTAGCAAGGTCTTAATGCAATATCTGTTTAATACAATTCTCCAAGAGGCACGATGTTCCTTGGATTTTATCCAAGCCATTTAGTTCACATACATATTGGAAAAAGCTGTCATGTCAGCAGCTAAGGTTGATATCAAAGAGAGACAATAAGAGGATTAAGAGGTGGAAAGCTTTAGAATGCAAGCTACTGAATATTTCACAAGAAATGAAGCTGAGAGTGCTACTGATGCAAGGGGAAGGTCAGAAAACTTAAATGCCTCAGGGACAGTTAAGAAATAATAAAATAACCATTAGGCATTCCAGATGTTGATATGCAGTTTTTAGTATCCCGGCTTTTGTACCAACTTGATTGCTTATCTGAGCGTACATCTGTGACATATAGCACTTATCAAGTGAATTTGCTGGGATGTGTCTACAGCACCAAAATGCAGGAATGATCTGACATTTGAAAGTGCCTCTGAGGCTGATATTTTGTCATTTAATTGCTCATTTTTATTAACACCTGATGTGGACAGGGTTCCACACCTCCAACTACCAGGGTTTAGTGAGAGATATGAGAGTTTAATTTCACAAAGACACTCCTTGTCACTGTTACCCCTTCCTATCTGATCCTCTTACGGAACGGTTAAGTGGATCTTCTCTATTATATCTTTTCACCATCAAGATCACATAGACTGAGGGGAAAAGAATTTTACAGGGCATTACAACTTTTTGGCAGCAAAGGGACTGGGCAGATAAGCCCAGGTGTTTTCTGTATCCTTATCAATGACAAGAGGCAAGGCACAGCAGGAATCTCTCCTTAATTGCTTCATGCTACACTTCAGTAATCTCACCTATAAATGTCAAGACACAGCTTGCCAATGGGCAATTCAAAGAACATTAGTTTCTTGCAAAGTAGAGAGGGACTTAAGCATTACATTACCCTTTAACTTACAAGTATCTCAAATAACTCTTCCTTCTCTCCTGTATCCAGCCTACCAGGAAGGCATTAACAGATGTGGATAATATATTTTATATCCTTATATTCTCAAGCTCCTGTACCACACTGATGAATTAACACCTTGTCAATATGCAGTTTCTCTTATACTGTGTTTTTGTGGCACATTTCACAAGAATCCCTCCCATCCCCCATGCTGTTTAAGTAAAAATATTCTACTACAAAAGTTGAAAAATGTTCACCATTTCATTTTATCTTGATGTAGTATTTCAGTCCTGCATCTAGGCATATTTTGAAAATGCTTGAATTATAAAGAATAACTTTCTAGCCCTCATGACTTTCAAAAGATTTATTTTTGTCTTGGAAATGGTAACTTGTTTTTTAATTAGAAAGAACATTTTTTGCATTAAATTGGGAACTACTTATGCTGTTTTTTTCACCTACATAAAAACTATTACATTAATAAAGTACTATTTCCCCATGTACAACTACTGTACTATTGTAGCATTATATTATGAAGTAACTTCAGCTGACAAGTTGCCCACAGTGTGATTTCTCTTTTATTCTTGATAGCTTAATTATGAAGTTATTTAGTAGTACCCTAAACAAACAAACAAACAAAGCAATATGCAGTAATGTAAATCTGTGTGCAGAATGAAAGAGAGACGGTAAATACATAGTCAGCCACAACTGTTCTCTGAGTGACTGTGGTAAAAGGACAAGCTAAATCAACATTAACTACCTACTAAAAGCTGGATCTTCTGCACAGTAGTTGAATGGCTGGTGGGAATTTTTAAGTAGAACGATTAATTGTAACAGATTACGCTAAAGAGAAAATGCCATCCTCTCTCCTCCTTCCCCCACAAAGTAACACGCCAGTTCCAACATAAGCTTTTGTGTTTAGAAGTGCTGGATCTAGACCATGATTCATTGTTTAACACAAGGAACCTACAATAAACAGGAACCTGGAAATCAAGACACCTGGAAATCAGAGACTTCAACCTATGTCCCCACCATGCCAACTCAGGTTTAGGTAGCTTACCAGTTGTAGTGCTGTTAATTATTTCTTTCAAGCAATCAGACAAATTGTTATAACAGTTTGGCATTTACTTTTCTAAGCTATGCTCTCCTATGAGATACAGTGAATGTCTCCAGTGTTTTCTAGAGATGGAGTAGACCCAGACATCAGTCACTGTTGCAGTAGTGAACACAGTAATGTAGGTTTGGTTCAATAAAATGCTTTTTCCCATTCCCATTAACAAACACAACAATAATGACAAAGCAAAACAAAACATTCTGATTGCACTGTTTCATTCAGATCTTGTTTCATTTGCCATTTCCTGTAACACTTTTGTAGAAAGTGGCTGAATTTTGTCAAAGTTTTTACCAGCTAGCTGTGAGAGAATAGCTTGCTCACTCAGTCACTGCAGATTCTACAGAAATGAAAAATATTTTGTTCTTAAAAGCAAAATACTCACCAGGCATTATCAAACATCTCAGCAGTTGCTCTGAGAAAGAAGTCATGAGTAGAGCTGAAATAAATAAATGTGACTGTTTTTAAGAGCTAGAAGTATTTAACAACAATAAAACAAATAAGCGTGTAGTGCTAATGAACATGAGCAATATCCTCAGTTTCAGGCATATGGAATCAGATGAAAGCAGCTTTGTCTGGTGACTCAACTATAACACATACATAATTGTGAAAGATTCTGTTGAGGACTTCTAAACAGCAAAATGCTGATCAAGACATCTAAACCTTTTTCTTCATTACATTTTAATTTTACTTCCATATTTTATTCTGTATATGTATTTCCAGCATTTTAAGCGTTGATGCACTTACCAGGGCCGTTTGTTACTGTATAGCTAGCACATATTTTTTGTATCTAGTACCAAAATAATAATAATAATAAATACAACAACAACAATAACAGCAACAGTAATAACAATAATAAAGTTGTGATGCTATGATGGAATGATCTATAAAAAGCTAGAGCTATACAGACATATTTTGTAATTGGTGAGATCAAACCTGGTTTCATACCTGTGCAACTACCTTCCTTGTGCATCTATCCCTGTTTTACCACTGTAGTGAGATTTAAAACCAGGCCTTATCTGCCAAGTGCACATAAGGATCAGTTCATCCCACATTCAGCAACAGCAGGTGACAGGAGGATCGAAGCCAGATTAACAGATGGACTTCACAGAACAAGGATTTAACTTGACTGTGTTAAATACACCTGTGGCATAAGTCACAGCAATAGCAGTTAATTCCCACTGCAGCCTGTAAGATCTCTAAAATGCTCCTCAGATTGCTCCAGTTATAGAATTTTTCATATTTCTCTTCAGGATGCTATCTTTCCTTGTTTTATGACAGGACTACGGGATTACAAACTATGGTTCGATGCTCAGTCCTATACGTCAAATCCAATTCTTTTGGCTGTATGCTATTCAGCTTTTAAAAAGAAGTAATAAAAATTGACTTTACCACTAGTTCAAACATTTATTTGTTTATAGATGTAAGAAATTGCTGCAGTATGTAAGTAGAAAGGAGATGACAGCACAAGATTCCCCCAGCAGCTTTACTGTTTTAGCTGAGAAACATGTTAGAGGAAACAGTCATCAAGTCCTGCTCTGGCTAGATCAGCCTGACTCTATAAACACTGCCTAAAATCCACACAGGGCTGGCAGCAATATGGATTAATTTCTGGGAGAGAGGGGACTTAAATAATTCTGCATTTCTAATTGCTTTAAGTTGCCCAAGTTGCACCCACCACAGTTCTAACATCACAGCCAGCAGAAAGGCAAGAAAAAATTACAGAAAAATTACTACATCAGGAGGAACTTTTTTTTCTGCTCCGAAAGCCATGGTTGCTCTATCACAGATCAGGAGTGATAGATTAGAGCAGCCCCAAGAGCTGTCAGCTAATATCTACACCACAGCAAGATCAGAGAGCAGCAACCTGTCTGAAATGCTGTGACAATTTCTGGCTGCCACCACGAGAACTGCAGGTTATGCTACCGTAGGAAATTTTAAAGTAGAAATCTGAACTTTAAGAAACAAAAACAAAACAAAAAAAAAAAACACACAAGACTACATAATCTTGTATACAATAGAAAGTAAGGTTTCAGAAGATAAAGTACTGACAGACTCTTAGAGATTTTTTTTTTTAGCATTGCTTCAGCTTTTTGTCTTGTCTTATGTCAACCTGTTTTCCCATTACACTGGGACAGCTGCATTCAGGTGAAGAGAGAAGGCCAAGATCAGAGTTGTCAGTGGCATTGAGCTGGCCACTCAGTTACACCCTTGGACCTACACTTGAGTTCAATAGTTAAAAAAATAACAGCCTAGATTCAAATGTTTGTAGCTCCTCTAACTTCCCTATGCATCAAGGACACCCACTATCCAATGAAAACAGGATAGTCAATAGGAACAAAATCAGATGTAAAGCATAACAAAGTTGCTGAAACTGTAGAAAAACACTATACACAACAATGTAAACACTCTGAGGACGTTAGAAGTTTAGTAATTACAATCTCAGCAAGAAGAGATGTATTTCTTAGACACTACAGTTGTATGAGGGTCAAGTTCACTTTGCAAATGAGGTGAAAACTCAAAGGAATGATTATCTAACTTTCCAGGACACTTCCCTGAATTTCAGCATCTGTTCTTAAACTCCGTACTGATAAAAAGGAAGGAAATAGCAGTTGCTGGTTACGCTAGTCACTCACCACATATTAAGAAAAAGAACAGGAGATTTGGGCTGATGGTTGATGCTTGTGAGGGTGAGACTCAGTAGCAGGACTTGGTGAGAACAGTTGGGTTACATGACTAGAGGGAACAGACTCAAGTTGTGGCAGGGAAGGTTTACGTTGGAAATTAACAGAAGTTTCTTCTGAGGAAGAGTAGTCAGGCATTGGAACGGGTTGCCCAGGGAAGTGGTGGCATCACTGTCCCTGGGAGGTGTTCAAAGAAAGGTTGGATGTGGTGCTTAGGGACATGGTTTAGTGGGTGATATTGTTGGCAGGGTGATGGTTGGACCAGATGAACTTGGTGGTCTTTTCCAACATTATTGTTATCTAGGATGTGAGCATATTCTATATTGTAATTACCACGTTGTGGGCACGGTCTTGGGCAGCCTGCTCTAGGTGGCCTTGCTTGAGCAGGGGGAATGTCCGTGTTCCCCCACAAGGTACTGCACAGACAAATGCAGACAGAGTGTACGTTAACACGACCAATTTATTGGCCTCTGCATAGGCTGAAGCTCCTGGATGGAACGGAGTCTCTCCAAGGGTCTGGGTGGTCACTGCCCGCTGCTAACAGGTGTCTCTGTTGCGCTCATGGAGAAAATGGTATTGTTCAGCAACACCGTGCTGATGGTGAAGCCTTCCAAGGCCTACTCCAGGCTCAGGAAGCAGTCTGAGCCATCTATCTGCACCCTAAGCATGAACTCGATGGAGAGGGTGCTCTCGGAGACGCTGGCCAGATTGATCTTGCAGTAGTGGCAGGAGGGCAGCACTGTCAGGCGGCAGTGGTGTGACTGCAGCAGAAGCTCCCAGGTTGCTTTCACCAAGGCCTGGAACCAGCGGGTGGTTTTCTCCACGTTCAGGTAGGAGTTGGTGCAGAGGGTGCGTAGCAGGCTGGGCTCCTGTCTTCTCCTCAGCTCGTCCTCGGGGTGGTGGAGGAAGCACAGCATGTCCCCCACCAGCCGCTCCCTGGTGCAGGCACACTCCAGCTCCACGCGCAGGCCAGGCTTCCTTGCTGGTGTCTCCCCCTCGGCGCCCAGCTCTGGGTGGAAGGCATGCCCGGGGGGAGGCCTCAGGGGCACGAGCAGGCAGTAGAGGATGTTGTCCTCCCAGGCACTCCAGCCTTTGTAGAGGCAGCCCACGCCGATGGCCGGCTGCAGCCATGGGTTGAAGAGACAGTTCCTGGACAGTCCTTGGCAGGCACCAAGAAGTTCCTCCACCAGCTCCTCCACCACCTTGCACTTGTCAGCCATGTATGGCGCTGGCCACTGGGTGCTATCCACCCAAACCCTGCCCAGATCCCAGGTGTCATCAAAGTCACTGTCTTGGTCTGCATCATCGTTGTCCTCCTCCTTCCTTATAGAGCTGCCGTGTTTGCTGCTGCTGCCTGGCCCACGTCTCCTTCTCCTGAGCCAGTGGCAGAGCCCAAAGATCAGGACAAGGAGATCAACCAAGGTCCAGAGCTGCCACTGCTTCAATGCAGTGAAGAGCAGATCTCCCAGGGCCACCCCGCTCTGCTCCCGCTTCCTCTCCTCCATCTCTTGCAGCAGCCGAGCCATGCCCTGATTCAGCTGTTGCCCAAACACCACAGCAGAAGCATCTACCCCAACAGCACCCCAATGTGGGTGCTCCCAATTCACCCACAGAGCAACTGAAGTCTCGCAGTACTTGGTGAGGTGCCCCGATGACCAGAGGGTGGTGGACACCACCAGATATTCTCAAACCCTGGCCCAGGGCCACTCATGGATGGAGTGGCTTCAACAGACAGCTCCTGCCCCTGTTCGCAGCTGTTCCTCCTGCCCCACAGGAGCTTCCCTAGAACCTCCTCCTCCTCAGACACCTCCGACAGGTGAGCTCAAGGCGCATCCAGCACCTACTCCTGGAACTGACAAGATAAGGAGTACGTGTCATTGCAAGAAGAGAGTTTTACACAGTGCAGTTTGGGGAAAACATGGTGAGTTAAGGCTTTCACTCCTCCCTGTGTGAAGAGGGCACTCAGCACTCGTAAAGGTGAACAGATCAGAAGCGCTTAAGTACAAGAGCAGCAGGACTGGACTGATGGTGCTGTTCTGCATGGGTGAGCATGGGCTCATCAAGAGCTGTAGCTGGCTGGAATAAAAACCAAAACCAAAGCACATCTCCAAGCCAGACGGTGTAAAATGTAAAGTCCTGCTGTGCTAAATACCTCACTGTATGCCAGCAGTCTTACTTCAAAACACTCTAGGCATTTGAAGTAGTGGTCAATAAAAGACCTGTTAACTTGCTCAAGTTAGACCTCCCTGTAGCTCATAGTTCAATTCCACTGCACACAGATTTATATAAATTGCCTTTGCACTGTCACCTTGGAAAAGCAGGGGATAATGAATTCATGTCAGGAGGACAGTTTTGTAGAGGCAAAGTCGCCAAAAGGATGTACTTAACCATCTTAGCACACTGATGGTGACGCTGGAGGGGCGTCCTCCCCTGTACTGCTTGCTGCAGTAGGAAGCAGTGTGCTGCCCCTGAGCACATCCCAAGCACCACGCTGATGGCAGGTGTTTTCCAAAACTTGTGCTATTCTGAGGTAATGAGGCAGAATACAGAAACAGAAACTGAAAAAATGGAGCAAGGAGTAAGTAACCAACCCAAAATGCTGTAAAGCCCCCAGTTCTTTCCCATAACTCCAGTCAAGGACCCATCTTTTGTATTGAGATGCTAGCAGCGCACTCACTGCAAACATGCAGAATTCTGTATGCAGAATTACATAGCTGAGCTCTCCCTTTGAGAGAAAAGTAACAGAAGAAACTTTACCCACATGATTGTCAGATACAGGGTTCAACACAGTACATAGTTCACCTGTAAATTTTAAAACTGGTTATGAAATTAAGGTATCAAGAATCTATCAAGGAACATTAAATGCTAAACTACTGCCTCTGCTTTCAAATTGTTAAGCATAAGCTGATGATTGTACAGGAGATGGAAGGCTGTATGCAGTGTTGGAAACAGCAAAGGTTGCTGTTTTGTTAGACCCCCTCTCTGTTGCTGGCCACAGTCAATCATGGACCATCAGGCTTCCAATTTAATCCAACATGACAGGTACTTATACTGTGATCCTAAGGCGCAGACTCTGGAAGAGGATTCTCTTAGTTTGCCTTTGTGCTACATTCGTGCTCAGTTTAACCAGTCCAAATGAGGTGGAGAATATAGCAACAAGCTGAGGTAAAAGAAACTCTAGGGCTCTTTACTCTGTTAAAACATTCTGTTTCTTGTCCTTATAATAGACTGCCCCAGGATGGCATACAACTTTTTGTGCAGGCTTTCACTGCTCTGTTTTGAGAGAAGGCTTTCACAGACTGCATATGTTTTATATTCTTTCAAAAATTACCTTGCACTTGTCTCATCTCAACTTCAAAAAGATACCACAGCAACAAAACAGACATTTGAAAATACGAAGTTCAACACTAATATAGGCAGATCCACTTAAGTCAGAGACGTCTTAGAGATGAACAAACAGAAGCGGTAAATGTTAGACAAACTGAAACAAATGAGGAATTTGATATTAAATCCCCCAGAAGATGACATTTCTCAGCAATTACATAGCAGTTCGCAAAGTCTGTGATATGTGCATTATACTTAGCAAAATCGGACCAGAAGAGTTAAGCTACCTGCTATGATGTACAGGTGTGAAGCAAGTGCCAAGAAAGAAAAAGGATGTGTGATTTTCCAGCTCAAATTGTTCAGGTATATCTTCCTTTTCATTCCCTAAACCATTCTTTATAGACTGAGCTCCTACCTGTTTGCTCATTCCCTATAACCTTATATGTAAGCTGGTTTAAATGAACTTGAAGCTGTAAGTGGTCTTAAAGATATTCAGCTCCTCTGTGTCTCAGATGTTTTTATAAATTTGCCATTTTACAACTATTTCACTAGTATAAAATACATCGAAAAATATTTAAGGATATAGGTGCAACACTATATAGCCAACAGTCAACACTCTTGGTTAGTTTGCTTTTAAAACAGGCCCAACATCTTTTTATCCTTCTTTTCCTAAAATTGCACAAAATCATTTACTTTTTTTTAACTTTTTATTTAAAGAAAGAAAAAAATTATAACAATGGGGGAAGAACCTACGTTCTCTGTCCTATCTTTCCTCTGAAACAGTGATTTACTGTCTAACGTTACCAAATTTAAAAGACAAAATGTTCTGATCTTTTCCCAACTTTGAGTTCTCCTGTTTGAAGCCTACCTTACAACTTATTGATAAGGTTGGCACTATTCTGATAGCCTCAAATGTTGCTTTACATAATCTTACTTTCAAGTCCCTGTAACTCACTTAAACTTTTATCATTTGGTCTGCCAGGTGTCTGCCTCAGCTTTTTTTTTTTTTTCCTTTTTTTTTTTTTTGGAAGAATTTCAGCCAATCTAGCTATTTCTACAAACAAGACAAGGATGTGTGGGGGGAAGTTTAACTTGCACTGAATATTCTGATGACAACTCCTTTGAATAGGTTTTACATGCTTTAAAGTAGGGAACAGAAATTTGACAAGTGAGGGAGGGTATCAAATGAAAATGATATGATGATTCACTCCTCCATATGAAAATTTGAGCCATTGGTCCAAGTTATAAATCTTCCAAAAATTGCAGCCTGCATATCTGTTAGTGATTAACAGCTAAAATTCTATGTTCAATGAACAAATGAAGACATTCATGTTTTTTTTTTTTTTTCTTACTTTTTAGTGATATCCAGATTGCCTATATAATGCCCTCAAAGAGCATCTAAGAACACATCTGTCTCGTCAAAAGTTTTTGAATGCGATCCATCTGGACATATGCAATCCCTAGACTAAATATAGTGGTGTTTTTCTTCATATATACACATGTATATACGTATATATTTTTATATTACAGGGTTTCACAAAGTACACTGACCATTAACCACTGAGAGGTGGTAAGAGTGGGCAATAGCAGAACTGACATGGGAGGCTGGGAGATGGTGAATCTAACAGCTTTATGCACTCTTGGATGTGGGAAGCAGGACATGTGAGAGGAGGAATCGAAAAGAACACTTGGAAATCACTCTTCATGTAAGAGACTAATAAATTCTTCAATCTAAAGTTAAGTTTTACGAGCATAGCGTCATATTATATAAAATTGCATAGCATGCAACAAGACAGAAGAAAAATCTTGAGGAAAGAAGGCAGATGTAGGCAGGCTGGGCAAGAAAAAACATGAGATGGGATGGACTAAGACCAACATTAGGCATAGAAGAGACTGTGGTGTGATAAGGGATGAAGGAATTAAAAGCAGGATGGGTATGCATGTGTCACGAATCTATATTTCTGAGACTTGCTGTTTGCAGCTTAGCTGCTTCCCAAATCTTGTATCAACCCCTAAGCTGGCTGACCACTAGTCCTCTCTACAGCAAGGCTGTAAGCCTTGTAAGACAATAAGCCTTGTGTTCTTCTGAACTCAAAGCTTGGGTCTGGGTGCATCAGAGTCCCACTGTGGTCTGTGGCCTCACTGGAGGACTTTCCCTATAAGAGTCAGGGTTTTATCAGTAAAAGATTCCCCAGAACACGTGGCAGATTTTATGTGGAAATGGCAAGAGTGAGGATGAAATTTTAAGTTCTGGAAGACTAGACTTAGAATATTAAGGGTCAGTTGGGATCCATGGCCTCTGTCTCTTTCATTTTTTTTTTTTTACTGCTCCTCCTGTTCCAAAGGAAAACTTTCGCATCTCATCATCTTGCTTCTGAAGATGAGATAGAAACCGTATATACCTTGGGTCTGTGTTTCCAGTCCAGCATGCCTCCCTGTTACCTGTTCCCAGGTAGCATCAAGTCTTAGTGGCTGCTAACATCTCACTTGGCCTAGGCCATATCGCTGACATTTTTCCTCTACCAGCAGACTGCACTCTAAAATACAGATAACTGCAATGAATATAAAATGACAGGCCAACATATTCTTTCATACTTTATTCTGTTATGTATAATGAAGGTAAAAAACAAACAAAAAACGTCTGTTAGAGGCAGCCTGCATTAGAAAGGCAGGTCCATGTAAGATGGAAGTATGGAACAGGATGGAAAATACAGCCTAGAAAAGTCTGAGTTAAAAGGATAACCACAGTACACTCCTCCAGCATTTATTTCTTGGGAATCTATAGTTGTTGAGCACTTCCGTCACAGACACCTGTGCCACCCCCATCCCCTTCTTTCCACCTTCAACACTAGTCCACAAACAGGCTGCCATCTAACGTTTAGTTTAGTAGTTCAGAGATGGAGAAGGCTGATCCACACATCCTGAATTTGGATAATTAACAGTTATTGTTAATGTGGCTCCAGGGTGCAGGACACCTGGCCTCTATTCAGAATTGGCTGTTGGTTCTTTTTAATTGTATGTATTTATTGTCTTAAAAAGTACTAAAATAACAATAAAGTTGTGAAGTGATCTATTGCAGTTAATGTTTCCACTGTTAAGCCTGCTGTTCAGTACCCTCCCCTTCTGCCCACCCCTGTGTAATGACAGAAATGATAAGCCTAAAAGCATAGCTAAACGCCATTTTGTTTCCCAACAAACCTTTGCTCCATCCACTGTCTAGACTGCACGGTTCCTGCCATGAACATAAGGATGAAATACTGCTGCTCATCACCATGGAGTCTGGCCCTGGACCTGTAACATCAGCAAGGTCTAATTGCCTGACGTAAAGACCTTCGTGCATACCTGTAGGGGTGAACTGCAGTTCACCTCATCTTATCTCAACATGTGATAAAGCTCAGCTTTTCCCTGGTCTGTCGTCATCAGTGTAGGTGAACTTATGAAGATAAATTGGTCAGTGGTAAGACAACTGTTATTGACAGAATTGTACAGAAAAAGGCAAAATTTAAGTGTGTGGGGGGAAAAAGGTAAGGCAGCATGAACTCATGGTGTCCCACACTCTTTAGTTTCCCAGCACCAGAAGGCAGCAACAAGAAACCCTGTGATCTATGTCTAGTTCAAACAAGGAACCTACCTCCTTGTTCTTCCCTGTCCTAGTGCTTTCTCAGTCAGTTTTCTCACAGGTTTTTATTCTCAATCCAAGCATTACATAGTGAAAACATACTGTATGCTTGGGCACTGCTCTCAAGTTGATTCAAACACCATCTCCCACATACATCATACAATAAAATGATCACTTCCATTACCACAACAAGGGGAAAACAATCATGCAGAAGACTGACTCAGACACCTGCTGTGTTCACTGAACACAGAACAATCCCTATGCACTATTTCATGTTACAAAGCTTATGCAGAAGTTAATGTATCTGCACAATAATGAGCCATTATGTCTCATTAGAAACTCTGCTGGCAAAGTCCAAAGTGTACAAACAGAGGCATACAAGACAAATCTGAACTAAGCACTGTACCCTGCCCTCTGCATGCACCAACGGTTGACAGCTATCCAGTCAATGATTTATAAACTTAAAGATAACAAAGTATAAAACTGTATGACTGCCTCTGTTTTATAAAGGAAACTTTCTGGATGATTTGTGAAGTCTCTGAAAATGTTACACATTTTGGTGTCTTCTCTGCTGTTTACAGGTAAGCACCTGGCACCCTGTCTCATGTCATTCCA